>NC_041383.1:17341320-17400519 GCF_002162155.2 Triticum dicoccoides
GAGCACTGCGCTGCAGCTAAGCCTCCGAGTGGAAGTCTGGCTTACCACTCGGTAGGATTTTCATAACTTAGGCGAGTACTTGGACTGCAGCTAAGCCCCCGAGTGAGAGGTTTGCTCTTCACTCGGTAGGATTTTCATAACTTAGGCGAGTACTTGGACTGTAGCTAAGCCCCCGAGTGGAAGTCTGGCTTACCACTCGGTAGGATTTTCATAACTTAGGCGAGTACTTGGACTGCAGCTAAGCCCCCGAGTGGAAGTCTGGCTTACCACTCGGTAGGATTTTCATAACTTAGGCGAGTACTTGGACTGCAGCTAAGCCCCCGAGTGGAAGTCTGGCTTACCACTCGGTTGGATTTTATTTAATCTTAGGCGAAACGGATTCGCAGCTAAGCCTCCGAGTGGGAGTCTGGCTCACCACTCGGTAGGATTTTTACAAACTTAGGCGAAACGGATTCGCGGCTAAGTCACCCACTGAGGGGAAAATTTTATTTGGACAAAATAAAAAGTGACAAAAATTATGGAGGAACTATGACACTATTATTTTGAGATCCATGAACTACAGAAGTACTTTATTGCAACTCATCCGAGTGATAAACTTAAGTGTAAAATGGGCGGAGTAGTTCCGCGTTCCAAGCTCGGGGCTCGTCGATATTATGTTCGACGTTGTAAAGATGGTACGCCCCGTTGTGGAGAACTTTGGTGACGATGAAGGGTCCTTCCCAAGAAGGAGCAAGCTTGTGTTGTTTCTTCTGATCCACTCGGAGAACTAAATCTCCTTCCTGGAAGGCTCGACCCCTCACATTTCTGGCGTGGAAACGATGCAAATCTTGTTGGTAGATGGTCGACCGGATCAGAGCCATCTCCCTTTCTTCCTCTAAAAGGTCGACTGCGTCCTGCCGCGCTTGTTCAGCTTCTGCTTCGTTGTAGATTTCAACCCGAGGAGCATTGTGGAGAAGATCACTCGGCAAGACTACTTCAGCTCCGTAGACCAGGAAGAATGGAGTTCTTCCGGTCGACCGATTAGGTGTGGTCCGCAGTCCCCAAAGCACCGAGGGAAGTTCGTCGACCCAAGCTCCAGCTGCATGCTTGAGATCACACATCAGTCGGGGTTTCAATCCCTTGAGAATGAGGCCATTGGCTCGCTCTGCTTGTCCATTCGTCTGCGGATGTGCGACCGAAGCGTAGTCGACTCGTGTGCCTTGAGAGTTGCAGAAATCCCTGAATTCTTCCGAGTCAAAGTTCGACCCATTATCCGTAATGATGCTGTGCGGGACTCCATATCTGAATATCAGTTCCCTGATGAAGCTAACAGCAGCACCGGCGTCAAGGTTCTTGATTGGTTTAGCCTCAATCCACTTGGTGAACTTGTCGACTGCCACCAGTACATGCGTGAAGCCACTTGGCCCTGTTCTCAAAGGACCGACCATGTCCAACCCCCATACTGCGAAAGGCTAGACGAGTGGAATGGTCTTCAGAGCTGATGCAGGCTTGTGCGACATATTCGAGTAGAACTGACATCCCTCGCACTTATCCACTATTTCCTTTGCCATCTCATTCGCCTTTGGCCAGTAAAATCCGGCTCGGTATGCTTTGGCCACGATGGTCCGAGAGGACGCATGATGACCACAGGTTCCCGAGTGGATATCATTAAGGATGATTCGACCTTCTTCTGGTGTTATGCACTTCTGACCAACTCCAGTCGCGCTTTCTCTATATAGCTGTCCTTTGATTACGGTAAAGGCTTTAGATCGACGGACGATCTGTCGAGCCTCTTCCTCATCCTCCGGGAGCTCTTTTCTCAGGATATACGCGATATACGGAACTGTCCAGTCGGGAATGACCACCAAGACCTCCATGACCAAGTCGACCACTGCTGGGACTTCAACCTCAGTCGGATCTGTGGCACTCTTGGGCTGTGGAGCTTCTTCGGTGAAAGGATCTTCTTTGACCGATGGAGTGTGTATATGCTCCAAGAACACACCACTCGGAATGGCTCCTCTCTTGGAACCTATCTTTGCTAGATCATCAGCTGCTTGATTTTTCAGTCGGGGTATATGATGGAGCTCCAACCCCTCGAACTTCTTTTCCAGCTTCCTCACTGCACTGCAGTATCCAGTCATGGCTGGGCTTCTCACGTCCCACTCCTTCACCACTTGGTTGACCACTAAATCTGAATCGCCATAGACCATCAGGCGACGGACGCCGAGTGAAATGGCCATGCGCAATCCGTATAAGAGGGCCTCATACTCTGCCTCATTGTTGGAGGAATCAAAGTGAATCTGGAGCACATATCTGAGCTTATCTCCTCTGGGGGAAACCAGGACAACCCCAGCACCGGAACCATTCAACATCTTAGAGCCATCAAAAAACATGGTCCAATGCTCCGAGTGAACTTCAGTCGGCTGCTGCTGTTCAATCCACTCGGCGAGGAAATCTGCTATTGCCTGGGACTTAATGGCTTTCTTTGCCTCAAACTTGATATCAAGGGGAAGAAGTTCAATCGCCCATTTCGCCACTCGACTAGTTGCATCTCTGTTGTGCAAAATCTCTGATAGTGGAGCATCGCCGACGACTGTGATGGAATGATCAGAGAAATAATGAGCAACCTTCTTTGTGGTCATGTATATTCCATACACAAGCTTCTGATAATGAGGATATCTCTGCTTGGATGGAGTCAAGACTTCAGACAAATAATACACTGGGCGCTGAACTTTGAAAACTTTTCCTTCTTCTTCCCGCTCGACCGTAAGCACTGTACTGATGACTTGTCCTGTGGCTGCGATATAAAGCAATAGAGGCTCTTTGCTGATCGGAGCAGCAAGCACCGGCTGGGTGGAGAGCAGAGCTTTTAGCTCGGCAAACGCTGCATCAGCTTCTGGAGTCCACTCGAACTTGTCTGCCTTCTTCATCAGTCGGTAAAGAGGCAATGCCTTTTCACCGAATCGTGAGATGAATCGACTTAATGCGGCCAAGCATCCAGTAAGCTTCTGGACATCGTGCACTCGCACAGGGCGTTTCATTCGGAGAATGGTGCCGATCTTTTCTGGATTAGCGTCGATCCCTCGCTCGGAAACGAGAAAACCGAGTAACTTTCCACCAGGAACTCCGAATGTGCACTTTGATGGATTGAGCTTGATATCATACCTTCTGAGGTTGGCAAATGTTTCAGCGAGGTCAGCGAGCAGGTCGGAACCTTTTCGTGACTTGACGACGATATCATCCATATACGCTTCCACATTCCGACTGATTTGAGTGAGTAGACACTTCTGAATCATTCGCATAAATGTGGCTCCGGCATTCTTGAGGCCGAATGGCATGGTGATATAGCAGAAGCACCCAAATGGAGTGATGAAAGCTGTTTTTACCTCGTCAGGTCCGTACAGACGGATCTGGTGGTACCCGGAGTAGGCGTCTAGAAAAGACGATCTCTCGCATCCCGCGGTCGAGTCAACAATTTGATCTATGCGAGGGAGAGGAAAATGATCTTTCGGGCAGGCCCGGTTGATGTGCTTGAAATCAATGCACATTCGGAGCGACTTGTCCTTCTTAGGAACCATGACGACATTAGCGAGCCACTCGGAGTGGTATATCTCTCGGATAAATCCTGCCGCCAACAGTCGAGCCACTTCCTCACCAATGGCTTTTCTCTTCTGGACGGCGGACCGCCGAAGATGCTCTTTGACTGGTTTTGCTGATGAGTCGACTCTTAGGCGATGCTCAGCCAGTCCCCTGGGAACACCTGGCATGTCAGTGGGCTTCCATGCAAAAATGTCCCAGTTCTCACGGAGGAACTGGATGAGCGCTTCTTCCTATTTCGGGTCGAGTGTTGTGGAGATGTGGGTCGGTGCTGCATCGGGGTCGGTCGGGTGAATGTGAACAGGATTCGTCTCACCGGACGACTGAAATGCAGATTCTGTGGCGGGTTTCTTGGATCGCAACAAATCACTCGGATCTGCGTTTTGCTTGTATTCTTCAAACTCGACCGCTGTCACCTGGGAATCAGCAATCTTTGAGCCCTTCTGAAAGCACTCTTCTGCCTTTTTCCGATCACTGGTGACAGTGATCACTCCTTTGGGGCCGGGCATCTTCAATTTGAGGTACACGTAACATGGTCGAGCCATGAACCGTGCATAAGCTGGTCTCCCCAAAATGGCATGATATGCACTCTGAAAATCCACAACCTCAAACGTCAACTTCTCTTTGCGAAAATGTTTCGTATCACCAAACACCACGTCCAGAGCTATTTGGCCGAGTGACTCGGCTTTCTTCCCTGGTATAACTCCATGAAAGCTCATGTTACTGGTGCTCAGTCGGGACATCGGAATGCCCATTCCTTTCAGTGTGTCTGCATACAACAAATTCAGCCCGCTACCACCGTCCATCAGCACTTTTGTCAGTCGAGTGCCTTCGACAACTGGATCGACCACCAAAGCTTGCCTCCCAGGGGTGGCAATATGAGTCGGGTGATCAGATTGGTCGAATGTGATGGGTGTTTGGGACCATCTCAAATAATTTGCTTTTGCTGGGGTAACCATGTTCACCTCGCGGTTAATGACTTTCAGTCGACTCTTGCTTTCCACATCTGCAAAGATCATCAGAGTGGAGTTGACATGCGGATATCCTTCCTCACTGTCCTCCTTGTCTTCGGCCTTGTCCGACTCCTTTTCCTTGTCTTTAGACTGTTTTCCTTGAAACTGCTGGATCAGGAGTCGATATTGGCGAGTGGTATGTTTTGGGTAAATGATATTCCCCTCTTCGTCTTTCTTCGTGTGGATATGACATGGCATATCCATCACGTCGTTCCCTTCTTTATCCTTTACCTTCTTAGGGTTCCAGGATCCTTTTGGTTTCCCTTTAAACTTTCCATGAGCCACGGCCAGAGCCTCTCCAGGAGCTGCCGGTTCAGCCTTCCGCTTCTGTTTCCGACTAGTGTTTCCCTTCTCCGACTGGTTCGGCTTGTGCTTGCCACTTCGAAGTCGGTCTTCTTCTTCACCATTGGCGTACTTGGTAGCAATTTCCATCATCCGACTCAAGGTCATGTCTCTGATTCGACCAAATTTCAAACTCAATTCTCTATTCTTGACACCATCCTTGAAGGCGCAGACTGCCTGATGATCAGACACATTCTCCACAGTATGGTGCAAAGTGATCCATCTCTGAATATACTCCCTGAGGGTCTCATTGGTCTTCTGCATGCAGACTTGCAGCTTCGTCAATCCAGCCGGTCGCTTGCAAGTTCCTTCAAACATTCTGACAAACACTCGGGACAGATCTTCCCAAGTGTAAATACTGCTAGGAGGTAACTGATTCAACCACGCTCTGGCAGAACCTTCCAACATGAGAGGCAAATGCTTCATGGCCACCTCATCATTCCCACCACCAATCTGAACTGCCACTCGGTAGTCCTCAAGCCAAGTTTCAGGCTTAGACTCACCGGTGAACTTGCTGACTCCTGTTGCCAACCTGAAATTGGGAGGAATCACTGCGGCTCTGATAGCTCTGCTGAAACATTCCGGACCAGAAACGTGCACTCGACTGCTCGTGGGCGCATCTCTGTCGAGTCCACCTCGATGGGCTCTGTTCCGGTCGACCAAGCCTTGCATGATAATGGATCGCGCATCGAAGCCTGGTTCTCTGGGGTCGACTGGAACTCTTCGCCCCGCACTGAGCTGACGTCTGTCATCTTGCTGCCGAGGAGCGTAAGACCCACCCCTCGGAGGGGAAGTGGGCACTCGACGCCTATCATCTCGGTCGTGTCGGTCTCCATATTGGTCTCGCCGATTCTCGCGCCCCTCACGCCGTGGAGGCGATCTGGGACTGTGAGCCGACTGAACCGTATTCGCAGCGACGGATCGACTGTGAATTCTGTTGCGCGACTGCGACACGGCTGAATTCTGATCTCCTGCTGCCCAGAGCAGATCCCTGATCTGCATCAAGCCTCTGCCAGCTTCCGACTGAGAGGGCTGGATGGACTCTGCAATACGGGTCGCAGCTGCTAAATTCTGGATTGGGGTTCGATATACCTGAGTCGGCGGGAAGAATTGACGTCGACTGGCGTCGGGAACTCGTTGCCGCGCGCGCTCGTCGAGTGCTCGCTGAAGATTCTCCAGGCGAGCGCGTTCGGCCAAATTGGCCAAACGAGCCTCCTCCAAGGCGCGAGCCTCGGGGGTTTCCCCTGCGATGGGAGTATGCAGGGCATCCATGTTCCTGCGGCGAAGTTCCTCTCTTTGCAGAGAGTCGAGTGGCTCGGGCTGATACTCTTCGTGGTCTCGTGCGGGGTCGCCTCCGTCGCCTGCCCCACCATCACGGGCGAAGCCAGGGGGCTGCGGGGCCCGTCGACCATCAAGATTTCCGTCGCTGGATCACTGCTATCGCATTCGGATGCAGTCTCTACGGAGCCAATCGACAGATCGAACAGGCCGTAGAGAGATTCGTCGGGCTCGATTGCCGCAACTTGGGTGGTGGCCGTCTGGCGAGCCATCGCGTGTCTCACCCACCGCTGAAGCCTCGACCGACCCGAGCGCTTGCGCTGGCGGGAGACCGGGAGGGTGGTCGATAGGGGAGTCGACCGATATGGGGTCGACGGTTGCCGCAGCAGAACGCCGCGGACACATGCGCGAAAATGCGTCGCACCGCGGACCGGGAGCGCATCGACGCCGAGTGGAGCCTCCTGGAGCCATGCGGAGTCGTCGGCGACGAAGGTGAGAGCACCGAGACAAATCTCTCGACCCTCGACCAAAACTCCAACAGCGACCATGATGAAAGTACTCGGAAGAATCGCAACTCCTCCACAAAATCGCTAAAACACCCGCCCCACGGTGGGTGCCAACTGTCGTGGATCTAAGTCTGACAGTAGAGTGGGGGTAGGTATGGAGAGGCAAGGTCCTAGCTATGGAGAGGTTGTAAACACAAGAGATGTACGAGTTCAGGCCCTTCTCGGAGGAAGTAAAAGCCCTACGTCTCGGAGCCCGGAGGCGGTCGAGTGGATTATGTGTATATGGATTACAGGGTGCCGAACCCTTCTGCCTGTGGAGGGGGGTGGCTTATATAGAGTGCGCCAGGACCCCAGCCAACCCACGTAATGAAGGGTTTAAGGTACATTAAGTCCGGAGCGTTACTGGTAACACCCCACATAAAGTGTCTTTACTATCATAAAGTCTACTTAATTACAGGCCGTTGTAGTGCAGAGTGCCTCTTGACCTTCTGGTGGTCGAGTGAGTCTTCGTGGTCGAGTCCTTCAAGTCAGTCGAGTGAGTCCCTCGTAGGTCGACTGGAAGGTGATCTCTTCTAAGGGTGTCCTTGGGCAGGGTACTTAGATCAGGTCTGTGACCCTACCCTAGGTACATGACTCCATCACCTCAAACTTCCATACAACATCGACGTGATGCACACCGAAAAGAATGTCGCAGAGTCCCTTTTTAACACGGTCCTCAACATTCCTGATAAGACAAAGGATAATGTTAATGCTAGAGTCGATCAACAGAATATTTGTGATAGACCACGTCTTCACATGCAACCTCCCACAGGCAGTCGAAAATCTTGGTTCAAGCCAGATGCTGACTTCGTACTTAAAAAGGATCATAAGATGGAGGCATTCAAGTGGCTGAAACACGTCGTGAAGTTCACTGATGGTTATGCGTCGAATATAAGTAAGGGGGTCAATCTTTCAATGGGCAGAGTGATCGGGCTGAAGAGTCATGACTATCATGTATGGATTGAGCGGATTATGCCGGTGATGGTTCGGGGCTATGTTCCCGAGCGTGTCTGGCGTGTGCTTGCGGAGTTAAGCCATTTCTTCCGAACGCTTTGTGCTAAAGAAGTATGTCCTGAGAAGATAAAAGAAATGCATAAGAAGGCGCCGGAGTTGATATGAAAGCTAGAGAAGATCTTCCCGCCAGGCTTCTTTACTCCGATGACACATCTCATTTTGCACCTTGCGAACGAGGTATTGTTGGGGGGCCCTGTGCAGTATCGTTGGCAGTACGACCCTGAGAGACAGAACAAGCATCTGAGACAGAAATGTGGAAACAAAGCTAAGATTGAAGCTTCCATAGCTGAGGCAGTTATCCTAGAGGAGGTGGCAGACCTCAGGACAGCCTACTATCCGGACCATGTTCCCACGTTACACAATAAGGTGTCTCGATGCAATACAGAAGAACCCAAATATAAACCAAAGTTGCCTCTATTCACTGGGCAAGGTGGCAGGGCTGGATGCTCGACATCTTATGTCATGCCACGAGATGAGTGGGAGGATGTCATGTTCTATATCTTGCACAACATCAAAGAAGTTGAGGATGAGTGGATGAGGTAATACCTTTGCACCATTCTTTTAGTCAATTCGTTATGTTCACTTTGCCTAGTTCTTATACCGCTTTTCTTATTGTAGTCGATCCGTTGAGGAATAATGGACAGGAATGTTGCCTCCTACTGAAGCGGAGGCACTTGCTCTTCTCCGAAAGGGTGCTGATGGAAGGAAAAATTTCGTTGCGTGGTTCATGGAGAAAGTAATATTTCACACTTCCCTATTACCCATTTCACACTTCCAATTAAACTCATGCACCCTATAATTTCAATTAAACTTGTAGGGAAATGATCCGAACGAATCAATGGATGAAGAATTGAGATGGGTTTCCATGGGTTTTGACCCTACCGTCATGACATGCCAAAAGTATGATGTGAATGGGTATCGCTTCCATACAGAGGAGCACCAGAACAGTCGGCCTGATCCCAAAACTATAAATATCGGAGTCTTCACCGAAGGAGATAATAATGTAGATTACTACGGAAGGGTAGGAAAAATATACGAGCTTACATTCAAATGTGGCCGTAAACACCTAAGTCTCACTGTGTTCAAATGCCGATGGTTCGACCCCAAAAAGGGTCTGAGACATACACCTTCTGTTGGTTTAGTTGAAGTTAAACCATCAACCGTCTATGCCGGAGCTGATCTCTTTATCGCCGCTATCCAGGCCACACAAGTATATTATCTGCCTTACCCATGCCAGAAAGAGTACCTAAAGGGTTGGGAAGTTGTGTTCAAGGTGTCGCCACATGGTAAGCTACCAGACCCGAACGATGATGATTACTACAACATAAACCCCATGACATACGAGGGAGTGTTTTTTCAAGAGGAACATGATGACGTGGTCCGAAACAAGGAGGATGATGACTTGGGTTATGTTGACCTGGACCCAAACGACGACGGCGCCCGGATTAATGGTGAGGCAGTTGTGAATCAAAGAGACATAATTATGCTTGAAAAGTTAAATGAAGACGCTGACGCTGACGATGAGGAAGAGCCTCCACCTCCGTCAGACAACGAAGAAGATATGCGGGATAGTGATGATGAGACCGGTCGACAAATAGATTACAATAGTGATGATTCATATGGGTTCTAGAAAATGTATGTTCTTTTAATAATGTTCTCTTCCGTTATTAATGTCTTTCCTGTATGCTTGTTTTTTTTATATCCTTACTAATTGTTTATTCTCTTCTCAATGCAGGTTTGCTAATCATGGGCAAGTCCAGCGGTGCCAGTTTCCTCAGTAAACTCAAAGGAGGACTTACTCGGAGTGGATGAGCCCACAAGGTTCCCTCCCGACTACGCGAGGATGGCACCTCACAGGGAGGTGGAGGGGTCGGGGGAGGAGACCCTAGAGGAGGAGGGGGTGGGGGGAGAGCCCCTAGAGGACGAGGAGGTGGGGGGAGAGGCAACCGGGCCAAAAAACTCCGGGCCGTGTCCGAAATAGGAGGGTCTTCTTCGATGCCCTCCTATGCTGATGCAGCTTCTGAGTCTGAGGAGGAGGAGTATATTACTGATGTCGAGGAGGAGGAGGCCGAGGAGGAGGAGGCCGAGGAGGAGGAGGCCGAGGAGGGCGAGGAGGGTGGAGGGGAGGTTGACCCCGAGTTGTGGGGTGACTTGCCACCGGGTGCTCCGCAGGGGTGGCTGCGTGGTAGTGCCGAAGTACCTACACCACCTTCTATCGAGGCACACAAGTGGCTCATTGAACCTGTGGGGACAGAGTAAGTGCATCTCAATCATACTTTCAACACATGACAACATTTTTTATTGTACACATGGCAACCCTTTGATTCTTTTGCAGTAACTGGATCCTTCACGGAAAGGGCCGTAAACCGAACGGCCTTCTCACTGTCCTGTTGAAGCAGTTTTGGCCTGGCCTATTCTGCCCGCGGCCAGACAGGGACCCACATCTGCGTGTTTTGGCCACAAGCTGGGCCCACTATGAGGCTTGCAGCAACGCGGAGTACGGGACGGCCGCTAAGGCCGTGATCACCAAATTTTGGGTAAGTTCCCTTTTGAATCACTTGTCTTTAGTTTCGTTCATAGTTTATCATTGAATCACTCAAATCATGCCTTGTTTGCTTCTGGTTTATGCATGATTGCAGCAACTCTATAGAGTTCTTGATGAGCACAAGGCCAGAGCCGACGTGGTCTTACTTGCGTCTACAAAGAAGAAAGCTCGTCAGTTGCAGTACGAGGTGCGTTGGGTTGCCGTCTCACAGTACTACCACATCTACCTGCAACAAAAGATGACCAGAACTCAAGCACAGAGGCAAAAAATTACCATGAGCAGGGAGCAGTTCATGATGGTAACTATTACTGACTTTTCATTGTTTCAAGGAGTCAACTATATGTTTCGTGCTCACATGTCATGCTTCCAAAATTTGCATAGGTTGTTCCTCGTTGGTGCTATGGAAGGCATGACGGATGGGCGTGTTTGGTGGATAGGTGGGTCGGTGACGATCCAGAGTTTGTTGCCAAGAGCATCAAGGCCCGGGCTAACCGTGGAAAAGACGGGACACACGGCCAAGGAAACAGGAACCACTGGGGTTTCAAGGCCATGAAGGTATATCTATATGAAAGATGCATTTTGGTTCTTCTTTACCGTCATGTTCTTATGTATGGCTAACTTCTGTTTGACGTTGCAGGAGGACAAGTTGCAGAGGCCGCTCTCAGACATGGAGTCGTGGAAGCTGGCCCGCGAGCGGAGTGATCGCAAGGAGGGCGAGAGCCAGTAGTACGGCAACACCGAGAAACACCTGCAGTCTTACACTCAGAACTATCAGAAGTTGCATCCGGATGTTCCCGTTCCTGAGGTTGCCCAGTCTCAGATCGACGACACGGCGGTGGTGGCCATCCAGGGTAAGTCCCATGGCCGGTATCCGTGTTTCGATGGCTTGGTCACTCCGTCGATCTCGTACACACGGCTTCGAGCTACCAACCCGAGCCCGTTAGAGAGTACGGGGCGTTCGCAGCCTCCCTTAGTCTGCCAACGTGCTGTAAGTACTTCCCCTTATCTTCTTTGTCTCTATCTTTCTTAGTTTATTTTCATCACTGCCCACTTAGAAACAACCTCAATTTTGTAGGCATATCAAACCTTTCTCGAGCATAGGCATATTGAGGTGAGGGAGTACTTGCAACGAGTGAAGGCAAACGATGATTACAGCCGTCAAGTGATGGCGGTTAGTTTTGCCCTCTTAAACCAAGCTCAAATTTGCACTTTCATTCCTTCTAACTTTGTTGATCACGGGTTGTTTCTAAGTGGACTTGTTTAGCTAACATCCAGGCTATGTTGGCGTCTTGGACTAACCGCACGGAGCCACCACAAGTTGGGCCCCCCCACCACCTGCGGGAGACGCCCCACACATTCCAACGTTCGAGGAATGGCTGGCACTAGGCGGTGATACTCCGGTTAGTAAATTTTCCTAACTAATGACAAACTAGTTCTCGTTCATTCAACACTATCATGTCATATTTACCATTAGAATCTTCTTTCAAACATGTAGGGGACCGGTGGCTCGACTCCTGCTACGTCGACCCCAGTCACTCCGATCTGGCAGAGTGATGGTGGTCGCGGTGGCGGTTTTGGCGGAGGAGGACTTGGCGGTGGCGGTTTTGGCGGAGGTGGACTTGGTGGTGGTTTTGGCGGAGGTGGACTCAGTGGTGGTGGTGGTTTTGGAGGAGGTGGACTCGGTGGTGGTGGTGGTTTTGGAGGAGGTGGACTCGGTGGTGCTTGATGTCGATGATGATTCCGTGTATGCGGCCGTTGTGCCATGTCTTTCATGTTTCAACTTTTATGATGTTTCATGTCTTGCACTACTCTTATGTTCGTGGACTTTCGCCGGTGATGATCTTTAGATGATGAACTTGACTATGTTTAAATGATGTTGATGAACTGTCATATTTCATATTATTCTGTTTTGAAATGTTGTCAAATGAATTGGAAAAGAGAAAACAGGGAATAAAAAAAACTATGCCTACGGCAAAGCCGTCGGCATAGATAAATTCAGGAGCCACCAGGAGGCGACACGTGGCACGGCTATGCCTACGGCCAAGCCGTCGGCATAGATTTATATATCTATGCCGACGGCTTGGCCGTAGGCATAGCCATGCCACCAGGTTACACCAGGAGGCGACACGTGGCAGGGCTATGCCTACGGCAAAGCCGACGGCATAGATTAAACCTATGCCGACGGCTTTGCCGTAGGCATAGCCCTGCCACGTGTCGCCTCCTGGCCTGCCAGCAGTTTGACGGCGCCGTGCGTTGCCGTCAGACGGAAAACTACGCCGACGGCTAAACTATGCCGACGGCTGCGCCAGGGCCGTCGGCATAGACCCCTATGCCGACGGCATTATTATGCCGACGGTCTGACAGGAGTACGCTGACGTAATCTAGACTGACGGCTCTATGCCGACGGCTGCCGTCGGCATAGGTCTATATCGACGGCCTAGGGGCCTATGCCGACGGCCCGTGGCCGTAGGCATAGACAGCGAGTCCGGTAGTGCTACCAGAGTAGTGTTTTTTCTTTAAGACCAGTGGACCAGATTGAGAGGAATGTATACACTTTGAACAGGCGCTGGACTCAGAAGGGACTAGCTCATAACGCGTACTGTCAAGTCGTGGATATTGATGATACGTCCATGGGTTTCCGTCTCCTCCGTCAGCATGGCTACGATGTCACTCCATGTAACTAATAAGTAGTAGCGCTTTGGCATGCATGGCTACTATATATGTTATGCTGGATCGAGTTTGACAGACTAACGCACATCGATCTACAATGTAGCCGTGTTTAAGCACTTTGAGACCAAGGATGGCAATTTCTTCTGTTTCCCCATGGAGACCAACCACGCATCTGTCACCCCGATGTACAACACTTACCGTGCTTCGCAGTTCATGTTCCCTGGTGACGACGACGTCCTGGCACGGGCCGGGCGCTATTGTCGTGCATTCCTCCGAGAGAGACAAGCCTCCAACAAACTGCACGACAAGTGGATCATTACCAAGGACCTGCCGGGCGAGGTAGTATGTTCCAACAAATTCCAGTTAATTATATATATGTATGCATCAATCGGGCTACTATTTAATGCCCTTAATTCACAACAGATTGATGAGCCATTCGTCCTGTAAATTCAGGTCGAGTACACACTGAACTTTCCCTGGAAAGCAAGTTTGTCACGAATTGAAACAAGGATGTATCTGGATCAGTACGGAGGCAACACAGATGTCTGGATTGCTAAGGTCCTCTACAGGTAAAAATAATTAATAATGAAACTTCTATCACTACCATACTCTGCATCATAAGACCAACCTTATTACATTGTTTATTACAAAGAGATCCGAGTTTGATCTGGCCAAAAGAAGAAATGATAATAACATATGGACCAACTAAGATTAACATGCCAAACAAGACCACTCTAAACACTCAATGGCCTATCACTTGCACGCCATCCAAACAAGGATATCAACTCAGTGGTAGCTTCTTCACGCTAACCTCAACCGGCTCACTGTGATGCATGTTATGTAATACTGTGCATAACCGCCGCCAATTGGTACACGATAGTTGCATCTCCATAACCTCAGTCAAAAACACCGTCATTTTTACATAGTCAGATAGACAAAAACAATGTTGTCGTCCCAACCAAAATAAAAATACCTTAGAGATTTAACACCCTCCCCCTCTCTCACACACACGCGCGCGCGCGCGCACACACACACACACACACACACATGGACCCGTTCATGTATGTCTACTAGCCAATTTTGCTGAGGTGGCATAGACTAAATGAAGAAAAGGAGGGTTGAGTATCATATCATAATAAATGATGTGCTGCTATTTATATGCATGACAATAAATGAGGTCATCAAAATACTAACACATGATACTATGCACGATGAAGATAGTATCATATACTAATAAAATATGCATGATAATGATGTTACAGGCAGCTTAAGAGAGATGTGTCCGATCTACCCATTTTATCGGAATCTAATTGATCCCTCATGCACCACATTAAAAGATACACATGAAACAAAAGTATCCTTCAAATTCGTAAGGCCCTTCCAAAGGTGGGAGTATTAGTTTGGCTTTCACAATCGTGAGTATTTCGCTCCAAATGCTTAAAGAGAGACTCCCAAATTCCATCCAAGGTTTTTCTTTTGAAAAGAAGGTTGAAATCTCCGGCATGTGCATCCAAGGATGCACACAACCATATTTATTATATTATTTAATAGTGTCAGACGAAACAAATATATGGATCTAACCCAAAGCCACCTTCTTGGCAACCTCTATCGCTACATCTAAAGCTTGGTGACGTGCCTTGACATCACACCATCTAATTTGATTGCCTTGCCAAGCCGCTCACGGCCAGCCGAGAGCACCAACTAGCTTAGCAAACCCTAAGCGCGCAATGCACGTGCACGCTCTAGAATCTGCCTTCGACATCTTCCGCGGATCAACGCGTTGACCTTGACAGGTCCAACTGTCATCGAGCAAACATCGCCCCGCCCTCCAGACCCCTTTAGCCAACACTTGCTCCAAGAAAGTTGCCCTCATGAGGGTGAGCGGCTCCAGACACCTCCATTGCTTGATCCGAAACACCAAGATCAAGGGTTTCCCCCCGAAGCAGATGCATCTTCCATCTGAGTCCACGTGATGGTCTAACGCTACCACACCTCTGAGCTCCCAGGGGCCGAAGCTCCAAAACAGTGCCACTAAGGAGGTAAGCGACACCACACGCCACTATTGTCCGGTCCGGCAAGCCAAACTTAAGGATTCCCTCAGAGCTCCACAGGACCACCACCTTGACGATGCCCTCAAAGGAAGTTAGCAGCGGCTGTAGAACTCGCTACATCATCTGCAACGGCAGATCCGTCCCGCGAACCAGGGCATAGGCACAGGTCAGAGAAACCCACCAACGTAGGAGGAAGGACCGCATCGGGCTAGACAAATCAAGGCAAGTGACCCAGATCTGTCCAACCCAACCCAACCCAAGGTGTCATCGCCAGCTGGAAGAAGATCTGGGGGCGCGTGCCATGGATCCGTCGCCACCACCTGCGGCCCGTCAATGCCGACATACGTCGCCCACAACCCTTGCAGTGAGAGGCCGCCGTCCGCCAGATCTGGCCGGAGCCATCTCGCCGTCACAAACCACCCATCACCACGCCTGTCGACACACTGTCACGGTGCATGCAAGCCAATGCACGCCCGCGCCGCGCCCATGTGAGAAGGAGCCGCCCTGTGCTGGCCCCTGCCTGCGAAGGGACAGGGATGCCCTGCCACTGCCGGCTCTGGTCGAGCTTCGCCCAGCCGAGCCATGTGACGATGGTGACGGGGGAGAAGGGAGATGAGGGTTGGCGGCCTTGATTTAGAATTCTTCCGCGTGGCACGCAGGGGCGGCGTGGGATGAGACGTCCACTTGCGCATGGCCTAACAATATTTTATGGCATCTTCGCTTAGTAGCTATACATCCAGCATTCTTATGGAAGTTACTATTTAACCCAGAGAGCTGGTCAAACACGCTAAGAATTCGCTTCATATTGATGGCTTTAGCCAAGTCATGTTCTACAAAAATAATTGTATCATGAGCATCTTGTAGACTAGACAGCTCGTCATGTACTAATTGAGGAATGAGGATTCACCTGGGCGTTTTAACACAGTAGACGCAGACACTCATATGTACTATAGACATGGACGCTCATATATATGCACATATATTCATTCCTTATAAATGCATGTATGCACACCCTATCTTTATGAGCACCTCCACTGAGCGGGCATATCATCTTGAGATTGATGAAGTTGCCATAGTTGACAGATCATCTCCTCCATTGAACACACATCGCTGCAGGCCTGAGATAAATCTAGGAATATGCAGCCAGCAATGCCAAGTTTAGAACGTGAACCCTGGTGGGTTGCTTCCACCAAAAGGAACCTAACGTCTGAGTTACTCTCGGTTTGCTAGTGAGGACCCACAGTTAGTAACCATCCTGTGTAGTACTCATCTTACACGTGACACTAGACCTATTCTTAGTTGCTACTATACTAGAAAAAATTACAGTTCCTAGTGATGCAGATGCCGGATGTGTGTCCGTTCATTGGTTTTGTATCGATTGATGCATCAATTTAAGTCAATAAAGCGCCTTTTATTAAAAAAAAAAGAAATTTCTGGTTGCCAAATATTTATCACACCCTTAGTTCTGACCCATACCATTTAATGAATCTTGTGAGCAACGACATGTACCTTAAAATGGCAAAAGCTGATTTCAGAGAATATCAAAGACTCTCCCGACTTGAGTGGAATGGCCTCAGAAAGTAAGTCACGGTCTATTTTCTCTACCACTCTATTCCAAGTGCAATCAATAAGCTAGTAAAGACTGCTATATTCTTAAATGAGATCGAGTATGCACAGGTGGTATTTCAGGAACCATCTGCAGAGGTATGGTGGGACTCCAAAGAGCGCGCTCACGGCTTACTTCTTAGCTTCAGCAAATATCTTTGAACCTAGCCGAGCAGCAGAGCGTCTAGTATGGGCTCGTGTGGCTGTGCTTGCTGAGGCGGTTACAGCTCACTTTCGACACATTGGGTATGTATGCAGCTTGCAGCCTCACAGTTTTCCCTCTCCGGAATCTTCTTTTAGTGATGATCGATGCAAAATGTGTGTGCAATTCATTGCAGGGGTCCATGCTATTCAACAGAGAATCTTGAAGAACTTATCAACCTTGTTTCATTTGACGATGCTTTTGGCGGTCTTCGTGAAGCTGTAAAATTGAACAAATCATTACACGTAGATATAGTTGTTGATATGATATTGAACTTTTACCAGATATGAAACGGCCAAATCTCTATTTTCTTTGGTAATTACAGTGGAAGCAGTGGCTCATGGCATGGACTGCAAAGGAGAGCCATGGATCCGTTGATGGAGATACATCACTGTTGTTCGTTCGCACCATCGAGATCGTCTCAGGAAGGATTGCTTCAACCGAGCAGAAACTGAACCGTTGGGATTATTCCCAGCTGGAGCAGCTCACCTCTTCCATCTGCCACAAGCTTGCCACAATAGGTCTTGCTCAGGTGCGTGTGTACATGCATTGCATCCATATATCCATCTGTGAAACTATAACCAAAAAATGTTTAATGGGGGGAAAACAGAATGGGGCAAGTATGGAGAACACAGAGGGCTTACACCGGCAAGTGGATTTGGAGATGCAAGAACTATCTTGGCGTGTTCATCAGGGTTGCCATGGCATCAACAGAGAGACCAGACAGACATTTCTCAACGTGGTGAAAAGCTTCTATTACTCGGCTCATTGCTCACCTGAAACAGTTGATAGCCACATCGCAAAGGTCATATTCCAGGATGTGATTTAGGAAGAACCCTCTTCAGTCCTCGTTGAAATTATTAAGCATGTTTTGTGATGGGTTCCGTCATGTTACATGTCTAAGAACCTGCAAGGACTGCACGTGAATACTTAGATGGAATAAAAATAAGGTTCCGAACAACATGATACATGCCTAAGTTGTACAAGCAGGTAACAGGCACTAGCTAGTGCACAAATGTTTACACACATCTTAATTGACGGTGCGACACTTTCAATTCACGTCATCATTATCTTTTTGAAATACTAGTGGTGTGGGCAAGAAAGCATACGTCGCCACTATTGCATTAACAGTACTGGAAAAATCACCGTTACCGAATTCTTTGTTGTTTGCCGAGTACCGGAACACGGGATCACGGTAAAAGACATGTAAGCCGAGTGTGGCTCTCGGCAGGCAGCAGGACACAGCACACGCCGGCAGTTGCTCCTGGTAAAATGTGCTCGGCAAAAAAAGAACACTCGATTTATTGGTGGTGTGTCAAAGACTCGACACGCCACTGGTTACTTACAGCGTGGGGTAAAGACACGCTATTGGTCTATTTTTGGTCACTGTTTCTCGTTTTCAGGCCCGAATATTTGTTTCTCGTTTTTGGGCCCCAATATTTGTGGCGTGGGCTTAGTCCGACGCCACTAGCTCGCCCTTTTTTTACTTAGGTAGAAACCTAGCGCATACTTTGTCTATCTCCACTCAACCCGTCTGCCTCCCAAGACTAGCCGCTGCTGCTGGACCTTGCCGAAGAAGGCTACCCCCTTGTCGTCACCATCAGAGATCGCCGCTCATTGTCACAAAAGGTTCGATCCCTACCTCTCCTTCACCTCACGCTTCGCTCCGTTGCATCCGGCCGGCCTTCCTCGTCGCCAGCCGCACCAAATTTGTTGTGTTGTTATAATAGATAGATTGATTGATATATAGTCTAGGGTGATATGCTAAGGGTGGAATCCATGGATTTACATGCTAAGTTATAGGAATTCTGTAGGAACGGCCTCGCCTCATTGCTAATCGCGACCAATATATGTTGTAGAAATGATTAATTTTAGGGTTAGTAATCCATTGATTGATATGCTTAGTGTGGATTGATAATTTTGTAAATTTAGTTCTAGAATGCATGTTATACAGTGCATTACTATAGATGATGCACATTACTGTATATCATGCGGATATTCCTGTCTTTGCCGCCGGATGCAAAATGAACGGCCAGATTGTTTTCTTCAACATAATGCCCCATATCCTATTCATGTTCTTCCCTGAAACTACCCCCACGTTCCGTCGAACTGCGCCGCTTACGGCCGGCAGCGCTCCCACGCCATCTTAGCCACACAGGCCTCCCCTCACCCGCCACCCATGGCCATCCCTCTCACCCTAGTGAGGTAATTTTTTCCTGGGTAAATTGCAGCGCTCCTACACACCTAAGTTAGATCGCGGGCGAGCCTGTCCCCCCTCCCCCTCCCCACCCCTAAAGTAGATCGCCGGCATGCCTGCCTAGGATGGATGAACCCAATTCTAAATTCGCGCGACTTATATGTGGGTATTGTGTAGATGTAAAAAGTATGATAAAGTTTAGAAAAAAAAGGTTGGTAAAGACCAACACGTCGCGAACACTGAACTAATGGTACGGGTATCTTTTTTTTTTTGAAAGATCCAGATCGTGCTGGCATTTCATTGATTTAGAAGGAGAGAGCGGAAAACATGGTTGATCAAGTGATCGGTGGATGAAAGATTACACAAAAAGGAGGAGAAAAAGACGGCCCGGTTCATCGTGTAGGTCTATCCTCTCGCATCGCTTTCCCCGAAGGGGCGCTCGAAGTGCTTTGCTCCCACTCAGCGTCAGAGTTCAATGGTGGCCTGGATTTTGGCAATGACATCTGCTGGTCTTGCTTCCTTGCTGCGAAAAGTGCAGTTGTTCCTTTCTTGCCAAATCTCCCAACATACCAGGATAATCATTAATCGGATGGCTTGCCTCTCGCTCCCTGGCTGCGCCTTATGTGTGATCATATTTATCATGACTGAGCTTGAAGGCGTCGCCGCCCAACAGGCTAGGTTGAGGGCTTGGCAACCGCGCCAATGTGATGTCGTTGCCCAGATCTTCTGGGAGCAGGGGCAGGACCAGAACAGATGTTCTGAAGTCTCCAGACAGCGCAAACGGAATTGGCAGAAGTATCCGTTTGACCATCCACGCCGCTGAAGCCGATCGTTGCACCACAGACGGTTATGTTGAAGTAGCCAGAAAAAGATCTTCATCTTTGCCGGCGGCCATGGCTTCCAAATTGTCGATCTGTACCTGCTGTCCAGTGGGTCTTGGAACTGAATCGCATAGGCCGAGCTGGTGGAGTACACCCCATTGCCTGTAGCGGTCCACCGAATGTTGTCCTGTACTCCCTCTTGAATTATGCATGCGTGCCTCTGCAGCCTTCTCCAGAGATCAAGGAACTCAGACGCGATGACACCAATGTCACCATGCATGAGATCCCGAATCGTCGTTTCTTAGCGCCTCTGCTACCGACCTGCCCTTGTTCCTAGATCTTGCGAAGAGGGTGGGATAGATGTATCTCAGGGCCTGATCACCCGACCAGTTGCAGGACTAGAAAGTTGCCTTCTCCCCGTCCCTGATGCTGACCTTTGTGTTGTTGGCTAGTACTCCTAGGAGCAAGTACAATAATCCTACGTAAGTAAGCAGGCCGTAAGAGTTAAAATATTATATTTCTATTCTCCTTCACTAGGCAAAAAGTGTCATATAAGCGGGCTTATAGACCATTATTGTACTTACTCTAAGATTAGCTATAAATGACATGGCAACGTTATGTAGCCATTAGCTAGCCGTACTATTAGAGCATGGTTAATAGTAGAGCCGGCTACCGGCTCTATACTGTTGCCATGTCACTCTTAGCCTTCCTAAAAGAAATCACATACAGTAAAGCTGGCTATAGGCATTGGCTATAGCATTTATTGTTTGCATGCACGAGAAAGAGGAAGACACAACTGATTGGAGGGAAGGAAGGAGCGGCGGCTTTTAACCCATGCATGCAGTTCTTTCTCTTGAGTACTGCGCTGTAGCCGGGCGATGAGTGAATCGCCCGCTCCCTTCTCTCTCCTGTCTTCTCTTCCCTCCAGCTAGATTTTTTCTGACGTGTAATGGCTTGCAGCCGGCTGACTAGACGCTATTGACCTATTGTACTTGCTCTTAACCATGCTCTAAAGGAGTATAATTGATGAAACAGGGGAGCGGTGACATTAACCACACGCACAACCTCTGCCAGTTTCTGGTCTCTGTTGTCCCGCCACGCGTCAACTATTGCCGTGCTGTCCACCACTACCACCCCCGCCCCGCCTCGGAAGTGGGTCGCTCTCGCACCACACCACACCACCCGGCGCAGCCATCCCACATCGCTGCCTCCGCCACCCTCCCACATCGCTAGCTTCCCCCTCACACTCCGAGGAATCCACGAGCGCCAAAGCAGCCAGCTCCCATGGCCCGCGGCCGTGCCAGGAGGCGCCCCCCCGATCCCCTCCGACTCCTCATCGTCGGACGAGGAGCTCCTGCTGCCGGTCGGCGTGGAGGCGGACGATGAGTCGGAGGAGGACGACGAGTTCATACTTCTGCCGGTCGGCGCGGAGGTGGAGGTGCGCAGCGACGACCCGGGCTTCGCCGGCTCCTTCTACGAGGCCACCGTCGCCGGCCACCTGCTCTCCGGCGGCGGCCGCAGGCGCTACACGGTGGCCTACACCACGCTCCTGGCCGACGACGGGGACGACGGGCCGCTCATTGAGACTGCGTCCGCCGCCAACGTGCGGCCGCGTCCGCCACCGCACGAGGCTGGGAGGGAGTTCGCGGTCCACGAGATGGTGGAGGCGTTCCACAACGACGGGTGGTGGGCCGGCGTGGTCTTCGCCGTCGTCCCGCCGCCAGTGATGGCCGGAGATCGCCGGCAGCCTAGGGCGTGCTACAGGGTCACATTCCCCACCTCGCGGGAGACGCTGGAGTTCGGGGAGGCGGATCTGCGGCCGCAGCGCGTGTTCGAGGACGGCCGGTGGGTCCCGGCTGCAGAGGTGGTAAGTGGGGTGACTCCCTCTGGCCTCTGTTCATAATTTTCATAGTACTAGTAGTACTTTTGGTGGCATTCAGATGGTTTATGTAATCAATTAATTAGTTTTTCCATTATGGATAAGAACATTTCACTGTAGTGCTATTTCATAATTCACATAGCACTACTTTGGGTTGCATTCAGATGGTTTCTTTCAGTGCTATTTCAGGTCCTTGGAGTGTCCTGTGCGTCTGTCCCCAAATGGATTTGTTGCATGTAGCATGTTCTTTATCAGTTTTAGACCATGGATATATTCCGTTTTTGTCAATTATCTGAACTTTTTGGAAGAATCATAGATAAATTTTAAAATCTCTATTTTCCCAAACTTTGGAAGTTAATTAGGTTACATTTTCTTCAGACAATTCATGGCAACTAGCTTTTTTTTCTTGTAAATTAGCTATAATTCATGCAAGAAACGGTAATTAGAAAAGATCAGTTAGGAAAAAAGGACTTAGCTGTACACTTCCCGGGCCTGTCGGGCGCTGGCTCAAGTCTAAGAAGTGTACAAGGGCCATGAACACAGTTAATTGTTTTTCCTTTCGTGGACACGGAGTGAAATCAAATACATTGTAGATTTTCAAACTAATCGCACTCATATTGAAATTATGTTTCCATTTAAAACAGCTAGTGTTGTGCTTGTGCAGTTTCTCAGTTGAGGTTATTTTCTTCTGTTTTATCATCTGAATTAGTGTACCTTCTTGAAGTTACTAATTTCAGGCCACACATTCCAATTTTGGGCTGTGCTCTCTGCACTTAGTCAGACCAGCCATTACCAGATACCAGCTAAGTGATAACAAATACTGAAATATTACCACTGCTCCTAGATGTTTCTCGAAAATTAATGATGATTGTTTGACGTTTACTGGGCTATAGAGCCAAGTATATGCACACTATGGTAATCTGCAGCCTTGAGATAAATATAAATATTTTCCGAGGGTGTATTAACATGTGCCGCTAACTTCAAATTAAAAGGATGTGGGTGGATCATTTAAAATGGATAACAGTTTTCAACTTTCAGTGACTAATCTGCACGCGCAGTTATCTCTTTTGTTATTTCTGATTCTCTTGTTGCATGCAGGACAATGGAAGTCCTTTGTTCGCTGAGGGAAACCAAGTTGAAGTGAGTGGAAAATCCTTCGGTGAATCCTGGAGTCCAGCTACTGTTCTTAAAGTGATTGGTGCTACAAATTTTCTAGTACAGTATATGCATATTGAAAATGACGGGGAATTGGCCACTGAGATTGTCGATTGTCAAGATATTCGGCCAGCACGCGCCATCACCCGTATGGACTCCAAGTACAGATTTTCTCCTCCTTCTCATGTTGAGGTCCACCATGAAGGTAGCTGGTGGCCTGGTCTTATTGTTAAGGTTTTAGGTAGTGGAATCAACAAGAAGTATGTGGTGAAATTGAAGAATCACAAGACAGACATGGAGGACGAACCTGTAGATATTTTGACGGTTGAAAATACGCAACTAAGGTCACGATTTGACTGGGACGGTAAAAAATGGGTACGCTTCGTGAAAGAGGTACAATTACTGCATAATCCATGTTTTGTCTTCTGTCATTCTTTTTTGGTGTTTTTTTGTTGATTGCAACAAGTATATTATACTTAATTTTAGTCTTTCAGATTTAAAAAAAAATTGACAACCTTACCATAGTACATGCAGCATGCTACTCATTTTATACACCTTGATTGTGCATCATTCGCATCAGGGCTAACGACACTTTCCATCTGTTTGTTCTTCAATTCTTTGGGCCCAGTAAACTGTGATAGACTTAGTCCTGTTATGATGGCCATATATTCATCTTGTATGTGTACGTACGAAAACAAATACGCACTTGAAAACAGAAGCTTCTGCAAATGAATTAGGAATATGCATGTTAATTCATAATTGGAATATTACCCCTACTCTACGTTCCAAACATCAATGATGTTATCCAATGTTGCCTCAAATCTTTATGGTGTACTGATGTGTTATTTTTTCCTATGTGTTAGCTTTCACACCAAACTTATGTCCATGAGGTGCATCCATTTCAAGAATCTTCTAATGAACCTCGATTAACTTCTCGAAAAAGGCTAGTTTCTGCCTTATATGATGACTCTGATAAAACCGGTAATGAAGCTGATTCTCGTCGTGACAAAAAGTTGAAGAATAAAGATGTGATATCAGGAGAAATTTCTCCTCTTCCTTTGTCCACTTGCAATGAGAACAATGAAATTACTTATAATCAAGGAAATGCAGTATTGGCATTACGGTCTGAGCTATCACTTCCTTCACTGCCACCAATGGCAGCATTTAATCAGCTGAGTTCATCTTCACTTGCTCCAAGCTGTCATCTGGAACAATCATCTTCTCAGATGATTATCATACCATCTACGCCAGAAAGTCGGCAGTTGCGGGCTTTGTTGTTTGGAGCATTTGGACAACCAACAGCTGACCCACAGGACCGACTATTAGGTATGTGTTCTGATTTCTGAACAGTCAGCAATATGTACTGATCACAGAAATATCAGCAACATTTCCGTTATGTTACTAGCCGGCGTATCATGATACTTTCCGTTTCCAGGTTCACAAGAGGGTAGTGGAATAGATGATCTTCAGCAAGGAGGCTATGTTGGTGAAACTAGTGTTGGGCAGGACACTGGTGGAGAATTATGTCAGGGGTATTTGGTTATGGCTGATAATGCCAATGTTCCTCTGTTGCCTTCAGCAGAGAGTTGTGAAGCTAATTCGCACGACAACCGGCTCTCCAAGGACAACACGGCAGCTGAGGTGGAGTGTGTTACTTGTTATGCTGCTCCAGCCGAGGACTTGTCTCTCATACCTGTAGCTACTTTAGATGGTGTTGTACCTAATCTGTTGCCATTAGAGTGGGATTTGGAGGTCAATATAACTGAAGATATGGATGAGGAGAACCGTCAAGGGAATGTGGTTGGGTTAGCCAGCAATGGGAATCAAAGTCAGAATGGTGTGGAGGGCACACGAGTCTCCAGGTATGTTGCAAGCAGAACAAGTGATTCTGTCTTACAATTGTCGCCGGAATCTGTAGCTATGCATGAGAGTACCGTGGGATCCTTGGCAGTCCAGCAGCGTCTTCCATTTGTGAAGACCTCTCCAGTATGGGCACATCTTGAGGCACTGGAAATATTCAGGAAAGCGCCACAGCGGCCACATTTTCGTCGGTTCGAGCAGTATTGTCCAGAGCTCCGCGAAGGTAAGGCATTAGGCTTGATGCACTCTTTTGCCAATTTAGCAGAAAGCATAAACATGCTGGATGTTCAGGGTGACAAAGAACTACTTGAACAGAAGATGAAAAGCCTTGCTTTGCTCGAGGAGAATGGTTTCGACGTCACGTACCTGAGATCACGCGTGGAAGCTTTAATCGCCACAGATAATAATAGTCGCGTCGAAGAGCTGGAGGAGAAGATTGCTCACATAGAAACCTACGACCAGGAACTCGGCACGCGAGTTCGCGCTCTGGCTATGACCGTCCATCGTCTCGAACTGCATGCGTATCTCATGCGCAACATGGTGCGGTCTGCGATCGCGCGGAAGATGAGCAATGCTGTGAAGATCGCAAGACTCAAGGCAGAAGCGAACGATCTTGAGAGATCGTATCTTTCCAACGCCGCGCCACGGTGAGTTTGGTCTATATATGGTGGGGAGCATGTCGGCACGCTTGTGGATAGGTAGTTACCACAACACCCAGCTAGTTGTTGTGTTGATACTAGTTCGTAATGCTATCCTGCAGTTCGCCGTGCGATGGGCGAGTTGTTGTGTAGATAGTTCATAGTGCTATCCTGCAGTTCGCCGTGCGACGGGCGAGTTGTGTAGATAGTTCGTAGTGCTATATCCTGCGGTCTGCCGTGGGATGGGCAAGTCTTTTGTGTATGTTGTTGCTCTGGTATGTTACAGGCAGCCATCTGTGAAGTAGCACCGTGTAAGCTGAACCTGGAAAGTATGTGTTTGGGCTACTGGAAGTTTGGAAGTCACCTTTGGTATTGCGTATATGTCATACTAGATGATACCCCGCGCGTTGCTGCGAGATCTCTTTGCGGACAATAGAAGTGGCATAGAAAACTTAATAGAACCGCAAATCAGCACTTTAAATTCAACGGTGAACAATGTAACATCAAAGAAAACGGTTTCTCCACCGGTAGTTGAATGTGTCTTGTGGATGCATGGCTAGAGTATAGATATCAACATTTGATCCTATTGTATGACCAATGCTTGAATGTCAACAGGAATTCTATGATTTGCACTAAAGTTACTAAGAAAAGACTTATTATACTGTTTTTTCCTGGGAGTAGATTTTCAATCCCCATTGATTAAGAATAACAACCTGTTTGGCTTCATAACCTCTCACAATATAATTAAACTCAAGCAAAAGTGGACTTTGTCTGAATCGATTAGCAAAATATGTACCAATGAGTGGAGACCTAATAAATACTCACAAACATAGCCTCTCTGGAGGTCAAAAGATTAATATGGCGTGTGACTGTACAATTCTGAACATATTTGACACACACGAACAGGAGGATGCCAGCCTACGCCCATTGTTGTCCATCCAGTACAATTGTTATTTTTTCACAGGAAAGTGCGGTAGTTTTTGGAATAGAGACTGTTCGAGGATACATTGGTTGGTTGAAAACACAACTAAGAAAACATGTGTTAAATATTGTACTTTTCACAACCGATGAAGAAACCTCTCTGTTGAAAAATATCAGGTTTTGTCAAATCTCCCATTTGGATCATAATGCATAGCCTGCAAAGATATATTTTAGACTAATTTAGAAATAAATAATATCATTACTAATCATAGGTAAATGCACCAAATATACGAATGGCATACAGCCACAAGTCATCATTCAGCGGTATATGTCTTGTAAATAAAAAGGACATCACTCAGCTATGCCCATAGAACTTTTCTATCTTCGAAAATGTGGAGAACATACCTCATACTTCCATCAACCATATCTGCAGCTTACGCTTGTGTACAAAGAACTACATGTGCCATAAACATTCATACGATCAAACAATTAGGAAATCATAAAAAAATCCAAGGACGTACAATGAAAAGCCATTTCATAGGGAACATGTGTAGAACAAAAATGGTAGCAATTTATTTTTTGATGGATCACTAACAATGTCTTGCCTGAAACAACATGCAGAGAAGTATATAGGTCCACAAAAGCGTAGTTATACTGTCTGGGTCTGTAACAATGGCTAGCCCAAATTTGCCGTGCAGGTTGGGGGAAGATGAACGTGCGTCCTGCAGTTACACATTCTTGCAAAAAACAAATTCAGTTTGAAATTGTACTCAAATAGGTGTGTACGGGAAAAACTGACCGCTTCCTGGTAGCCAGGGGCGCTGTACACCAGCGTTGGTGGCTCCTCCTCCTCGTGGCTCAATTGAAAGAGATATTGAACCTGAAGCTAAAATGATGGACCTATAGAGCAGTTTCAATAGAGGGATTTAATTGTGGTGTAGAACTGTTTCCGATCAAGGTAGGAGGGAGACCCAGGGAAAAGATCTGTAACTTGTTAATAATTGCCATTGCTATTTACTTGAATTCCTATATGCACTTGTGTTTATCAGAAGCCATAATGAAAAGCTAAGTGGGGAAGATGAAAAACTGATGTAGGACGCACTGCACTAGGAATATTTTTGGCTCGATCAGTCAATGGGTTACGGCCGGAACGGAAGGCAAGCGAGGGCTGATTCGATCGGTTATGTACAGTTAGTATGACCTTTTTCATGAGAACAAAATACCGAAGACAGAAAATCCCCAAGAACAGAGTACAGAACCTGTCGACGTACTCAGGAAGTTTGCGACCCTTGACGCAAGCCCGTGACGGATGCAAAGGCAGGAGTTCTTACTAATATGCAGGAGCTCAGCTGGAGAATGGCAACCATTATGGCAGGTGCGGGTGGCTCGGTATCCGCAGATACATCACCTGAGCTTGTTCGACCAAACAAAGAATCAATTAGTCATCACAAAATCAATGAAAAAACCAACGATCTGTGGTTGATGACTGGACTCTCAATGGCGACGTACCAGCAACTTGTGGTGCCACTGGATGTCGTTGTTGTTGAATCCGAGCTACTTGATGGTGACCGCTGCTGGCGAGGCCGGGGCAGAGGCCGCCGTCGATGGATACCATGTCGATGGGGCCGAAGCCGACCTCACAGAGGAAGTTGGAGGTGGATTTGTGACAGACTTGACCTCGTCCAGGTGATGGCTTGCAGCCTTGTCATCGCCAGCATCTGTCAAAGACAGCAACCGCAGGTTCTTCCCTGAGCGCCGCTGCCGCACTGGCCCCGGCCTAGGCCGCACCTCCTGCTCCATCGTAGCGGCTGCCGCCGCCCTGTTTGAAGCACGCGAGGAGGCCCATGAATACGGATCGGCAGCTCAGGAGGACCTTCAAGCCACGGACTCAGGAACCACACCGAGAGGGGGAACATACCCCGAGCGCACCCCGGGGAATCGCAGAGGGGAGCCAAGTCGGCGATCCTACCGGAGGGGAGTGAGATGTGATGGGATCTCGAACGTCACGCCGGACTGTACATATGAGAAAGGGTTCGATGGGCTCAGCTGAATCGAGGGAGAGAGATGGCCATGACCTGAACTCTAGTTTTATACGGGCAACCTTTGGTGGGTCTCTACCTTGATTGACCCGTCAGTTATGGGAGGCAGAAGAGGAAGGGGCCGCTTTTTTGGCTAGCGATGGATGCTTCATGCTCACATGCAGAGTCTACTGGTAGGCATTTTATTTTGGTAATTATCTATTGCACCGAGAGGCTACTGTAGATCCATGTCTCAATGTTGGTCGGGTGGAGAACTGCTGACATGGCAGGTTGATGTGAATAGCTTGCATGTTTAGAAAAATAGGATAGTGGGGATGAACTATTTAGGTATTATAGGTTAGTAGTGTGCTGCTCTGTTGTGTGATTAAGCGTCTTCAGCAGCGAACCAGTCTAGACTGTAGTTGTGCTCAAAACATGCATGTGTCGAATCGAATCCTGTGGTCGTCTGAATACCATTTTGTTGACGACTATGGTGGCAACAAATTGACATGTCCAGGCTGCAATAGTTTTTTACTTTCCCCTGCTTTCACTTGCGACTACTGCTAAAGAATCTGAGACAAAGCATATCCTAAATTTGTTGCCACCATATATAATCGATGATCTATCTACCGGTTACTATTGGCACGAACACTCCACGGTTCCGTATCCGTGCATGCGGGTGAAATATCCCATTAAAACATGGTGCAACAACTGTTCTGCAACGATAGTGTATGCCTATCACACATCATCCAATCAATGGTACATACATCGATATCTAACTGATCAATGCCCCTACCATCCAAGTGCTTATCAGTTCCATATGCCGGTGAGCTCCGCGCCTTGATAGGGCCTAGCCAATGTTCTATAGCTTTATCTGGCAAAAAAACTGTGTTCATTTCTTGTTCTTTTGGCTACTATTAATTTTTGGTACTTTCTTAATTAAATACTCTTGCATTATTGTGGTCTTATTCCTTAGAAATGACAGGCCCGCACTTTCGAAAAACAGTGGGTTTCCTGACACACCTGAACAATTTAGGAATTCTGATTTTTTTAATATAATCATGGGTTTGCTTATTAATATATTTTCGCGACATAGGTTTTTAAAAAAGGATAGGTTCCTTTACTTTCAGAAAACTATGTGCGTTTCCGAAACTAATTTGACAGTATATATGTGGTTTTGTTTGTACATTCATGTATCCCTTTAATTTGTGTGGGTAGTTTT
This sequence comes from Triticum dicoccoides, assembly GCF_002162155.2. NCBI lineage: Eukaryota > Viridiplantae > Streptophyta > Magnoliopsida > Poales > Poaceae > Triticum > Triticum dicoccoides. The sequence continues at coordinate 17,370,873 of NC_041383.1, forward strand.
TTTTCTGGAAAAGGAGGTTAAACCCCCGCCTCTGCATCAATCGATGCATACAACCATCTTTATTACTTATTTCACAAAGGTCTGACTAGAAAATACATCAAGCCACCCGAACTCACCACTCACACCTACAAACTCGATAATGTGGAGTGCTCTCAACCCTCATATTTAAAACCGGCGTCGTCATCGATCCATCCACACGTATCGGGACCAACATCCGGTGCAGCAGACCTAAAGCGTGCGCCACACGCACACGTTTTAGAAGCCAGAAGCCGACATTATCATCGGACCGCTAACCCATCTTCAGGATAGAGATCCGCATCATTCTTGCCATTCCAGACATCCGTCGACACCACCACAGTGCCCAACGGGGCCACCGTCCTGCGCGCATTCATCCAGACGCGAAGACTCTGGAAGATCAGTTGTATGTAGCACCTGCTGACCAGGCATGACACAGTGTAGCACCTGTCGGTCAGGCATGACTTGATATCTCCATCGAAGCTCCGTGCAAGACTTAGCGCTCCACCTCCTGCCTCTGTCTTCCAGCGCTGCTTCAAAAATGATGCTCCCAAGAGAGTATCGATACCGCAGTACCGCCATCATCCGATTTGGATGAACAGATCTTAGGGTTTCCCCCAAAGCAGCATGAGTGGGTCGACGACAGAAGTTATATGACGATGCCTTCATCAAGGTAACGACGCAAAACGCCGCCATCGCCCGTCATCGGCTCGGTTTTCACCGGCAACTCTGTCTCCCCAACTCGCAGCCGGGACTAGATGCCGGATCTGGAGATCCGACCACCCAGCCTCAGGCCGATCGTCTCCGGCGGAGGAGGTGGCCACCACAGCCACGCCCAGGGGCGCATCCCCCGACGTCCTCGAGTTGCGGGTCGATCCCAGGGACAACAAGCCATTGACGGAATGGTACACGAGGTTGCGGCCCGCTGAAGCCCATCTGGGCCCAGATCAAGCGCCGCCACTGGACCTATCGTTGTATGCCGTCGCCCCGCACACCCTGCTGTAGATCCGGCCATCATGGGCCGCCGCCGGTCTGGCCCAAGCGCGGGCTGAGAAGAAACGTCGCCGCCGCCGCTGCAGCACACATGCTTTGCCTGCGACGCCCCCGATGGCGACGGCGGGGGGCGGAGGCGCTGGAGTGAATGGGATGGGAGCGGGATAGGGTTAGGTGCGGGAGCGGGCTCTGAATCACCTACTCATTGCAGAGGTGGTTTTGGATATGTGATTTCTAGGTTAGAAATACCAGTTCACATACCTGGATATACGCACCACACACTAATACACTGTACACATGTCTATCAAAAATATACTGTACACAGACTTTTAGCAAACTAAACAACGTTGGTCCATGACGTTGATACGTGACGTACAAAGTCTAGCAATGTAATAAATGTATGCATGGGTAACTTTGCTAGTACGCTGCCTACCGGAAAAAACAATAGTTTATTAGGTGATACTCCCTCCATTTCAAAATGTAGTGCATATAGATTTTTTGAAAACTCAAATTTTGTAAACTTTGACCAAGTTTCTAGAGAAAACTATTTATATCTAGAATACGAAACTACATCTTCTGATGAATCTAATGATATATGTTTTGCATTCAAGATGTAAATGTTTTTCTCCACAAACTTGGTCAAAGTTTGTGAGGTTTGACTTTTTTTATAATCTGTATGCATTACATTACGGAACCGAGGGAGTATTAGTTTAGACATTTCCTTTTTTTTTTGTTTGAGGTAATGCACGTTTGCTTCTCTTTTTCTTTCCGTGTTCTCTTTTAACAGCATGGACATTTTCTTTTTTGGTGTAACACGTTGCACTCTTGGGCCCATTGGATATCTTTTTAAGTGTACAAACATCTAAAGATGATTCGGTGGAGTTCCCCTATCTCATTTAATCCTACACGCACAATTAAGATTTAATGGTTATATTAAAATAGTCTTTGAGGGTTAATGTGAAGGCTCGTATGGTGCTTCCAATTAGTAAATACTCCCTCTGTAAAGAAATATAAGAGCGTTTAGATCACTACTTTAGTGATTTAAACGCTCTTATAAAAGTTTACAGAGGGAGTACTATTCATCAACCCGTGCACCTGCACGGGCTAGTGACTTTAAGTCGAACAACTTGGCGTTGACATTGTTTAGCCATTGAATCAACACACAGACATAATCACTGGCGCACAAATTTGATGTATGTCCAGTACAAAATGAGGAAATAATACCTAATTCATGGTAGTAATCCGAAAAAGTCTGTAAACAATCTAAGTTGAAAAAATTATTGGCAAAAATGATACATGGTTGAGAAAATAGAAAGATACAAATTGAGTAATATTTGGTAAAAGGGCACGTTTCTTGCAACCATAAATTTAGTGCCAGTTAGCTTTATCAATTTTAGATAATAAGGATTCAGTTTTTGTTGAGAGATAATTAAAACATATAGTTCTGCCCTTCAAAATAGTGTAATCCGTTACCCTTTATTCATGGGCATGCAGTATTATATATGGTTGTGAGTGTACATTCTTTAGTCAATATCGAAATTCTTATTCATTGGAGTGTTGATTCTTTATTGAACGATGAATTAAATGGTTACAAAACTTAATTATGTGCTAGTTTATTCTCTGAGCTGTGCAATTGGATGACACATATATTTTTAGTTGGTGACCGAACCAAACCATAGAAAATAGTCGAGAAAACAATGCATTTTATCAGATCCTAAAGAGAGTAAAAAATAAAAAATATTCCCAACAAAAAAAATTACTTTTTTCTTTAGTGTGTATCCCAATTTTTTTATGTTTTTATGGTACAAATTAAAACAAAATTGTGCATTAGTCAGAATTAACTCTATCGTTTGTGCCAAAAAGAAACTTTTATCTATCATGTATCACTTGTGTGCATGTATTATATACTATGGCTGAATCCTATACACATATCCATGCAAATTCGCTATGTATGACTGCTGGTAAATATACTTGCTAAGTAGTAATATTAGACCAGTCCGATCAATCTATGGAGACGTGTTGGCATGGGAGTACTTTTTATTGCTTTTTCTCCGTGGCAAAGGTAATTTGGTTCTTTTGGACTGTTACGTAGAACTACTTGCTAAGTAGTTACATTTGGCCAATCCGATCAATTTATGGAGATGTGTTTTTCTTTCTGAACCTAATTGAGACGTGTTGGCATGGGGGTATTTTTTAGTGCTTTTCCTTGGTTATAGAGGTAGCGTGTCTCCTTTGGACTGTTATACGTAGAGCATATAGATGTCTTTTTATCTTAGTCATTTATTAAATAATCCTATTGTTATTATTCTTGTTTCTCTAGAATTAACGTGGAGCCTCGTATGGTGCGTCTAATTAGTAAATATAAGATAAGATATAATATTTTGTGCCATGTGTGAAATGCTCCACAATGGTTTGTCTTTCCTTAATTCTTACAAGTGTTATGGACTGTCTATCTGAACTACTATAAGTATGAGTGCATATAACCTTATATTTATTTATGTTCCTATCAATTTAGGCTACTCCCGCATATAACAGTTAGAATGACCTACAATAACCATATAATTCTTGATTCTGGCTTCTTGCGTCATGGACGTAATGGGTCATCTAGTATGGTAGAGCTATACGCATAGTTTGTATACATTTATTGACAAAGGGCAATGTATTAATATCAAGATAATATCAATTATAACCAGCCTCTACAATGACATAATATCAATACCTAGTCGAGACATCGATAAAGCCAACACAGCCAAAGACTTGCAACATACCCACCATTCACCGTCTTTTGACCACAAATGAGCCAAGAGAAAGACTCTTCAAAAAGAACCCCTCCAAAATGGAAACAACAAGCAAACGCTGACCTCAAAGGATTGAACCACTACGGGTCCACACTATCTGTCGGGGATATACCCCGCGGTATGGCCCGGCCGGAGTCGTAAACCGGCCGGGACTTGGTAAACCGGCGGATGGTAAACCGGCAGACAGTTAAGACAGATGGCTAAGACAGACGGTAAACCGGCAAGTGTTAAACCGGCAGAGTTGAGACAGATGGTAGCACCGGCAGGTGTTGTTAAACCGGCAGACAATGTTAAACCGGCACACAATGTTAAACCGGCAGATGTTGTTAAACCGGCAGACAATGTTAAACCGGCAGACGTTGAGAAGCCCAGGAAAGGAAGTCAAAATAGTTTAAGTTAAAGTCCGAGTTGGACTCCACATGTAACCCGCCCCTTCAACATATATAAGGAGGGGCAGGGCACCCCAAAGAGGGACAAGCAAGAAACAATCTCTAGGGCTAGACACAACTAGAGAAGAGCCGGTTTACGGCGACTCCCTCGTGATGATAATGAAATCTAGCCTCAAACATCATGTAGGATTTTTACCGGATGATGTTTCCCGGGGCCCGAAACTGTCTAAACCCTTGTCTTGTGTTGCGTCTCTCGATTCCGCTCAACCCCTCTCAAGCTACCACATAGATGCGTTGGCCTCGCGACTAAGTCCTCACACTAAGGACATCTGACGTGTTAATTCCACGACAGTTGGCGTCCACCATGGGGCTCGCGCACGGTGGTGTTGAGTTCTTGGAGGGATCTCTTCGAGGGATCGAGAAGTTCGTGATTTTTCAGATGAAGAAGAGCCGGGTTGAAAAGATCTGTGTCAACTTCAAAATTTATAATCTAAGAGGTCTGAGAAAATTAAGATCTGTGTGCGCCGTTGCATGCAAGCAGGTGATCCGCCGTGGCCGGATCACCCTTTTCCTTCATCGCTGCGAGATAGCTAAGTGCAAAGGAGGTTTTCATCTACACGTATCAAAGTTATCAAAATACGGTTGCTTTGTTTGATTCGCCGAATCGCCGCCGCTACGCTCAGGAGTCGCCAAGACCGATAAGCAAACAGTTGTCCGTATCAAGATCCAATCCGGAGATTTCTTTTTCCGTCGAGATTGAAGCGAATCGGCTGCACCGAACGCTTACGTATTTTGGTGTCTTCTACTGCCACCCCTGAGGATAGGGCGACAAAAACAAACATATCAGCAGGAGCTGTCGGCATCAGTTAGAAGATAAGGTGTTGAAAGGAAAGAGCGCGAGGAGTTGATCCCGTGAAAGGAAAGGACAAGTTTTTTGGCTTCGGTGCGTCGCACTGCTGCTCCATGCTCAAGTCGAAAGCTCCAAGTCCCAAAGCAGTTTTTGCTACTAGTCCACGTGAGTATACAAAAATAAACGGGCAAAGGAGTAACATCTCAAAGGCACAAGGATCTGAGGTCAAGACAAATTTCCACCGCCCCGCCGTCTCAAAAACGCTCTAATCAAGGAGAGTATATTGCATCAATTCAATAAATTAGTACTACTTTCTCTCCTGGAGATCAAGAAGCTACCATTGCTTTGCGTCATCACACATCAACGCAAACATCAGCTATTATATTTAATTGATGCCCAAGGCAAATACAGCTGCAGTACTTGCGTCAAACCGCCTCCATCTTGCACTGATCGGGGCCTCCGTCTTCGCTGGCGGGTCTTGCTACTACGGCCGTGTGGCCGCAGCCTCTACCGAGTCACCACAGAACTCGCTGCCACCACCGATCTTGGTCAAGTCACCACACTTCGCAGGCCTCCTCTCGCTGGACCTTCCCAACGCGGTTATCAGTGCACCTTTCACTACTTCGGCTGTGCCATGAGCCGCCCTGCTACCTTCACAACGCTTAAACCGCCATAGACGCCATGGCCCTGACCAGCACCGTCCCACGCGGTTCGCCCCGTCAGGTTGCAGCATGCACCTCTGTTCGCAGAACCGGCCATGGCTGTTCCCGCTGAGCACCAGACTGGCCCTACTATGGTCCTAAACCGCCTGCCGGCTCTGCAAAGTCGTCGGCCGCCGCCCATGAGCCGACGTCTCTGCTGAAAAGCTGTCACGGACTCGCGCATCAAACCGGTCCGTTGCCTTAGTCCGCCACTAGCTCGCTGCAACTTGCCTCCCTTCACCGGCCCAGAGCTACCACTCGTTGTTGCATCCTCTCCTTCCTTCGCCGTGAACCGGCCGCAGACCGGCTTCAGGTGCTGCCTCCGTCAGCCACCTTGCGACGCCACCCCCTTCGAGTCGCCGCCGTGGCCACTCTGCGAGCTGCTGCTACCGCCGCCGTGTTGGAAATATGCCCTAGAGGCAATAATAAAAGTATTATTATTATATTTCCTTGTTCATGATAATTGTCTTTTATTCATGCTATAACTGTATTATCTGGAAATCGTAATACACGTGTGAATACATAGACCACAATATGTCCCTAGTGAGCCTCTAGTTGACTAGCTCGTTGTGATCAACAGATAGTCATGGTTTCCTGGCTATGGACATCGGATGTCGTTGATAACGGGATCACATCATTAGGAGAATGATGTGATGGACAAGACCCAATCCTAAGCATAGCACAAAGATCGTGTAGTTCGTTTGCTAGAGCTTTGCCAATGTCAAGTATCTCTTCCTTTGACCATGAGATCGTGTAACTCCTGGATACCGTAGGAGTGCTTTGGGTGTATCAAACGTCACAACGTAACTGGGTGACTATAAAGATGCACTACAGGCATCTCCGAAAGTATCTATTGTTTTATGCGGATCGAGACTGGGATTTGTCACTCCGTGTAAACGGAGAGGTATCTCTGGGCCCACTCGGTAGGACATCATCATATGCGCAATGTGACCAAGGAGTTGATCACGGGATGATGTGTTACGGAACGAGTAAAGTGACTTGCCGGTAACGAGATTGAACAAGGTATCGGTATACCGATGATCGAATCTCGGGCAAGTAAAATACCGCTAGACAAAGGGAATTGAATACGGGATTGATTAAGTCCTTGACATCGTGGTTCATCCGATGAGATCATCGTGGAACATGTGGGAGCCAACATGGGTATCCAGATCCCGCTGTTGGTTATTGACCGGAGAACGTCTCGGTCATGTCTGCATGTCTCCCGAACCCGTAGGGTCTACACACTTAAGGTTCGATGACGCTAGGGTTATAAAGGAAGCTTGTATGTGGTTACCGAATGTTGTTCGGAGTCCCGGATGAGATCCCGGACGTCACGAGGAGTTCCGGAATGGTCCAGAGGTAAAGATTTATATATAGGAAGTCCTGTTTCGGCTATCGGGACAAGTTTCGGGGTCATCGGTATTGTACCGGGACCACCGGAAGGGTCCCGGGGGCCCACCGGGTGGGGCCACCTGCCCCGGGGGGCCACATGGGCTGTAGGGGGTGCGCCTTGGCCTACATGGGCCAAGGGCACCAGCCCCAAGAGGCCCATGCGCCTAGGGAACCCTAGAGGGAAGAGTCCTCGAGGGGGAAGGCACCTCCGAGGTGCCTTGGGGAGGATGGACTCCTCCCCCCCTCTTGGCCGCACCCTTTTCTTGGAGTAGGGGGCAAGGCTGCGCCTCCCCCCTCTCCCCTGCCCCTATATATAGTGGAGGGAAGGGAGGGAATCCATACCTGAGCCCTTGGCGCCTCCCTCCCTCCCGTGACACCTCCTCCTCTCCCGTAGGTGCTTGGCGAAGCCCTGCAGGATTGCCACGCTCCTCCACCACCACCACGCCGTTGTGCTGCTGTTGGATGGAGTCTTCCTCAACCTCTCCCTCTCTCCTTGCTGGATCAAGGCGTGGGAGACGTCACCGGGCTGTACGTGTGTTGAACGCGGAGGTGCCGTCCGTTCGGCACTTGATCATCGGTGATTTGAATCACGACGAGTACGACTCCATCAACCCCGTTCACTTGAACGCTTCCGCTTAGCGATCTACAAGGGTATGTAGATGCAAACTCTCCTCCCCTTTCTACTCGTTGCTGGTCTCTCCATAGATAGATCTTGGTGATAGTAGGAAAATTTTTGAATTTCTGCTACGTTCCCCAACAATGGCATCATGAGCTAGGTCTATTGCGTAGATTCTTTGCACGAGTAGAACACAAAGTAGTTGTGGGCGTTGATGTTGTTCAATATGCTTACCGTTACTAGTCCAATCTTGTTTCGACGGTATTGTGGGATGAAGCGGCCCGGACCGACCTTACACGTACTCTTACGTGAGACAGGTTCCACCGATTGACATGCACTTGGTGCATAAGGTGGCTAGCGGGTGCCAGTCTCTCCCACTTTAGTCGGAACGGATTCGATGAAAAGGGTCCTTATGAAGGGTAAATAGCAATTGGCATATCACGTTGTGGTTTTGCGTAGGTAAGAAACGTTCTTGCTAGAACCCATAGCAGCCACGTAAAACATGCAACAACAATTAGAGGACGTCTAACTTGTTTTTGCAGGGTATGCTATGTGATGTGATATGGCCAAAAGGATGTGATGAATGATATATGTGATGTATGAGATTGATCATGTTCTTGTAATAGGATTCACGACTTGCATGTCGATGAGTATGACAACCGGCAGGAGCCATAGGAGTTGTCTTTATTTTTTGTATGACCTGCGTGTCATTGAAGAACGCCATGTAACTTACTTTACTTTATTGCTAAACACGTTAGCCATAGAAGTAGAAGTAGTCGTTGGCGTGACAACTTCATGAAGACACGATGATGGAGATCATGATGATGGAGATCATGGTGTCATGCCGGTGACGATGATGATCATGGAGCCCCGAAGATGAAGATCAAAAGGAGCAAAATGATATTGGCCATATCATGTCACTATTTGATTGCATGTGATGTTTATCATGTTTATGCATCTTGTTTACTTAGGACGACGGTAGTAAATAAGATGATCCCTTACAAAAAATTTCAAGAAGTGTTCTCCCCTAACTGTGCACCGTTGCTACAGTTCGTCGCTTCTAAGCACCACGTGATGATCGGGTGTGATGGATTCTTACGTTCACATACAACGGGTGTAAGACAGTTTTACACAGCGAAAACACTTAGGGTTAACTTGACGAGCCTAGCATGTGCAGACATGGCCTCGGAACACGGAGACCGAAAGGTCGAGCATGAGTCGTATAGTAGATACGATCAACATGAAGATGTTCACCGACGTTAACTAGTCCGTCTCACGTGATGATCGGACACGGCCTAGTTGACTCGGATCATGTGATCACTTAGATGACCAGAGGGATGTCTATCTGAGTGGGAGTTCATAAGATGAACTTAATTATCCTGAACATAGTCAAAAGACCTTTTGCAAATTATGTCGTAGCTCGCGCTATAGTTCTACTGTTTAGATACGTTCCTAGAGAAAATATAGTTGAAAGTTGATAGTAGCGATTATGCGATCAGTAGAAAGCTTATGTCCTTAATGCACTGCTCAATGTGCTGAACCCCAAACATCGTTTGTGGATGTTTCGAACATCGAACATACACGTTTTGATAACTACGTGATAGTTCAGTTAAACAGTTTAGAATTGAGGCACCAAAGACGTTTTCGAAACGTCACGGAACATATGAGATGTTTCGAGGGCTGAAATTGGGATTTCAGGCTCGTGCCCACGTCAAGAGGTATAAGACCTCCGACGATTTTCTTAGCCAGCAAACTAAGGAGAGAAGCTCAATTGTTGAGCTTGTGCTCAGATTGTCTAAGTACAACAATCACTTGAATCAAGTGGGAGTTGATCTTCCAAATGAGATAGTGATGTTTCTCCAAAGTCATTGCCACCAAGCTACTAGAGCTTCGTGATGAACTATAAACATATCAAGGATAGAGATGATGATCCTTGAGATATTCGCAATGTTTGACACCGCGAAAGTAGAAATCAAGAAGGAGCATCAATCGTTCATGGTCAGTGAGACCACTAGTTTCAAGAAGGGCAAGGGCAAGAAGGGATACTTCATGAAACGGCAATTCAGCTGCTGCACCAATGAAGAAACCCGAGGTTGAACCCAAACCCGAGACTAAGTGCTTCTGTAATAAGGGGAACAACCACTGGAGCAGCATTACCCTAGATACTTGGTAGATGAGAAGGCTGGCAAGGTCGACAGAAGTATATTGGATATACATTATGTTAATGTGTACTTTACTAGTACTCCTAGTAGCACCAGGGTATTGGATACCGGTTCGGTTGCTAAGTATTAGTAACTCGAAATAAAAGCTACGGAATAAACAGAGACTAGCTAAAGGTGAGCTGACGATATATGTTGGAAGTGTTTCCAAGGTTGATATGATCAAGCATCGCACGCTCCCTCTACCACCGAGATTGGTGTTTGCGTTGAGCATAGACATGATTGGATTATGTCTATCGCAATACGGTTATTCATTTAAGGAGAATAATGGTTACTCTGTTTATTTGAATAATACCTTCAATGGTCTTACACCTAAAATGAATGGTTTATTGAATCTCGATCGTAGTGATACACATTTTCATGCCAAAAGATATAAGATAGTAATGATAGTACCACTTACTTGTGGCACTGCTGTGTAAGTCATATTGGTATAAAACGCATGAAGAAGCTCCATGTTGATGGATCTTTGGACTCACTCGTTTTTGAAAAGTTTGAGACATGCGAACCATGTCTATTGGTGTATATGCATGAAGAAACTCCATGCAAATGGACCGTTCGGACTCACTTGATTTTGAATCACTTGAGATATGAAAATCATACCACATAGGCAAGATGACTGAAAAGCCTCGTTTTCAATAAGATGGAACAAGATAGCAACTTGTTGGAAGTAACACATTTTGATGTGTGCAGTCGCATGAGTGCTGAGGCATGCAGTGAATATCATTATGTTCTTACTTCACAGATGATTCGAGTAAATGTTGAGTATATTTACTTGATGAAACACAAGTCTGAATTATTGAATGGTTTAAGTAATTTCAGAGTGAAGTAGCAGATCATTGTGACAAGAGGATAAAATGTCTATGATATGATCATAGAGATGAATATGTGAGTTACGAGTTTTGGCACACAATTAAGACATTGTGGAAATTGTTTCGCAATTAATACCGCCTGGAACACCATAGTGTGATGGTGTGTCCGAACATCATAGTTGCACCCTATTGGATATGGTGCGTACCATGATGTCTCTTATCAAATTACCACTATTGTTCATGGGTTAGGCATTAGAGACAACCACATTCACTTTAAATAGAGCACCGCGTAATTCCGTTGAGATGACACCGTATGAATTATGGTTTAGAGAAACCTAAGTTGTCGTTTCTTAAAAGTTTGGGGCTGCAACGCTTATGTGAAAAAGTTTCAGGATTGATAAGCTCGAACCCAAAGCGGATAAAATGCATCTTCATAGGAAACCCAAAACAGTTGGGTATACCTCCTAATTCAGATCCGAAAGCAATAAGGGATTGTTTCTAGAATCGGATCCTTTCTCGAGGAAAGGTTTCTCTTGAAAGAGTTGAGTGGGAGGATGGTGGAGACTTGATGAGGTTATTGAACCATCACTTCAACCAGTGTGTAGCAGGGCACAGGAAGTTGTTCCCATGGCACCTACACCAATTGAAGTGGAAGCTTATGAAATTGATCATGAAACTTCGGATCAAGTCACTACCAAACCTCGTGGGATGACAAGGATGCGTACTACTTCAGAGTGGTACGTAATCCTGTCTTGGAAGTCATGTTGCTAGACAACAATGAACCTACGAGCTATGGAGAAGCGATGGTGGGCCCGAATTCCTACAAATGGTTAGAGGCCATAAAATCCGAGAACGGATCCATGGACTTTGGTGGACTTGCCCGATGATCGGCAAGCCATTAAGATAAATGGATTTTTAAGAAGAAGACGAACGTGGATGGTAATGTCACCGTCCATGAAGCTCGACTTGTGGCGAAAAGTTTTTCACAAGTTCAAGGAGTTGACTACGATGAGTTTTTCTCATCCGTAGCGATGCTTAAAGTCCGTCGGAATCATGTTAGCATTAGCTGCATTTATGAAATCTGGCAGATGGATGTCAAGACAAGTTTCCTTACTAGTTTTCGTAAGGAAAGGTTGTACGCAATACAATCAGAAAAGTTTTGTCGATCCTAAGGATGCTAAAAGGTATGCTAGCTCCAGCGATCCTTCTAAGGACTGGAGTGAGCATCTCGGAGTTGGAATGTATGCTTTGATGATGATCAAAGATTTTGGATTTATACAAAGTTTATGAGAAACTTGTATTTCCAAAGAAGTGAGTGGGAGCACTATAGAATTTCTGATGAGTATATGTTGTTGACATATTGATGATCAGAGATGATGTAGAATTTCTAGAAAGCATATAGGGTTATTTTGAAAGTGTTTTTCAATGGAAAGCCTGGATTAAGCTACTTGAACATTGAGCATCAAGATCTATAAGGATAGATCAAAATGCTTAATAATACTTTCAAATGAGCACATACCTTGACATGATCTTGAAGGTGTTCAAGATGGACCAGTCAAAGAAGGAGTTCTTGCCTGAGTTGTAAGGTACAAAGTTAAGACTTAAAGCTCGACCACGGCAGAATAGAGAGAAAGGACGAAGGTCGTCCCCTATGCTTAAGACGTAGGTTCTTCAGTATGCTATGCTGTGTACCGCACCGAAAGTGTGCCTTGCCATGAGTCAGTCAAGGGGTACAAGAGTGATCCATGAATGGATCACAGGACAGCGGTCAAAGTTATCCTTAGTAACTAGTGGACTAAGGAATTTTCTCGATTATGGAGGTGGTAAAAGAGTTCGTCGTAAAGGGTTACGTCGATGCAAGCTTAACACCTATCCGGATAGCTCTGAGTAGAGATACCGGATACGTATAATGGAGCAATAATTTAGAATAGCTCCAAGTAGAACAGTTGTTTGGAATAGCTCCAAATAGAGCGTGGTAGCTGCATCTAGGAGATGACATAGAGATTTGTAAAGCACACACGGATCTGAAAGGTTCAGACCCGTTGACTAAAACCTCTCTCACAAGCAACATGATCAAACATAAAACTCATTGAGTGTTAATCACATAGTGATGTGAACTAGACTACTGACTCTAGTAAACTCTTGGGTATTAGTCACATGGCGATGTGACCTGTGAGTGTTAATCACATGGCGATGTGAACTAGATTATTGACTCTAGTGCAAGTGGGAGACTGTTGGAAATATGTCCTAGAGGCAATAATAAAAGTATTATTATTATATTTCCTTGTTCATGATAATTGTCTTTTATTCATGCTATAACTGTATTATCTGGAAATCGTAATACACGTGTGAATACATAGACCACAATATGTCCCTAGTGAGCCTCTAGTTGACTAGCTCGTTGTGATCAACAGATAGTCATGGTTTCCTGGCTATGGACATTGGATGTCGTTGATAACGGGATCACATCATTAGGAGAATGATGTGATGGACAAGACCCAATCCTAAGCATAGCACAAAGATCGTGTAGTTCGTTTGCTAGAGCTTTGCCAATGTCAAGTATCTCTTCCTTTGACCATGAGATCGTGTAACTCATGGATACCGTAGGAGTGCTTTGGGTGTATCAAACGTCACAACGTAACTGGGTGATTATAAAGATGCACTACAGGCATCTCCGAAAGTTTCTATTGTTTTATGCGGATCGAGACTGGGATTTGTCACTCCGTGTAAACGGAGAGGTATCTCTGGGCCCACTCGGTAGGACATCATCATATGCGCAATGTGACCAAGGAGTTGATCACGGGATGATGTGTTACGGAACGAGTAAAGTGACTTGCCGGTAACGAGATTGAACAAGGTATCGGTATACCGACGATCGAATCTCGGGCAAGTAAAATACCGCTAGACAAAGGGAATTGAATACGGGATTGATTAAGTCCTTGACATCGTGGTTCATCCGATGAGATCATCGTGGAACATGTGGGAGCCAACATGGGTATCCAGATCCCGCTGTTGGTTATTGACCGGAGAACGTCTCGGTCATGTCTGCATGTCTCCCGAACCCGTAGGGTCTACACACTTAAGGTTCGATGACGCTAGGGTTATAAAGGAAGCTTGTATGTGGTTACCGAATGTTGTTCGGAGTCCCGGATGAGATCCCGGACGTCACGAGGAGTTCCGGAATGGTCCGGAGGTAAAGATTTATATATAGGAAGTCCTGTTTCGGCTATCGGGACAAGTTTCGGGGTCATCGGTATTGTACCGGGACCACCGGAAGGGTCCCGGGGGCCCACCGGGTGGGGCCACCTGCCCCGGGGGGCCACATGGGCTGTAGGGGGTGCGCCTTGGCCTACATGGGCCAAGGGCACCAGCCCCAAGAGGCCCATGCGCCTAGGAAACCCTAGAGGGAAGAGTCCTCGAGGGGGAAGGCACCTCCGAGGTGCCTTGGGGAGGATGGACTCCTCCCCCCCCTCTTGGCCGCACCCTTTTCTTGGAGTAGGGGGCAAGGCTGCGCCTCCCCCCTCTCCCCTGCCCCTATATATAGTGGAGGGAAGGGAGGGAATCCATACCTGAGCACTTGGCGCCTCCCTCCCTCCCGTGACACCTCCTCCTCTCCCGTAGGTGCTTGGCGAAGCCCTGCAGGATTGCCACGCTCCTCCACCACCACCACGCCGTTGTGCTGCTGTTGGATGGAGTCTTCCTCAACCTCTCCCTCTCTCCTTGCTGGATCAAGGTGTGGGAGACGTCACCGGGCTGTACGTGTGTTGAACGCGGAGGTGCCGTCCGTTCGGCACTTGATCATCGGTGATTTGAATCACGACGAGTACGACTCCATCAACCCCGTTCACTTGAACGCTTCCGCTTAGCGATCTACAAGGGTATGTAGATGCAAACTCTCCTCCCCTTTCTACTCGTTGCTGGTCTCTCCATAGATAGATCTTGGTGATACGTAGGAAAAATTTTGAATTTCTGCTACGTTCCCCAACACGCCGGACGGCCCTTCGCGTCTTCCATGCGCGGCTAAGGCCTAGAGCTACCCCGCGATCCGCTTTGTTCGACCTCGGCACGAACCACCGCTCCCGCGGCCATGATTTGCCTGGAGCACAGCCTCGGCCAAGTCTCCGCGCTCACCTACACCTCTCCTGCCTATGCATCCGGCCGTCCCTGCTGCGGCTGTACATCTCCGGTGCTCTTCTACTAAAGCTCCACCTCGCCTCACCGGCTCACCACCTCGGCACAAACCGCCATCGCTAAAGTAAAGAAGACGACAGGGATTTGGATGGGCCCAGCGCTGATACGACCCGGATATCGTGCCTCGACTTTGCCGGATTGATAGGGGGCGGCCGGAGCGTGCCACGACCCGCCGTCCGTCTTGTCCTTCGAACCGGCACGGCCTCGAGCCGTTTTCACCATCACGGACGCGCTTCCGAGGCGCCGGCCCTGATTCGCCACCTCGGGCCGGCCCTACCCCGCCGCCGGGTCACATCCTCAAATCGCCCCGGTGATCCGCCGGCTGGTGCAGTCGCCACGCGCCTTCACCAAGCGCCTGCGCTCGCATCTGAGCCACCCCTGCGACCTGCAATGCCGCACCTTGGATTCGCCTCCTCCGTCGCCGTAAGTCACCACGGCCGAGAGGCCCTGCAGCCCCGCTTCGTCGCTGCCTCGCGCAGATGTGACCGCGATGCCCTGCCTTCACTGCTGTTGCCGGCTTGACTGATGGCCGTGGTCTCAACTCTGAACCGCCATCACCACGAGGCGCCGGTCGTTTCCTTCTGCCGCTTTACCTCGCCGGGTTATACCGCGGCCCGGCCTTGCTTCCTCGCTCTCGCCTCTGCCTTTGCACTGCGCCTGCCCTGTGTATTAGCGCCGTCGGCATGAGCCGGTTTGAAGCGCTCCTACTGCAGCCTCAAGTTGCCGCTGAGGCTTGTGTTCGAGCTCCTTGCTCCGCCTCTGCGCGCGCCCAGCATGACCGAGAGATGGGGGACAATGAGATGCAGAGAGAAAATGGTGTGCTGGTACTCTTGGTGAAGATATTAGGCGAGAATGTGTGGATGAGGACCACGGGATAAAGTGATGAGCTGGGAAATAGTTTCAAGCGCCTTTGTATTATCTTCTGGTTCTAAGGCCGCAGTGAAAGAAGTGGTTACTGACCACGTGATGGCCAGAGTAAAAATAACCCGGGCTATTGTGTTGTCTACAAGAAGAGGAATGGTGTGGCTACCTGAAATCGGTCAATTAGGTTGACTGACTCGCTACTAGCTAGCTTTGGATGATGGGTCAACCACGGCCTCCTGAGCCGCCCGTGGACGGCGCCTCTCTGGCCTATGTAAGGATAAATAGGGGAGGAAAGCAACCGTCCGCGTTCATTCGACAAAAAGAAAATACCAGATGGCCAGTTCATGCGTCCGCACTGGTTTACAATGTGGAGGACAACTTGCCCACCCGCACCGGCCCATAATATCGCAGCCGACTCATCTGTCTGCTCCTAGGTGGATTCACCCATGATTGATTTCCGCTTCACCATGGTGATCATCAACTCCGCGGTGGATAACTACTGGCCTGGCGTATCAGGTGAAATTCATCCAGTATATTTTTATATTATGTATTGCTTTCTTTAAAAGAGCAATTACTCTGGCTTGCAAAGTTATCTAAATGCAGGACCTTAAACCGCCATATGGGTGCAAATTTAAAGGCCGTCAGAAAATATCCGGCTTAGAAAGAAGGATTCTGGTTTAATATCTGGTTTAAGGGAAAGTTATCTCCCACCAGTTCAAGAAGAATTTATCTCTTGCAAAACGTTAAAGGTTGCCGAAGAGGACCTGCTACCCTGACGCGCGGTTCAAACATGGGTATCCTGCCTTATGGGCTCATCTTCATATGATCACTTGGGGGCTTCCTGTTCAAACATAGGTGTGTTCACCGAAGAGAACATAGCGTTACTACCCTCTTGATCCGGCTATCAAGCCAATATTATCATAAGAGCACAGCTCTGGTTACTTTGGTAATCCGGCTATCATGCCACAGCAAAGCTTGGGAGCTTCACACCCAAGGGGCCAAAGAAAGTTTGTTGCCATGCACAGCTCAAACATAGGCACCCAATGAGCACAGCTCATCACGTTACTTGGGGGCTCCTTGTGTCAAATACCAAGGAGTTTGAATGGACCCTTGTAGCCGGGTATCGACCCACGGCTTGGAAGCCTGGTATATTTACCTAAAACCCCGGGTTAACCCGCCTTCATCAAGTAAGACACTCCTATCCAGGTCATTCTGGCACGGCCCTCCGAATGTTTGACAGTTACTCTTATTGAGACCCTGCACTTGTCAAAGTTAAAACGGTGATTGGTTAGTTGGAGGTCCATCTTAAAAGGCTTTGTTAAATGGTTCAACTCAGCGGCCTGACAGCCCACAAAAAGCCTCGAATTTGGGCCTGGCAGCCCCCAAAAAGCCTCGACTACACGGTTTTATTTGCCTTTGTCAAGATTTTTATCTTTTGATAAATTTTATGTTGAATCGGTGTCTATTGACCCGTCATGACTATCAGTCATCAAATTAACCCGGTGTTCATTAACCCGGCTCGACTTTCAACTACAAGTTGTCGGTACATAATCACTTATAATCCGGTGTTTATTGACCCGGCCTGGCTTTGGACTATAAGTCGCCAGCATATATTTGGATTGCGCCATTGGAATTATGCTCTTATAAATCATTGGGTATATTATTCAAATAGCCAACATGGCTGGATTTCTATTATGGTTATCAATAACCAGTATTATGATTAAGGTTTTCAAAGTCGCTTTAGCGCAATGGCTATCATATTATCAATGGATATGATTTTTATTCTACAATTGAAGGAATAGTCCCGAGTTGCTGCAGGCTTACAACCCGGCACTTGGGGGCTACATTATTTAAGTTGAGATTACATCAAATATGCAAGTCTCATGTCGCTGCAAGCATGCACCATGACACTTGGGGGCTAATGCAAAGTCATTTTTTGTTCATCTTATTGAAGACCCGACTCATCACATTATAAGGAGCCGGCCCTTGGGGGCTACCAATTACTCCTGTCAAACAAATTCAAGGTACAAAGCTTTTTATTCATTATATTGAAGGGTCCACTGTTCAGTTGGTAAAGCACAAGGCTCTTAACCTTGTGGACGTGAATTCAAGCCCCATGATGGGGGTTACATCATATGATGTTATTTTTATTGAAGTATATATCAAAGTCCCAGCTCAATATTATCTTACTGAGCCGGCCCTTGGAGGCTACACATCATTACTCAAATCTACATGATTATATTTACAAAGTCCCTGCTCATTATTGCATAAATGACCCGGCACTTGGGGGCTACATATGTGGAATACTCAGTTCTGACTAGTGATTGAGATGAATAAACTGGATTTCTTCAAGATTGTGATATTTATATTGAAGCAAGTCTTAAGATGTTGCTATGCTACCTTCTTAAGACTTGGGGGCTACAAGTGATAAGCATATAAGAGGTATATTTTCAAAGCTGATGTCAACAAACAGTTATGATCTGGTGCCATCAATATTTGTAAACCGGTCAAGTTTTACATTCTTAAACCGGCTGAAGATCAGATGAGTATTTCAAGGACCAAAATTGTTTTTAAGCATTGAGAGCTGAATCAAAGGAGTTATTCTTCACAATATATTTTCTATGAGAAACCAATATCGGCAAATTGATTATGAAGCTGGTCTATTTAACCGGATTTTCTAGAAGAAGGAAGTGACAAGGACTTAAGGATGATCAGGATCAGT
Organism: Triticum dicoccoides; assembly: GCF_002162155.2. NCBI lineage: Eukaryota > Viridiplantae > Streptophyta > Magnoliopsida > Poales > Poaceae > Triticum > Triticum dicoccoides. The sequence goes on from NC_041383.1 coordinate 17,389,432, forward strand.
TTAACATGGATAAATCCAAATTAAACTGGGGGATAATGTCGGGGATATACCCCGCGGTATGGCCCGGCCGGAGTCATAAATCGGCCGGGACTTGGTAAACCGGCGGATAGTAAACCGGCAGATAGTTAAGACAGATGGCTAAAACAGACGGTAAACCGGCAAGTGTTAAACCGGCAGAGTTGAGACAGATGGTAGCACCGGCAGGTGTTGTTAAACCGGCAGACAATGTTAAACCGGCACACAATGTTAAACCGGCAGGTGTTGTTAAACCGGCAGACAATGTTAAACCGGCAGACAATGTTAAACCGGTAGACGTTGAGAAGCCCAGGAAAGGAAGTCAAAATAGTTTAAGTTAAAGTACGAGTTGTACTCCGCATGTAACCCGCCCCTTCGACATATATAAGGAGGGGCAGGGCACCCCAAAGAGGGACAAGCAAGAAACAATCTCCAGGGCTAGACACAACTAGAGGAGAGCCGGTTTACGACGACTCCCTCGTGATGATAATGAGATCTAGCCTCAAACAGCATGTAGGGTTTTTACCGGATGATGTTTCCCGGGGCCCGAAGCTGTCTAAACCCTTGTCTTGTGTTGCGTCTCTCGATTCCGCTCAACCCCTCTCAAGCTACCACATAGATGCGTTGGCCTCGCGACTAAGTCCTCACACTAAGGACATCTGACGTGTTAATTCCACGACACTATCCCTGTTAATAACTATCTTTCCCAGACACTCCATTTTGGTCCACAAAATTGAGAGATGACGGCTTATGACCAACCTCCTCGGAATAGTGTTTTTGTGTTGGATCATTGTTTGACCCACCACGGAAGCTTAGCTAATATCATATTGTTACGTTTGTACTAGTGCTAGTTATATTATATTATATTGAATTGATATTTCTTTACATGTGTGTTGGACATGCATGATTGCCAGTATAAGACTAGAAGGTAGTGTGAGCCATTCTAGAGACAAACAACTTTTTCCAATGGTGAATTAATATTACTTTACTTTTTTTCTGTTGGCCAGTTTAGGTGGGTAGTTCGTAGTGGGAAAGGCGTGCATGAGTTGGTCTTAATCTTGTAAGTATACTATCGTGATGATTGCAAATGGCAAAGTCTTGCAATGTATTATTGCCACTAAGGTTAAATATTTGTGTTGGGCCTCCAATGAAATCATGCAATACAATAGTATGTCATCTTGGTTAAGGCAATTATTTGTCTTACAATTAGAACTTGGATGATGCAGAGGGTATCTCGATCTACAAGTGGGTTATTACCTATAGAGTCGGGGAGGGTATCATTATATAGAATTACGGACGTACTGCTTATATAACATCAGCTCATTACACACAATCTAGCATGAGCATGAGATATTTAAGATGCAGTTTTTCACATGACTACGTTATTTGCCGTCTTCTTTTCTTATGGAGAGTTACACTTGCTGAATCTATCGACCCCGGTGCAGTTTTTAGCATAAGAAAACACTTTTACCAACTATTTTTTTATTTTAAGTTATTATTTATTCTGAAAGTAGAAAAACATTACCTATCACATTATTTTTTAATATTGTGTACAACTATCACGGCTATACACCTAGTAGTGAGAAAGAGAGCAGACAACATGTTTACTCGTTAGTTCTACTCAACGAAACCACCATTGTCGGGTTGCCAGGCAGACCTTCAGTGGTGTCCGGCCACAGACTACTTTTCTTTAGTGGCGGGTTGCCATGTTTGTCCAATAATCATATGATTCTGCAGAAGTAGTCCAAAGAAACAAAAGGAGTGGCTATTTCAACCACTAGTATTTTCCTATGAACAAGATAGAAACAGAACAACAACAATTTTTAAAATATCGTAAAAAGATTGTAGTCCTGCTTGGTCTAATAAAACCCAATCATCGATCTCACCATGATATATAATTTCATAAAATACAGTGACAATTTCTAGAGACGATTACACTTAAAATAATATTAGAAAGGACAACACACATACAGTTCATGCACACATACGTAGAACGTGTCGGCCTTCAGGTATGTGTGCAACTTATTATCATGCCAATTAATATGGTATAGTTCACCGAGCTTTCATGGGTAGATCTCAATTACTGAGTAGGGACCCAATACTGGCAGAATTTTGTAATCATCACTGAAGCCAGCATCAGAAAATATCCTCTTCCACTCAATTTCATCTCGTTCCACCCCGGTGATATACATCATGAACGAGTTTTGTATGGCCTCCATCTCGTTGATTTTTCTATCGCCATTTGCAGATCCTCTTACCATATCTATAATTATCACCTTTCCTCCAGCATTTCTGGCAGGGATGGCTTCCTTGCAACGTTGAAGTATTTTGACGCAGTCGTCGTGACCCCAGTCATGCAAAATGTTCTAGGAGATATACATATAGAAACAATTTAGAATAAAAAAAGAAAACAATTTAGTGGAAGAAGAAAAAGGAAACATTAATTTCATTATAAGGATTTATTGTGCTACTTTTACATGAAAATGTGATTATAAAGTTATAGGAGTAATCCTCTGAATTATATTTAAAGTATTTTTTGTGTTGTAGTCCCTTAATTTATTCTATCAAAGCTTCAAACCAGTTAATATCATCTTCCATGGATTACTAGTTTCCCCCCATGCATCCAACCCATTACACTACTCATTTGACAAGCCAGAGACCAAAGGGCATGTTTCCCAGGAATAGGTCGTATATATGTGAAATATTGTTTATAATGCCTGTGCGTATTCTGCCCAATCCTACGCTCCGGCCGCTTAATTAGACCGACGCGCTAACCAGGTCGAAGTGCGCGGGCGACGTGGGAAAAATCAATCATAACACTTACAACCAAAACTGCTCTATGTGTAACATCGTTGTCTTAGTGTCGGTAAAAAAACTTATGTCTATTACTACCTACATTTAATCTATTACTGGCAATGAATAGGGATGAAACCTTCATCTCTCGCTGCTGGTAAAAGACTTAGGTCCATTACCATTCATACTTATTATAGAGCCGGTAAAAAACCAAGGTCCATTACATTCAGACTTACTATATTACTAGCAATGAGTAGCCACTGTTTTACATCTGGTAAGAAAACTAGGACCATTACCATCCGTGCTTACTATATTACTAGCAATGAGTAGTGACGCAATATCAGAGCAACACATGGTAATAGAAATAAATAAAGCGCGTTACTTTATTTTGCACATGCCGTTACCCTCAAAATCTTCCTTCTCCGCCACCCACACACCCGCGCGTGATTAGGAGCAGCGGTCGGCGCGTAGATTAACTAAAAATGCGCACACACTCAGAATAGCGCAGCCGTATACGCGTATTTATCTTAGCGTATGCTCCGGCCGCTCGATCGAACCGGTCAGTATAGGCGCTAAGAGCATCTCCAGCCGCGCCCCCAGAACAGCCTCCCGAGGTGCTTTTCTCGCGTCAGCGCCGAAAAAACGGTCCAGTCGCGCCCCCAGGAGCCCGATTTTCGCTGGCCTGGGCCGAAATCAGCGCCGGCAGACCCAGGCCGAACCCGGCGCTCTGGGGGCGCCCGTGGGCGCCGGGGCAAGTGATTTTGGCGCGAAACAGACGCGGAACCGCCGAGTCAGCGAGATGGGCGCTTTGTCGCCCTCATCGCCTCAGTTTCCGCAGGAATCAATGCCAAGGCTGCCGCCGCCGGTCAGTCTTGCCATTGATTCCTCACGGGCGGCGCGTCACTGGGCGGCGCGGCGATGCCTCCCCTTCCGCCACGCGTACACACGTGCTCGCCTATTTAAGCCCCCGGCGTCCCTCGCCACTGGCCACACCAGCCTAGACGCCGAGCTCTCCCTCTCCAGCGCGCCACCGCCGAGCCCTCCCTCTCCCCGTACGCCGCCGCCGAGCCCTTCCCACTCCAATCACTCACTATCCCGATGGCCGCACGTTTCCCCGGCGACTCTGCGGCGGCCAATGGCTTCGGCCGCCGCTCGCTCCACGAACATGAGTCTTGGCTCCTGTTCGAGGCCAACATCTCGGCGCCGCCGGACATGCGCGCCGGGACGACGGGGTTGAGGCTGAGCAACGGGGAGTGCCCGTTCCCCCGTTGCCCGACGCCACGACGCGCCCCCACTACTTCGCCGCCAATGGAGCGGGAGAGCTAGATCGCCGCCCTGCGGCGCTTCGAGCAGCGCCGCCGGGTCCGCGAAGAAGGAGGAGTCGTCATCCTCGACGACAGCGACGAGGACGACGCGCCGCCGCCGCCGCCACCAGTCCGCCACGGCGACGCCGGGCAGGGGTCCAGCAGGGGCGGCCGCGTCAAAGAGGAGAAGGCCGACGGCGGCGGCGGCGGTGATGGCGGCGACGAAGGCGACTACTCCGCTTTCAGTGATTTCTTTTTTTAGTTTATGTTTGTAAACGCGTCGCGAAACAATATATGCCAAAGTTTGCCAAAATTTAGACTTGTTTTAACCGAACTTCGCCGAACTTATTGAATTTAAAAAAAAAAATCAGACGCGTCTGGGGGAGGGCCTGGGCCGACGACTGGGGGCCAACTCGCCCCCAGGCCCTTTTTTAGCGTCGGCTCGCCCCCAGACGGCGATTTTAGGCGCCCCCTGAGGGGCCAACGGCTGGAGATGCTCTAATTAGCCGAACCCTGCGCGCTCGTCCAAACCCCGCGGGCTCGTTCATGAAATTTCTACCGTAACAACTTACGACCAGAGTCCACCGCTTCGTCAGGGGTCAAACCATTAATGACTCACTGCATGGTAACGAATTACTACCCCATCCATCTTTTTTACTTCTGCCAATTAGTGAGCAGGTAGTAATTTTTATCATGTAGTAATTAGGGATCAAACCATTGATGACTCATGTAGTAATTCGTTACTACATGTAGCAATTAGGGATCACACCATTGATGACTCACTACACTGCATGATAAAGAATTACCATCCCATCCATTTTTTTACTACTTCCAATTAGTGAGCATGTAGTAATTCGTTACTATATGTAGAAATTAGGGATCAAACCATGGATGACTGTAAAGAATCCACGTCCATTACCACCTATACTTAATCTATTACTGTCACTCATTAATGACCTCATAGTCGGGATGTCGTGACCATGCATGGTAACAAAATTAAACGTGTTACTTTTTCTTGCACACAACATTACCCTCAACAAATTAGTGGTGGAGAGGAGGCCTTCCAGACGCGACCTGCCCGCTTAATGAGGAATGGCCGGAGCGGCAAGCATTCTGCACGCTCGCTCACGATAGCGCCACCGTATGTGTGTGTGCGCGCGTGCACACACACACACACATAGATATATGTTTTGTTTTCACCGTTGTTTTCTCCCTCAAATCGTTCTGTTCAATCATGAGCGTTTACACACACATAGATATTCGTTTTGTCTTCACCCTTGTTTTTTCCCTCAAATCTTTGTGTTCAATCATGACCGTTTTCGGGTAGAGCATAATATTTGTACAGTTTCCTCAGAATGGATAAAGTTACATAATTTTTGTCCACGGATAAAATTTGAAGTGGGGTTATTCTATTATTTTCATCATCTACTGGTAATTGTGGCAACATAAGAGTTTCGAGTGCTGTATAATGCATTCCTGTCATTAAATATGGGTATATGTGTCTTTTCTTATGGCTAGTAGGCCCTGGATATCTAAGTACTACTGCGTACTGTGAAGGGAGGAACTAATACCATTTTAGTTTATTTCCTTTTTGCACACTTGATCACAATCGAAATAAATGTGACACCTGTTGTCGACCAGTTTTGAGTGAGTAATAAGGGTGCAATGAATCACATGTGAGACACTGATGAAGAGACCGTGCGCTTGATATGGATGGGTATATACCTTGAGTAAGACAGCATCGGCGGATGGAATGGATTCAAACATGTCACCGGCGACGAAACTCAGGTTGTCATCACGGGCGGCGGCCTGCCCGGCAACGACAACGTGAGGAAGGTCCATGACTGTGCACTTGATGCGCGGGAAAGCCTTAGCAATCACTTGTGTGCCCGCGCCATTGCCACCACCTACATCGACGAGCGATCTGAGACCGCGGAAGATGCGGCCCTTGTCGACAATAATGACCTCGAGGAAGACCTGGCTATCGGCGGCCATGGAGTTGTTGAGGACGTCGTTGAACCTGGCGTCCTTGCTCACCATCTCCCACTGGGAGCAGCCATGTGCGAGCTCGAAGAGGGAGGCGGCGCCGGTGGCCTCGGGCTCGGTCCTGAACCATTCAGGCATGCTGAAGAAGGAGGAGACGACGAGAGGGTTGACGCAAAAGGGAACCATAGGGGACAGGTTGCACCAGCCGACAAGGAAACGGCAGGCCGTGGTTAGCCCATACACCACGGTGTCACCATCCCCGGCGCCAGCAGTGGCGGTGAAAATGCCAGAGGTGGTAAGCAGTTCCATCACGCGCTGGAGGTCGGCAACCTTACCGGGATGTACCTTTGCGTCTGCCTCGATGTTGGCGATGGTGGCGGTGCCGCCGCGGAGATGGATGGCCTCGGGGATGCCTAGATCAACCACACACCTGAGCGACATGGATTTGACGTAACCGAGCATGTGGTTTTGGAGCTCGGCAAGAGCTTGGAGCAACTCCTGCGGGCTCACTTCGGCCAAGAGCTTAAGCGTCATGTTGCCTAGGCCTTAAGCTGACAACTCTTTTGTTAGGCTGCTTAAGCTACACAACTTCACTGCAAATGAAAGCTCGATGTGCGTGTACTCCTTGCCTTGCCAATGGCTTTTATACACGGCCAACTGGTTAGTGTTGGAACATATTGTCCTCACTTCTCTAACTGTTCAGATCAGCTCTTGGTTTCTACAGATACAAATAAAATTTGTGACACAAAAAAATCTAACTACCAAGGTATGACCATAACTTTAATTTTAAGAAAATAAATAAAGAAAGGTAAATGTACTTGCGACCAATAGAAAACTAGAGAATAACCCACGCGTTGTTGCCGAAATTGGTTGATAAAAATTTGGGTCAAAAACATGAGAATCAAAATTTAAAATACAAATGACTTCTTATATTTAATTATGTATATCTGCTTTTTTTTACTTAATATAAGTAGAATAGTTGAATGGAAACCATTTTTCCATGCATAATTCAATGTTGTGGTAGGTCTATTCTCATGCATGGTTGCATGTCGAGGTGGGATTTATCCCATTCATAATTATATGGTATGGCGTACTTACATGTTAAGATAAATAAATTATTGGGATGACCTTTTTAGGTACACAACATAAGCAAAGAAGCACAGAGTTAGGGCATCTAGAGTTGGACCCCTCAAAGCTTCCCTAAGACATCCGGGCGTACAGCCCGGTCACCATCACATCGCAAAATGGTCACCCTGTCGGATCCCCCACGACCTGCCCAAACGTCCAGATTGTTTGGCACCCCAAACCCAGCCCATATGTGGAGCGGATATGGGGTGGTACGGATGCCCGATGCGGCCGCCATGTCGGACCATCCCAGGCTGGCCTAGTCTGACCCCACATATACCACACTATCATCACCTCAAACCAAACCCTAGAGTAGTGTTGACCGCTCCACTCACATTCCAGTCAGCTGTGCTTCCATCCCCATGCCATCATGGCCAGCTCCGGCGGCGAATCCGGCAACGAGTCCGACCCCATCGACTAAGACGCGTTCCTAAGAAGGAACCAATCTAAACCCCCGACAACAAGGAGCTCACTTTCTGCATTGCGTCATGCCGGTAGCGGGTGCATAGGCTCTAGAGCTCGAGCTGCACAACAACCCTCGTGGCTGCAGGGGCAGCTTCATATTTGCGCCCTCTGCACCGGCTAGTCTTATTACACGCCATTGACGGTCAGGCGGCGGGGTGACTAATGAATCTCGGCACCTCTAGCCCCCGCTCCTCCCAGACAGTGCTTGGTGCTGCTGCAGACACCATTGAGCTCATCGTGGTGGGTGGCTACAAAATTCAGCGGCACAGGCCGCTCGTCGCGCGAGGCAGAGGGCAGCACATGTTGCATCTGGCTGGTCCGGTTGCGGGTCGTGCAAATTTGCGCCCCAGCTACTTTCGCCCGCTGACTTAGACGACGACCTCCTCCGCCTGTCCTTGAACTCCGCTAAACATCGAGGAGATCGAGTAGCTCTCCAGGCAGAGGGTGTCCTTCCCTATGTCGGCGAGTACTACCGTTGATATGGAGATGCTAGGGGGAAGGCCCCAACAAGGAATTGGTGATTTCTACCAGTATCTATTTCTAGATCATATTTTTCAATCAAACAATCTATGTTCGGTTTTATGTTGAACTTGCTATGTACGGCAATATGAATGATGTGCATATATTGATCTACATTGCAATATTTTCATGTTGCATGGATTGTATTGGAGGGGGGGGGGGCGAGGGGGCTATGAACCCGGACGTTTGAGGGGTGACGGGCGCTGTCTGTGGACATATATGGTCTCAAATTAGCATATTTCGGTTCTGGGAGATACGAGAGGGTCAGTTCAACATGATGTCAACACTTAAGTCCTCTTTTCGGACAAGTGGGTTATTTTTTTTTGCGTTGGCTTAAAACAAGAAATTGCTACTTCATTTATAGCTTGCAAACTTGTTGATACATAATAAGTCCTATGATACTATGTTTTAATGGTATTATAACTAAGATGATTTTTTATTATTTTGTACAAATAGGGAGCCTAATTTTAGTTGCACATTAATCTATAATCTCTATGTATCACATGATTTACTGCACCACACCTATACAAAATCTTTTGTAAAAAAGAAGATTTGAAAAGGTACCCCTGCCTCTGCATCACAGGATGCACACAGCCAACATAATCTTTTGTATAATAAATCTTAAAAAACGAATATGTGTTGACTTGCCATAATAAACCCCTTATGACATGTCAGTGTTGAATTGCCAGCATAGCATCCCCTTATGACATGCATGCCAGTGTTGACTTACCGGCATAGCCTCAGCAGGTCATCACTGACCCGCACAGCTGGCCCGTGAGTGCCGAGCATCATCACTTACAGGTGTCTAGAGGCCCGTCGGTGATGATGTGATTTCTTATAGTGAAATTGGATGAATTATAATACGTCTCTAACTGGAAAACATAATAATCAACATATTACCCGTGCGTATTCAAGTATCCGATTTTGTGATATGTCGGATCAATTTGTCTGATGATTCGTGACCACGGGTAATCAACCCATTGAGTGGGAGGCAAGAAAACGTAACTACCTCTAATTTAATTCGACCACTACTTGCTACCTGTCCATTAAAAGGCAAACAAGAAAAGTAAACGACTAACCCATCAGGTCATCTAATAAGACGCATGCCTAGTATGATGCCTTATTTTGTTCAAACAATTAGATGAGACCACATCTGCAATAAAGTGCATCTTGTGACACCGCATGACACATGTGGTTCGCCGACATCAAACTGATATAATAGTAAGAAGACTAGTCTCCCACGAAGTGTTTCTTGTGACCTCTATTTATCATGGCGGTGGTCCTGATGGCTGATCGCTAGGAAGAGGACAACATGTAGGTGGGACTAGTCAATATGCCGGTGGGAGGGAGTAGTGTTCATATGCAGTTAAGCGTAATGTTGTTAGGAATAACCTTCACCGCAAACGAAACCTTTATGTACGTGTGTAGTCCTTGGCCCTGCATAGAAGCTACCTTCTTACATATATGATGACTCATTTTTAGAAATTGTGTAAATAATCAAGATGGCACATCAATTCTAAGATCATGAAAATCCAAGGAGTTAAAGAAATTAAAGGAATGCTTCTAATTAATTAATAAAGAATAAGAAAACTTACACCACTTATTTGGATGGGTCTTCATTATAGAAATGTAATCTTTATAGTTGTATGACCTCACTTAGCATGCATTGTATTATCATACCATAGTCAAATGAAATTAACCGCGGCGTCATCCTTGTGTAGCTTTAGCGCCCTTGCTCTCTACACATCTTTATAGATTGAGGCAGTACAGGTAGATTTTATGCCGAGCCCTTGATTTGGCGGATTCTAAAGGGTGAGTACCTGACGAAGTTACGGCCAAAGAAAACCTGACCTTCATCACTTTGGTGCTATTTACAGGGTATTTGTGGTGGAAGGTGACATGGTAGGTAGTATGGGCATACGGCTTAGAGAATTTCTTAGGACCCAATAAGTATATCTACACGAGTTGTCGATCATTTAGAAGGATACACATTGCCATAACCACCCTGTGTTTGGATAGTTTCAAGGCTAGTTGTACCACTAGATCATCAAGAATCGGACCCCATGTTCGACACCTTGTGTGTTTAGTTAAGACATAATATTCTCTGATGAACGACGATGTTCCCGTCCAGAGCGAGAGACCTATTGTGACTTCATCGATCTTAAAGTTCTACTACTATGGTCTTCAGTAGGCGGTGTGTGCGCGCGTGCACTTGTGCACACGTAGTAGTGTGTATGTGGTGGTGATGATGATGATGATAATGATGATGACGATGGCATGCCACATCTATCACTACTAGAAAAAAGGTTGTTAGTGGCGCACCTATTTTGGCTATTAATGGCGCACTATAGGTGCGCCACTATTACCACGCCACTAGTAACAAATACTAATGGCGCACCTCTGGTGCGCCATTAGTATTGCAAGTAACCGTGGCGCACCTTGTAGTGCGCCATTACTATTGCTACAGGTGCGCCACTGGTAACTTTTTTTAATTTTTTTTTTGATTTTTGTCTGAATTTTGAAGGCGGGAAAATAGTAGTGGCGCACTGTCTAACCCCCACCGTGCGCCATTGCTATTTTTGAATTTTGAATTTGGATCTGGATCGCGATTTTTTAGCCCTTTTTTTGCTAATTTTTTTTGCTCATTTTTTTGCACGATATTTTTTCAAAATTTGTTCTCGTTTTTGGATCTGTACGTTCTTTTGCCGGAGAGGAGTTCGCCGGAGAGGAGGGCCGATGAGAGACCGTGAGGAGGAGAGGAGGGAGGAGGAGGAGGTCACCGGAGAGGAGCTCGCCTACATCGTCGGAGAGGAGGAGGAGGAGGTCACCGGAGAGGAGCTCGCCTACATCACCGGAGAGGAGGAGGAGGTTGCCGGAGAGG
>NC_041383.1:17400928-17440232 GCF_002162155.2 Triticum dicoccoides
CACCGGAGAGGAGGGAGGAGAAACCATGAGGGGAGGGGAGGGGAGGAGGGAGGAGGAGGTCGCCGGAGAGGAGGAGGAGGAGGAGGTTGCCGGAGAGGAGGAGGGGAGATGGAGAGGAGGAGAGGAGGAGATGGAGTGGAGGAGAGGTGGGGTGGAGGAGAAAAATGAAGAGGTAAGGAGGAGAGGACCCCGCCCAGCCATATATACGGCATAGTAATGGCGCACCGTGGGCAGGTGCGCCATTACTAACTTTTTTTATTTAGTTTTTATTTTGAATTTTGAATGCGGGAAGATAGTAATGGTGCACCTTAGGCAGGTGCGCCATTACTAGCTTTTTTATATATTTTTGATATAGTTTGAATTTTGAAGGCGGGAAGATAGTAATGGCGCACCATGGGCAGGTGCGCCATTACTGAGTTTGATTTTTTTTGAATTTTTTTGCCTCTCCAGATCTTGAAAGTCCCATAACTCTTTTTCTGTTAGGTTTTTGAGGATTCTAAAAATCTTCAACGGGGTTTCCCCAGTTGAATTCGAATATAACTTTTCGAGTAGATGATTTTTCATATAAAAAACTTTTTCATCGGAGTTCATATGCAAAAGTTATGCCCATTTTACAAATTCTCGAGAGATTTTGCAAAAAGTCGAAAATTCATGTTTGTAAATTTTGCTAACAACTAGACCACACATCACATGGGAATCTTATTTTCTTTTATTTTTTGACATTTCTATCATTTTCTTTTACTTTTTTAAAAACTGGAAAGGCGGTCCGGGGGTGCATTTGGTGGAACTTTTGGTCAAAGTTAGTAATGGCGCACCGTGGGGGTGGTGCGCCATTACTAGTTAAAACTAGTAATGACGCACTATCCCCAGATGCGCCATTACTAGTTTTGAATAATAAAATAGAAAAAATTGTTAGTAGTGGCGCACCGAGGGTGTGGTGCGCCATTACTAGTTAAAACTAGTAATGGCGCACTATCCCCTGGTGCGCCATTACTAGTTTTGAAAAAAAAATGTTAGTAGTGGCGCATCGTGGATGTGGTGCGCCATTAATATTTGGAGTTTAATGACGTACCTATATATGGTGCGCCACTGCTATATAGCAATGGTGCACCACATACGTGGTGCGTCATTAATGTCCATATTAGCTATAGCCATTTTTCTATTAGTGTATGCTGCATTTCATGTTTACCAAAAAGAAAGAAAGACTTGTAACATACTACAATTGTGAATTTTTGGTATTTTGTAGTGGACACGGGAGAAGTGAGTTGTGGAGAGAAGAGTGGCCACTTATAAACCGTCGTTGCTATACAATATTCTAGATGCAATATTTCAGAATGAACATCATTTGTTATATTTTGATATGACCACTACTTGCTACCTGTCTATTAAATGGAGCAATAGGAATAGGTTGCATTATGGCATTATGCGTTGATTATAACCTCACGTTATCTTGTTCGTAGCAGCAACGTTGTTACACTGAATATAGTTTGGAACACAACCCTTACTTAAATAAATTGATCACCGTATATGGGTTGCTCATACTTCAATATCTCATGTTTCAAAATACATATGGCCTTATGAACAACTATTAAGATTACTTATGGTCTATTTGTAGATCAATTATGGAGCAATTCATCCATTTGAAAATATAAGGTCCGTAGTTCTATCTTAAATCAAAGTAGGTTTGATCAAGTTTGTACATTATAAGGCCGCCATGCACAATATAAAATAAATACGTAATAGAAACATAAATTTTGAAAGATCTATTGATATTGCAGATGATGGTCATTTTTTGTATTAAACATAGAATTTTAGGATATGAAACGGATGTAGTATAATACATAGTATTCCTACTCCATTATTATCTTGATTGTTACTAGCTAACCAACTAGCAACTACAAGTCGTAGGATCTAGCACCCCACATTTCTGGTATGAGGTTGCTGCAAACATTAAGAGTCCACGTCGAGATGGTCCATGGTGAGATTGTTGGCTCATCATGGGCAAGGACGCCACACTTATCCTAACTATCTATCCGTAAGCAAAATCATTGAAGTCTGGGATGGGTCAGCAAGGTGATGTACGCTAGCTATCGATGCCTACGCACATAGCTAGGCACTATAGCACCGAGACTAGCGGGATGTGATATTTTGGAAACATCAGTCTATTGTATTTCCCTCGATAGAGAACCAGCATTATCTAACCAGCAGGAACTACCATATGGCAGTTCATGATAAGTACGTGCACACAACCAACAAACTTTTGCTTGTCCCCAATGAGCCAGGAAGGTTGTCAAACTTCCTTTCTTGCTAGTTATAAGAATTAAATGTATGGTGTGATAGGAATTGTTAAATAATGATAAATAAGATAATGGTTCAGATTGTAGGTAATAGAGCAAGTATTCTAGGATGAAAGCGATGGGAATAAATTGGATCGGGTGGAGTCCATAGTATGAGGTCATGATTGCCCAGAGAAGTTAAAAACGAAGATAACTGAGCCTTTATCACTTTGGCATTATTTACGAGGTGTTTATTATGGAAGGTGACATGGTAGGTAGGCATGCGTCTGGATCGACTTGTCCGAACATAGTTTACTGTCAACGCGTCCGGACGTCCATTTCCTGTAAACTGGAACAAAGTTAGGGGCTTTGCGGGAGTCTAGACATCCGTCTGGCCAAACAAATACTGTCATTTATCTCTTGGTCCGTGCAGGCTGGTGGTATGGTCCTTCTATTTGGTGGAAGAAGAGCAATTAGCCGCTGGCCGCTGCTATTTGCATGTAGCTGTTGGCAGAAGGATGCTAGCAATGCAACTTGATTTGGCGAAAAGCTGGCTACACTCCAATGCTATATGTGATTTAGCTAACCTCAAGTTGTGATTTAGCTAACGTGCTAACATCGGTCAACTATTTGGCGGAAAGCTTTGCTAGGTAACTGCTTATCTGGCGGAAGGTTGGTGTTGCTATTTTTTATTAATACAGAGATATTGGTGGTACATGATTGGACGGACACTTCTCCGGACCGGTCTGCGGACGGATACGTGTCCAGTTTAGAGGTGAGCGTTAGAGACGCCCTTTCTTCCTAACAACATATTATTATACAGTACTACATGTCCTGCGATCCAGCGACTCACTGATTGCTGGTTTGTGGTTGTTGCAACCTCCTGAGTCCACATCATGATGGTCGATGGGGAAGACTATAGTGTCATCATGGACGAGGGAGCTGCACTCATCCCAGCCATGCAAAACATCATCGAAGCATCGGCCGGGTCAGCTAGGTGATGTACGATGTCGTCGCCTTTGTACCTGTCTTTTAAAGAGCAGCAACACAAAAAGATTGACTAAACCAACAACTCATCATGATACTCCTAGAGACATGTATGCACTAAAACTGGAGGGATGAAACACATGTGAAAGGGTGGTGGGAGGGCGAAAGAAAAATTTATGTACCCTTCCGTTCCTAAATGTAAGTCTTTTTAAAGATTTCAATAAGAACTACATACGGATGTATATGGACGTATTTTAGACTGTAGAATCACTCATTTTTTCCATATGTAGTCCGCATTAGAATCTCTAAAAACACTTGTATTTAGAAGCGGAGGGAGTAAAATGCAACCTTATGTCTTTTTAATAAGGTAAATAAAGTACTTCCTCCGTTCCTAAATATAAGTCCTTTTAAATATTTTCATGTGGACTACATACGAAGCAAAATGAATGAATCTACACTTTAAAGTATGTCTATATACATCTGTATGTGGTCCTTATTGAAATCCCTAAAATATTTATATTTGGAAAAAAGAGGGAGTAGGGATATACTGACCGTGATTGATTCTTTCTCATGAATTTATTGTGTTACCAAATATTTATTACCATAACAAAGAAGAGATTATTACATACCTTAAATTGATATGACTTGATTGGAGGAGACAATGTAGGTCGGGACCATACATGTGGTGGGATATTTGTGATTTGGTGTCTGTTGGGAAGAGAGAGAGAGAGAAGTGGGGGACCATGCATGTGCGGATAGGAGGATAGAGAAGAGAGGGACCATGCATGTGATTGGTCAATTGCATGTTCGGACTCAGCAAAGTTCCCCATAAATGTGTCTGGTCAAACATATACTAGTGTTTTGCGGGTCTCCCTTGAGATGTCCTGATGTTGGTTCAAATTAAAGACGATAAATCTGCTACAGGTGTGAGTGACTATGATCCATGGAGTATTATTAATTTTGTATGCAATTAGTTTCGCCTAGAAAATATGTGCTATGTATACCACACTTAACCTTAAAGAGTAGGTCAGTGGGACCTGGTGTTGTTTAAAAATCTTTGGGTAACAATGGTATTGGCATATATAATTGTTTCCGTGTTGTTTGCCATGCTGTGCAATTGACTGTTCTAACACGTCTCACAATCTTTGGGTAACAATGGTATTGGCATATATAATTGTTTTCGTGTTGTTTGTCGTGTTGTGCAATTGACTGTTCTAACACGTCTCACAAGTGCATTGTTTTTCCACCTTGTTCAATGAGCAGTTACTGGAATATTTGTGAATAACCAAAGGACTAGAAATGCAGATGAAAATCATTTAACTTGTTTGGCGGACCGATTCATGCAAATTCAGGAAATGGCCCGTTTACCTTACTGATATGTAACTGTGTTTGAGCATTTTTTTAATTAGAAAATTGGCTTAGATATGGATGCAATAGTTTGACCTAATTCATGGTATAAGTTTGACCTAATATACGAGTGGTCTTCTCTAAGCACGGCTGGAGGAAGTATTATTTTGCGCAAAGAAGCAAGACAATACTTGTTGTTATGCAATCTTGGGGCCCCTAATTAACAAGCATTTCCGAGTCACATGCGTCAACCAGACCCAACCGAAGAGCAACTCCGACTTACAGGAGTTGTTCTATCCTCCCCCCCCCCTCGAGCATGCAAAAAGACTAGCTGATAGGAAGGGACATCCACACCCGTATAAGTCGTGATCCGCCTCCCCCAGAACTGATGTGGGACTAAACCCAACAATCCCACACACACATCGGTCACCATGGACCTTGTATTGCGCAACAAGTCGTATCATAGCCCAGGTGTCCAGAATGAATCTTGATGGACTCACGGGTGGTCGGTCATGGTTAGTGGGGTTGTATCATGGGTAGGAGTGCCAATAGTCAAGCCCCGGAGATGTAGCCATGATGGTGAACCTCGTTAGCAAATTTCGGTGTAGTGCCTCGTGTGATTGCTTAATTCTCGGTAGATTGACTATACGCCTTGGATTTTTTTCTAACACTTGTCTACTAAAGTGTGTGACCTCTGACCATGCGGCCAGTGAGTAGTGAAGGCCAAGAAGTGGAACACGTATGTATATGATGATCAACATGCCACAAATGCGACTAGTAGGAAGGATTACCCATGGAATCGTTATTACAAGTAAGGACAAGTCTCCAACAGGAGAAGCCTCCCACCAATGGAAACTAGCCCCATTTCCTAATAGGAATTTCAGCTTCTACTTTCTCCTTGAGCCCTTTCCAGATGTTACCTAGCTATTTAACCGCACTAGCTAAATACCCATACGTTTCAACAGGGGCTACTTTATTTTAGTGGTTCCGCATAGAAGAATTTTGATTGGGTTGAGATTGAGATATGATATGGGGAGAGAATTCATATGGTAAGATATGGCATGTCTGAGTTTGTGTACATGAAATTACATGGTTTGATTTTGTTGTTTGCTTGCAAGGGATTTCTTGCTATTGGTGATTTATTTGATTTTTGTCAGTTGCTTTGCAAGGGATTCTTACCCCAGAAAAGAGGAGGTGGGGTCAGTTTGGAATAATAATAATGAGGGTTATCACGTGGTTTGAAAAAAAATCCATGGGAGGGGCATCAATCGCTAGGAGGGATGGAAGCCATGGAAGCGAAACAAGAAATCTCCCTTTGAATAGTAGAGATATGTATTCCGAGATACTTAAAAGGAATAGAACTAATGGCACTGGTAAAATTATAGGCATACTCCTCTTGCCTTTAGACTTCCCAAAGTTACCTCACTTTTAAGTGTCGTTCATTATTGAGGTTTGGAACTTTAACTGTATTTGTGAATTTTTTTAAATTTGAGCGTATTCTTCAACCATACATCATCGTGCCCCTCTTTTCTTTGATAATTAATATTAATAATTAAGCATATTCTTAAGGATTTACCGTGAGTAGGGGTGTCATGGACATGGAAGTTGGTATCATACGTCAATAGCTTGGTATAGTTGCACCGCAACTAGTGGGATGTGATATTTGTGAAACATCATTGATAATTCTTTGATCTGACCACTTCTTCAAATACTTTACGATCTGACCACTTCTTCAAATATGGTTGATTATTCTTTGATCTGACCACTTCTTCAAATATGGTTGATTATTCTTCAATCTGACCACTTCTCCTACCTCTCTATTATTTATTTAAAGACTAGTAAGGAAAGAAGATTGCCCAGCCAATTATACCTCAAGATATATACATGCATGTACCCACATTTACTATCATTGTTCAAAGAAGCAACATCACACTTTTTGTCTAAAGCGACCTATAACCATGAATTGAGTAATGATGTCCAAGAAGAGGAAGACGTATGTAAAGGGTGATTGAGATGTCGGACAATAGACTACTAGTAAGGACAAGTTGTGGAGCGTCATGCAATCACACACTAATTAATTAGTGTACAATAACACACTCCATATAGAAAAATTTCATTATTGCAATCACTATCTAATCTTGACGTTACTTCCTAGCTAACTTCCTGCTGCTAAGAGCAAATAATTGCATACATTGAAACACCATTGGATTTTACTATCAGATTTTACTTATTTATCTTGTAAGAAATATATATATATTGTAAAGAATTATAAGTACAATGACATACATAAGATAAATACCACGAATTCTTATACTTTTAGTGCGGTGCACTTTTGTTTCACCAAACTTCCAGAAGTTGGAACAGTGAACTTGTCTTTCTTTTCTATGTTTATATAGTGATTTGTTGCCGCAGATCTGGTAGTTAGTTTCTGTTTCCAAAACTTTTCTCTTTATCTCCCATGAGGCGACAAGGAAGATCCAACGTCTCGCCATACACCACCAACATCGAGCTGGCAGGTTCCACCATCCTCCGCCAGCCTCACCGGCGGTGTGAGGGGTGGGTAATATCAATGCATTAACCTTGGCTCATAGATAGTTTGGGGTTAGGGTCCCGCAGAGGTGTGTTAGTGGTGGTGATGATGATTACGTCGACCTGATGAATATGGTTCCATCAAGCATCCCATCTCAATAGTGTTGATGGCTCAATGGCATAGATTCCTACAGACCTCTCTGGTTGCTTGGGCTAGGGTATGCAAGGTTTGTCGGCAAGGCTACGACGACCTTCCCTTTGCAATTTCGCACTTCAGCATCTTCATCACATTAGTGTGGCCTTCGGGGCTGGCGTGAGGCCCATGAGTAGTTTTGGAGGTTTGGCTCTTTGATCTGCGGCTCTTGCAACGTTAACATCTTCTTCTCCAAATTGTCTGACGAGACAACATTGATTTGTTTCAGTCCACAATGAATAATGATAAGTTGGCTCTGGTGATGGAGAAGCAGCGAGGGCGCGGCGTCGGGCCATTCGGGTGGTAGATGAGGATCAACCCTCCAGGTAACTCGATGTAAATTTTCTTTATTATCGAGGGGTGTTTGTACTGCTGATTTGGTTAATATATATGAGGTTTTTTTGTCAAAAATAAACCTAAATGATAACGCCCACATACGTGTCACTTATCAACACGCTCACATGCACTCGATGTCATTCGATTTATTTGCATGAATTTTGAAGCAGTCGCCATCTGGGTTGAGAGCCTGTAAGCACCCAACGTTGTGTGGGCCGTATCATTTAGTGTCACACGTGTGGGCGCTCCTCGCCCGAATGGATACAGGATGCTCGACCGAACGTGTGAGCGAAACTGCTCTTCACCCACATGACGCTCACACGGCGATAGATGGCAACTACAAGTATGCACATGTGGCACCTAGTTAATCACACACGGCAACTATTGTTGACCATACATGTCAACTATGACTTAACCACACACGGCAACTACAGGTGTGCATATATGACAACAAGTTAATCACACACGGCAACTATGGTGATTATATATGGCAACTATGAGTTGACCACCGTGGCAACTCCAATTAGTTACACATGGCAACTACATTTAATGATACATGGGAGGCATGGCAACTACCGTTAATTTCACAGAGCCAACAATACACTCATACTCCTGTGTCCGGTTTTCAAATGGCAATTGTTGTCCCAGCTCACATTTGCATATTCACCTTCTTCAGTTATCTGTCAAAATAAGTGCTTAGTTGATGAATTGTCTTTGCGCATTCTCCTCCAAACTAATTCATACGGCATGGATCTAGGTACATACTCTCTCCCTCCGCGTCTGCCATGCTACGTTCCATTTTTTTCCATAAACTATCTCGCAGAAAGATGCAAGCAAAGACCCTTATTTAGATTGAGAAAATTTTGTGCATGCAAATTTATTAAATGCCACATTGAACTTTAGCGTCACGTCAACAACGGCGAGACCATTAAAATCAGTGTATTGTTGGCCTAATTTGTGGTCTGAATTAAAAAATGGAATTGTAGAAACAATCATTAAGCTATTGGCTTGGCGTCAGTGGTGATGTCATCGGATGCAATCTAACCCTGAGAGACACCGATTGAATCATGTTGCATATGTTCCGTTGTGCCCTTAAGGCATTTGAACTGAACCGTTCTCTTTGTGTGATACAAACGTACTTTTTTTTCTAGCGGTTAAATGACAGTTGGTGTTTTGGATGATTCTAGTAACTTTTCTTGGTTTCTATTGCGGGCTTGCAATAAAATGAAAGAGTGGATTTGAGAGAAGGAGAGGGAGACTCGTGGTTAAGTGCGAAAGACGAGATCACAAGAGTAGACGAGCAGTTTTTGACGAGAAGGGAAACATAGAGCCTCGGGCTCTTATGAAAGAAAAACAATAAACATAGGTTGTTGAAAGTTAGACCAAAAAAACTATAAAAGCATGACCCAACAGAGCCTCTTAGACGCATCAGCAGGTTGAACATTCCCCAGTGCACCCAGCAAAGAACGTTGGTAACGTACATACGGTGCTCATCCATCGACCATGGCTGCAAGAACCAAAGGAAAGATGGTCATTCGAGAGCATGGTGAAGGCCCTGCGGCGATGCTCGCCATCGGCACGGCGAACCCGACGAACCTCTTGCTTCCCCAAGACATGTTCGCCGACAACTTGTTCCGTGTGACCAAGAGCGAGCACCTCACTGAACTCAAGGAAAAGATGAACAGAATCTGTAAGCACACATATATGCATTCATTATTTCCCTTGGATTGACAATAATCTGCATGTTTTTTTCTTAGTCGCCAGCTGACGCGAGATAACTACTACCAGTCGCCTCGCAGCGGAATCTTTAATGAATAAAGAAGATAAAAAGAGTTTTGCTACTCCTACGTAAAAATTCTTACAAAACTTACATAGGAGCTGACCTAACCTGATTTGGTTGGAAAAAATAGGCCCAGACCCACACTATGAAATTCAAGAGGGGGAGGGAGCTTTGCTACACCTACGTAAAACTACTTATAAGAAACTTACGTAAGAGCTCATTAGTAGGTGAGGCCAACCACATGAAATTTACGGGGGAGATGACTAGTTGGCGAAACTTAAGTTTATGTAACATTTTCACAAAACATATAGGTTTATGTAGCATTTTTGCGATAAAAATGTGAGGATGCATGAGTTTCGTCTTTTTATATTTCCAGGTCAGAAAACGGGCATTGAAAAGCGCCACTTCCACCTGACCGAGGAGACACTTGCCGCCCACCCGGAGCTCCTCGACAGGGAGCTGCCATCCCTCGACGCACGCATAGAAATGGCCGCCACCGCCGTGCCGAAGCTCGCGCAGTCCGCGGCCGCCAAGGCCATAGCCGAGTGGGGCCGCCCGGCCACCGACATCACCCACCTCGTCTTCAGCACCTACTCGGCGTGGGAGGCCCCCAGCGCCGACCTCAAGCTGGCCACGCTCCTCGGCCTCCGCCCCACGGTCTGCCGCACCATCCTCAGCCTCCACGGCTGCTACGGCGGCGGCAGGGCGCTCCACCTCGCCAAGGAGCTCGCCGAGAACAACCACGGCGCGCGCGTCCTCGTGGCCTGCGCGGAGACGACCCTCGTCTGCTTTGGCAGCCCCGACGGGGCCAACCTCGTGGGCCACGGATTGTTCGGGGACGGCGCCGGCGCCGTCATCGTCGGCGCCGGACCCTTCGGCGAAGGTGAGCGCCCGCTCTTCGAGATGGTCACCGCCACGCAGACGACGATCCCAAGGACCGAGCACGTGCTCGGCATGCAGGCCACGGCAGGCGGCATAGACTTCCACCTCGCCATCCAGGTGCCGATGCTGATCGGACAGAACGTCGAGCGATGCCTCCTCGACGCATTCGACGGGGATGCTCCGGGTTCCTGGAACGAGCTCTTCTGGGCGGTGCACCCGGGTGGCCGTCCCATCCTGGATAACATAGACACGGTGCTCAAACTGGAGCCAGGTAAGTTGGCGGCCAGCCGGCATGTGCTCCGCGAGTACGGCAACATGAGTGGCGCCACCATCGTCTTTGTGCTCGACGAGCTGCGCCGGCGTCGGAAGGAAGAGGATGGTGGGCATCTGCTGCCGGAGTGGGGCGCCATGCTGGCCTTCGGTCCGGGAATCACCATCGAGACCATGCTGCTTCGCTCTCCACGCTGATCGATTTCAGGGAGAAATTTATGCTACTACAAAATTACATATACTACCGTGTATGCGTACGTACTTATACTTTGTGCGCGTGTGTAAAAATGCATGCATGCATGCTCACGTCAGTCAAGTCAAAGAACACAAACCACGTCCCATATATAGCACGACAAAAGTATATGAGACGAATGATTACGTTACCTCGGTGCAATAAAATGAAGACCTTCAAAAGGAGATGTATTATAGGTTGTATATGCCTAAGGAGATGTCAATATTAAGACCTCCAAAAGGAGATGTATCTATATAGGTTGTATTGAATATTGACCTCCAGATATGTCCATGTGCGTTGTCAGTAATGTAAATGGAGATGCCGCTACAAAATACATCCTGAAATAATTGCAAATATTCTGGGTGATATTGGACATGCACTTGCGAAATTTATGAGCTCATTGCATCAATGTAGCCGGAGAAAATTCAGTAGTGTAACGCGGGAGATGGAAAAATATCACGAACGAGGCTTCAAGAGCTCATGAATATGAACATTGACTGGTCTGAGATTAAAAAGAATAAGGTAAAATGGATGAGTTGTTGTATCACGAGGAGATGATGTGGATGCACAGATCAAGGATTTAGTGGCTGAAGGAGGGAGATCGTAATACAAAGCTTTTCCATGCAATGTCAGTGTGGCGAGCAAGAAGAAAAAAATATTAAGAAATTAGTAGACTTGCATGGAGTTGAGCATGGCGGAGATGACATGGGGGCTGCGACCAAAGCTTATTTTCAGAATATATTCTCTGCTGATTATACTCTTGAACCCACTCCTGTTATTCATCTAATACAGTCACACGTTGCTGTTTACTTGGGAAATAATATATGTACACAGCTAAGTTTAGTAAATACATTATTTATGGCGGCACAATTAATTTATTCATCCACTCCACACAAATAAGCTAGGACCATGTGCAAGTGAAAAGCCACAACAATGTGCACAAGTCACAACTGAAGTTAAGAAGAGAGTAACTAAGAGGATGTTTTAGCAAAAACTGTTGTAAAAATAATCCATGTGAAGTATATAAATAAGGCATTCTATTTGTGCTTAAAGTACCAGAGGCACATGTATGAAAAATGATATGAAGAGATGGGGAGATGGAACCGTGAAGCAGGGAGATATAATGTTTATATTTTTGTCAAAGTAATTTTAAGTGAGATGAGCTTGCTTCAACTAATTTGGATATATCTTGCACAAACAGCATCGTCATATAGCCAATGACAAAAGGCTAAATGACTGCCTCAACTAACCTCAAGCACGACACTTTTTCCATTTGAGATTGCTTCTACAACGATTTTCACATTGTATGCCATTGTTTTGGTTACTTTAGAAAATATGCAATAGGAAAAGTCCAAGATTAGTACAAAGTCCATGGTTTAAACATGAGCCAAAAGCACTAATACTATCAGTTTTTTTTTATAATCTTATACCGACAACACAAAACAATTCATATAGATACATGTTCACCACATCGTGGTTGTGTTTCTACAAATCATATATGTCGGTCATATTTGAATGATAGTTAATCGAATATCTTTTGAAGAAATAAAATATATAAAATCTAGCCGTGCAAATGCGCGGGGCACACTTCTAGTTCGTTTTAAAATATGAGGATACGGGGATGTGGCTCACACTGGACCACATTTTCTCTTTCTTTTCGCTCTCTCTTCATCCATCAATCACATGCATTTGACAGCACAATTAGACAATAAAGTACTCTCTTCGTCCGGAATTACTTGTCGTGGAAATAGATAAAAATGGATGTATTTAGAACTAAAATATGTCTAGATAGTACATTCATTTCACCGACAAGTAATTCGAGACAGAGGGAAAACATGATGAACGACGTCACTGCTGACCGGATCTAAATTAGACAATCGTGGTGCACTATTTGATACGGCCCCACACTTAAAAAATAAAGCCTCAAACTTGGAATCTCACATGCTAGTCGTCGGTCTTCACGTGCCTAAGAACTAGCGGTACAGTACGCTGAATGGTGAGTGCTAAAAGAGGAGTTATCCTGTCCCTGTCCACGCTGCCCACGCAGTGATTAGTATTCCCACTCACTCTGTACCGTACGTAAGTTTGAATTTCTTTTATTTCCTGCCAGAAAAGCAAAGTCTCGATCTCCATCGGCACTATCCAGGCGACGACATGCTCGCCGACCGCAAGCCCCACGCGGTGTGCGTGCCGTACCCGGCGCAGGGCCACGCCACCCCGATGATGAAGCTGGCCAAGGTCCTCCACTCCAGGGGCTTCCACATCACCTTCGTCTACACCGAGCACAACTACCGGCGCCTTGTCCGTTCCCGCGGCCCAGGCGCCATCGCGGGCCTCCCGGACTTCCGCTTCGCCACCATCCCAGGCGTCCATCTGCTACTCCACAACGACCACCTGCCTCCCCCACCTGAAGAGCCTGCTTGGCGGCCTCAACAAAAGCGCAGCGGGGACGCCGCCCGTGACGTGGGTCGTCGCGGACAGCATCATGAGCTTCGCGGTGGACGCCGCGGCGGAGCTCGGCGTGCCGTGCCCGCTCTTCTGGACCGCGAGCGCGTGCGGTTACATGGGCTATTACAACTTCCGGTTCCTCATGGAGAAAGGCCTCACTCCGCTTAAAGGTACCAATATACTTCTTGAAAACATATGTGGGTGTATATCGTACCTCTCAAGATTTTACATGGAGATGTGTAACAAGTAATCAGCGAGGTTTCATGTCTGCTGTTCGGTTTGATGAGCAGGTGAAGAGAAACTGACGAACGGCTACCTGGACACGCCGGTGACAAATGCTCTCGGCATGACAAAGCACATGTGCCTCCGGGACTTCCCGTCCTTCGTCCACACCACCGACCGGGACGACATCCTGCTCAACTTCATGATCCACAAGCTAGGGCGGGCGAGCCGTGCTGGCGCCGTCATCGATCGTCAACACCTTTGACGAGCTGGAGCTGCCAGCGCTCGACGCCATGCGCAGCATCCTCGCCCTGCCGGTCTACACCATCGGCCCGCTCAATTTTGTTGTGGAGCAGCTGGTTCCCGACGGCGGTGATGGCAGCGGCCCGCTCGCCGCGGTAGGGAGCCGAGGTCCGTGGTGTACGTCAACTTCGGGAGCATCACCACCATGACCAGCGAACATCTGGTGGAGTTCGCCTGGGGGCTGGCCAACTGTGGCTACGACTTCCTTTGGGTCGTGAGGAATGACCCGGTGCAGGGCGACGCTGCAGTGCTGCCGCCGGAGTTCCTCGAGGCGACCAAGGGCAGGTGTTTCTTGGCGAACTGGTGCGAGCAGGAGGCGGTGCTGCGGCACGAGACCGTGGGCATCTTCTTGACGCACTACAGGTGGAACTCGATGATGGAGGTCGGCGACGACGTGCGCCGGGAGGTGGTGGAGGAGAGGATAAGGGAGGTGATGGGTGGTGGCGAGGTGGGGAGGGAGATGAGGCGGAAGGCGATGGAGTGGAAGGAGATCGACGCAACCTGGTGGCAGATCGTTGGCCAACCTTGAGGTTCTGCTCAAGAATATACGTGCACCGCCGTTGGATCATCCTTCTCCCGCAATCATGTGATTAACCAGTGCCCGGGATTAACCAGGATCAGTGACTGACATGCATGTTATCAGTTTTGGGGATTTAGAGTTCAAGGTACGATTTAGACTGGTGGGACAAGCTCTAGTTTTGAAACATAATTTTCTCTTCCTACATTCGTATGATTGTGGGACAGTACATTTTTCATGTTGTTTCTCCCAATAAATGGACGTGTGTGGTTATGTTCTGAGCAACTTTTTTGCCGACAATGTACCAATGTTTTTAAAAAATAAGCGACATGCTTCGTTTTATACAGGTAAAATAATAAGAGATATAATTTGACCACACGAATAAACTAGGGCAACTCTCCGCGTGACGGTGAGCCCAGTTTTGTCCCATCGTGTATGCGATGCTGCACAGAAAACGCCATGGGAAAAGGCAATGGTCCGTCCCAGCCATGCGCATGCCCTCACGACGTGGGACATGGTGGATTGGTGCTTGTCCCCGCCATTTTGTATTATTGTGTTTTTCTATCATTCGATGGAGGCTTAATTTTGAAAATTCCAAAACTCAAACATCCAGTTTTAATTTTTTCTGAATTTCTTTTACACATGTGAGATTCCTTGAAGGATGTAATATGTACGTGTGTAAAATTTCAGGATGAAATATCTTGAATTGGGAGCTGCATGAAAAACATTCATGGATTTTGGTGATGAACAATACTCATGGAGGAAAATTTACCAAATTAGCTTATCTTTTTGCTAATTGTTGTGCTAATATAATCCTCCCATGTCTCTGCTCGCCCTAGCCTTTTCTATGTAATATACTCTCATTTGCCCTTCCCCGTAATATCTGGTTCGCGCTCCGCCACTGCATGCCACAAGAAACGACCGATGAAACAGTTAGTACCATACCTTGTAGCAGAGCTAAGAAAGCCGATACGAAGGAGTACCATGAAAATTTGTGAAAAAAAACTGGCACAAACCACGAAACTAATCATAGGGAGGAAGCGATGCGAGGCACCGTGAGCGGCGGGCGCAAATGCCCTCGTGATCGTCGCGAGAACCATAGACTGCCGCCTCAGCCTACCCCTTTCCCCGGTCTACCGTGCGCTGACAATGCCACGTATCCCAATGGCGATAAAATGCAGAGGCCACGCTTACTAGTAAGTAGGCCCAGATAGAAAAAACCATGGACCATCGGCTAAAAATTACAGTCCCACTCAACCCTTAAAGCCCAAAGTGAAGACATCTCTTCAGTTCCTGCACACAATCCAGCGAGACCCTGTCAAAATCATTGGATACAGTCCAAAATTGCCGTCCTCAATAGATCTGCCTTTGTCAATTGTAATTTCCTGTTTTGAAAGTCATGCTACAAATGTTGATGCTGATAGGTTAGCCAAGTTTTCGTTTTTTCTTGATCAGGGTAGACATGTTTGGTTGCTACAACCTCATGATCCCTTCTGTATTCCTCTCCTTCGGGAATTTGATCAATAAAGCTTGGGTTTCCTCTAAAAAAAATTGACTGTGGGCCTTTGAAACTTTAGGCAGCATAGTGAGTTAAATGATAGTGCATTTTCTATTGGGTCACATTCAGACATGAGCCTCAAAATATGGCTGAAATTCCAATCGGTGTTCACCTCCGAGTCTTAGGTGGTGTCATTTTTCAAGTTCAAAAAACAATTGGCAGCCGGCTCGGGAGATTCAACAGCAATGGCAATGGCTTGGCTTATAGTCACCCTGACCACCAACCGCGTCCATTGTCCCTCCGAAGCATCACCTGCTGACGAGCCCGCCCCCACCGGATCCTAGGAACCCGTAGAATCTCGGGTGGACCGCATCAGCGATCTTCCGGATGCCATCCTTGGGGAGATCATCTCGCTTCTCCCCACCAAGGATTACTGCCGCACCCAAGTCCTCTCAATTCGGTGGCGCCCTCTTTGGCGCGCGGCGCCCCTTAATCTCGACTGTTGTCAGCTATCTGTCTTTAATGATTTTGAACTCCCCAGAGCCATCATCTCCTCCCACTAGGGCTCCGTTCAAAGCCTCTGCATCCCGTCATGATACCTGAGAAAGCATACCATGCCCTACATGGTGGACGCCTGGCTTAAATCCCCTGAATTCACAGAACTATAGTTGCTTGAGTTCTACTATTCCCCAGGAAATCACCTACCAGATACCGAACGCCATGTACTTGTGCCCTCACCACCGATGTCCATCTCGCGGTTTTCCTCCTCTCTCCACACCGCTACCTTTGCGCTGTGCTACCTACCAGACAATCTAGTACTAAACCTTGGACTCCGATTTCGCAAAAAAACTTTCACTTGTGCGGGTTCGTATATCAGAGGCCTCATTGCACAGCATCATCCACTCCAGTTGCCCTGCCCTGGAGTGCTTGGTGCTTGTTTTTGCAGTTACAATCGGCTGTCTCCAAATAAAGTCGCCTACCCTTGTAAGAATTGGAGTTTCTTTTGATGGAAGGCATCTCATCATCTAAGATGCCCCTTCACTTCAAAGGTTGATCCTTGATTCTAGTTATTCACCGTCGCAAATAACCGTCATCTATGCGCCTAAACTGGAGACCTTGGGTGTAATACATGATCTCTGTGCTCATTTCAAGTTGGTGTTTGGCTCCACAGTTATTCAGGTACTGTATATTATCATCTACACTTGTAACCATAAGTTGCATAATTTTTGGGCATAAGTTTTATATCATCTTGAAGTACACATTTTGTACTAATATTATGTTCTATGCTCAATGAAGAGTTTCTCCATGGATAGCCTATCAATGGTGTTGGATTCTGTCAAGATCTTATATATTCAAATGAATAGTTTTGATCTAAACAAGATTATTGGCTTGCTGCAATGCTTTCCATGTCTGGCGAAGTTGTATATAAAGGTGATAATTTCACGCATGTTGGAAGCCTGCATATAGTGTACTAGAATTAACCGTTCGGTTGTTGCTCTTTGAACACTCTTTTTTAGACCTTAACTGTTTTCAATCTTCATGTCTATTTAGGCAACTAGACGGGGTAAGAAAGTTATAACCAATCAATGGATTCGTAAGCACCAGGATTTTCTTACTTCTCATGACATTCAATTGAAGACAATAACGCTAGAATGATATGTAGCCAACCATGCAAACACTAGATTTGTCACATTCTTCCTGCTGAATGCGAGGTTACTATTGTCCATCAGGCTTAAGTTCATCAGCAGCTTGGTTTTGACGGATGGGTATGTCGAAGAGCAAAAAAAGGAGTTTCATGTGGACAAAAGAGCTTCTGAACATGTCGGGCTTCTATTTACAACATCGTGTGGTCACAATCCAGTAAATTTTACGACCCAAGATGTTCATTCTATGGACCTAACGGATCCATTTGACAGTGACTGCCGAAAACAGTGCTGGAGTTAGATGTTGTTGCCCTTTTCAATCTGGGTTTTGTCTAAACCTGATGAACAATTAACCCTCGTGCTTTTGTACAGTTTGTAAGCTGGAGTTAGATGTTGATTCCCGTTTCAACTCAACTGTGACTGTCATATTTTCTTTGAAACAAGGCAAATGGCTTGCCATTCGTTTAATTAAGAGTGAAATACTATAACAAATTCCAATCAAGGGAAATAACATCACTCTCGCCGACTGCTTGAGCTCACTGTGCATTAAAGAACCCAAGTGATTAGCCCCCACCAGCACCCACAAACTTATTTTGAACTAGCACACCAAATGGGCTGTAGATTTCGATTCTGACATTTGAGACCCATGAGGAAAAAGCCTATCCAAGGTGGTGTCAACTTACTAGCTAGTCAACAAACGATTCTGCCTACCAACCGTTGGATTGACATCCAACATCTGTCGTGTATCATCTATCTCTTCTCTTCTTCCTCCAGACGCCCAAACCAAACCACCCCGTCGGTTCCGCCTACTCCCGCCTCCCACGGCTGGCTGTGCCTCCGCCGCCCTACCGTACCCTCCAACGTTGGCCAATCCCTCCCTCTATTCCCCCACACGTCATGTTATTCTCCGGCGATGTCAGTCCCAGCACGCACCCACACCCAAACCAGCAACCCTCATACTCTCCTCCACCTGCGACTGGACAGGCGCATCTTCCATGGCTCCTGTTCGTTCCATCCGAGGCCTCGCCGTCGTCCTCCGCCTTCTTTAGCTCGCCGTGCGCGGTGTGCCACCCTCTTGCGTTGTCAACGTCGTCAACAACCAAGAGGAACAAGGAGATGATTGTACGTGGAGATGATGACAGTAGGGATCCACCAGCGTCATGGTAGTATGCAAGCAAGTGCTTCGTTATTACAAGCCCAAAAAATGGTTCCTCCTAATGGTTGGACATCTGGGGCTGATACGTCTCCAACGTATCTATAATTTTTGATTGCTCCATGCTACTTTATCTATTGTTTTGGACTATAATGGGCTTTATTTTCCACTTCTATATTATTTTTGGGACTAACCTATTAACTGGAGGCCAAGTCCAGAATTGCTGTTTTTTGCCAATTTCAGTGTTTCGAAGAAACGGAATATCAAACGGAGTCCAAACGGAATGAAACCTTCGGAAACGTGATCTTCTCACCGAACGTGATCCAGGAGACTTGGACCCTACTCCAAGGAGTGCCAGAGGCGGTCACGAGGGTGGGGGGCGCGCCCTCCCCCCTGGGCGCCCCCCTACCTCGTGGGCCCCCTAACGCTCCACCGACGTACTCCTTCCTCCTATATATACCTACGTACCCCCAACAGATCGGGGACGGAGCCAAAAACCTAATTCCACCGCCGTAACTTCCTGTATCCACGAGATCCCATCTTGGGGCCTGTTCCGGAGCTCCGCCGGAGGGGGCATCCACCACGGAGGGCTTCCACATCATCACCATAGCCCCTCCGATGAAGTGTGAGTAGTTTACTTCAGACCTTTGAGTCCATAGTTAGTAGCTAGATGGATTCTTCTCTCTTTTTGGATCTCAATACAATGTTCTCCCCCTCTCTCGTGGAGATCTATTCGATGTAATCTTCTTTTTGCGGTGTGTTTGTTGAGACCGATGAATTGTGGGTTTATGATCCAGCTTATCTATGGAAAATATTTGATTCTTCTCTGAATTCTTTTATGTATGATTAAGTTATCTTTGCAAGTCTCTTCGAATTATCCATTTGGTTTGGCCAACTAGATTGGTAGTTCTTGCAACGGGAGAAGTGCTTAGCTTTGGGTTCAATCTTGCGGTGACCTTACCCAGTGACAGAAAGGGTTGCAAGGCACGTATTGTATTGTTGCCATCGAGGATAACAAGATGGGGTATTTATCATATTGCATGAATTTATTCCTCTACATCATGTCATCTTGCTTAAGGCGTTACTCTGTTTTTAACTTAATACTCTAGATGCATGCTGGATAGCGGTCGATGAGTGGAGTAATAGTAGTAGATGCAGAATCGTTTCGGTCTACTTGTCACGGACGTGATGCCTATATACATGATCATTGCCTGCATAACCTCATAACTATGCTCAATTCTGTCAATTGCTCAACAGTAATTTGTTCATCCACTGTAGAATACTTATGCTCTTGAGAGAAGCCACTAGTGAAACCTATGGCCCCCGGGTCTATTCTCATCATATCAATCTCCATCACTTTATTTACTTGCTTTTGCTTTTACTTTTTACTTTGCATCTTTATACCAAAAATACAAAAAATATTATCTCTATCAGATCTCACCCTTGTAAGTGACCGTGAAGGGATTGACAACCCCTAGGCGTTGGTTGCGAGTAGCTATCATTTTGTGCAGGTACAAGGGACTTGCACGTGGTCTCCTACTGGATTGATACCTTGGTTCTCAAAAACTGAGGGAAATACTTACGCTACTGTGCTGCATCATCCTCTCCTCTTCGGGGAAATCCAGCGCAAGCTCGAGACGTGGCAGGGGTCCACGCCATTGTCAACGTAGTCAATAAACTAGAGAATTACACAACGAGCGGCTGACACGAGGGACCCATCAGGTCGCGCAGTTGTTATTTTTATACTAGTTTTAGAGACGGGTCAGGGTAACAACGGGGCTGTGCGCGGGTTGTGGCCCGTCTAACCAGGGTTTTATTTATGTTTACCACACCATGAGCCCAGTTGTGCTTTTTTCTTGCTGAAAATGGCTAGCCCAATTCTACTTTTGTAAAGAAATACCCAACCGAGGCCTCCTTGCTTTGTCAATCTTTGCAAGTCTCTTCGAATTATCCGTTTGGTTTGGCCAACTAGATTGGTAGTTCTTGCAATGGGAGAAGTGCTTAGCTTTGGGTTCAATCTTGCGATGACCTTACCCAGTGACAGAAAGGGTTGCAAGGCACGTATTGTATTGTTGCCATCGAGGATAACAGGATGGGGTATTTATCATATTGCATGAATTTATTCCTCTACATCATGTCATCTTGCTTAAGGCGTTACTCTATTTTAACTTAATACTCTAGATGCATGTTGGATAGCGGTCGATGAGTGGAGTAATAGTAGTAGATGTAGAATCGTTTCGGTCTACTTGTCACGGACGTGATGCCTATATACATGATCATTGCCTGCATAACCTCATAACTATGCTCAATTCTGTCAATTGCTCAACAGTTCTACTTTTGTAAAGAAATACCCAACCGAGGCCTCCTTGCTTTGTCAGCCCTGCTGGGCTGCAAATCTTACAAGACGAGGAGAGTTTCATTCGGCTTGCCCAGAAAATGGGCTATTAGTAATGAGAAATGGGATGTACATTTTTAAAACACATCAAACCAGGAATTTGTTTCATTTTTCATTTCAAGATTTTAAAATCCATTGATTTTTATGCATGGACAATTATTTGGATTTAATATTTTTATAAATTTATTTTTCAAATTAGTTTGAATATGATTCAAAATTTCGGGATTAAAAATAGTTGACCGCACCGAAATATACAAAATATCGTATAATTTTTAACCGTGGCCACAATATGGGTTGTAGTGCTAACAAAAAGAAGATGGGCTCCAAAAAAATCCTTAAGAATTAGTAAATGGGTTGTAAATTATTAGAAATAATGGCAGATGGGTTGTATGCTGTTTTCCATACATTTGAGGCTGAATTGTGCGCCTACTATAGGTTGACGCGTACGCTTTCCTAAAAAAAGTTTGACGCACACGCAACGTCGTGTCAACTTAGTCAACACACAAGAGGAGTGACTGTTGGATGTCCATCCAACGACCGTCGTGCTTCTTCAATCTCTGTTATTCCTGCTCCGGCCGCTCAAACAAGCGCTGACGGGACTGCCTGCTCCCTCCTCCTGCGGCCGGCTGTGCTGCCGCGCAGGCCTCACTGACACACCGTACTTCCATCGCTGGCCTAGCCATCCTTCTACTCACCCACACCTGTTGTTATTCTCTGGCACGGCAGACGAACCAGTAAGTCCTCGTACTCCTCTCCGCGTGGGAAACAACTGCCAAATCTTCCCTGGCTCCGTGGCATTCCCTTCATAGGCCTCATCGTCGTCCACTGCCATGGTGCTCTCATCGCGACGTGGTTAACATGGTCAACGAACGACATCCATCCGAAGTGGACTGCACATGGAGAGGCTGACAGCTGGGTCCATGGCCGCACGCAAGGAAATGCCTCCTTATTACATGCAAATTAATGATTCCTCTACCTGACAGCTGGGACCCACCGGAAGGGCCTCTGTATTTCGCCAAAAAATGTTCCCCTCACTGATAACTCGGACCCACCAGCTATATCTTCGCACGCAAGGAAGTGCCTCCTTATTACGCACAAAAAAATTGAATACTCCCCTGCTAGTTGGGACCACCACAGTGGGAGGCTGACTTGTGGGCCTACTAAGTTGACGCGCACAGAGGACTTTGTCAACTTAGTCAATATGAATGATTCTAGCTCCAGTGACCGTACGGTATCCATCCAATGGCCATAGTGATTCTTCAACCTCGGGTCTTCTTGCTCCAGCCGCCCAAACCAGCACCGGTCGTGCCACCTGCTCCTGCCTCCGATGCTGGCTCTGCTACCGCGTAGGTCTGACCGCCCCATCCTACTCCAACCTCTGGCTAGTCCATCCCTCTACTCACCCACAACCCCTATTATTCTGCGGCGACGATAGCCTCACACCATAGCCGAACCAGTCAACTCTCGTACCCCTCTCCGCGTGGGTATCCACTACCGCGTCTTCCCCGGCTCCGTGCCGTCCCCTTCCTAGGCCTTGCCTTCGTCCACCGCCTTGGTGCTCTCGGCGTGGCATGATCAATGTGGTTAAGGAACGACTTCCATCGGAAGAGTACTGTACGTGGAGAGGCTGACAGCTGGGTCCACGGCCGCCGCAAGGAAGTGCAACCTTACTACGCGTAAAATAATTATTCCTCCACCTGACAGTGGGGACCCACCAGACGGGCCACCATATTTCGTGAAGAAAAAAAACATTTCCCCCCTGATTGCTGGGACCCACCAGCTACATCTTCGCACGCAAGGAAGTGCCTGACAGTCGGGACCCACCTGGTCAAAGCGTACGTTGCGTTGTCATTCTGGTCGTGAACGTGTACATACATACTAGTCGATCGATCTTTCTGCAGGCTGCAGCGATGAACCGTGGCCGAGTAAGGAAGGGCACGTGTCGTAGTAGAGGCGCGCACGTGTTGTAGTAGAGGCGCGCACGTACCGTGTACATGTACATACAGCCAGGGTGCAAGAAAGTAAATACGGCCACGTATGTACATACGGGCGGGGTCTCGAATGCCTACTCGCGCATACATACAGCAGGGCTCGTGTGCATGGAGAGGCAGCGACGGCGTCATGTTCATCGGCAGCCAACCAGCTGGGTCAGAACGGAGAAACTGTGTTGTCATGTTCATCAGGACGCAACCGGCTTGGATGGAACAGCCAATTGAAACGAGGCTTGGCATACCGCAGAACGGAGGAAAGAGCCTTGTGTTCAACCACCTACGATCGAAACGGGATCCTGTTCATCGGGAGGGGTCTGGCGTACGGCAAAATGGAGGAAACGGACTTGTGTTTGAGTGCCTACGGTCGAAACGGGGTCCTGTTGATCGGGAGGGGTGTGGCGTACCTCAAAACGGAGGAAACAAACTTGTGTTGGAGCGCTACGGTCGAAATGGGGATCCTATTCATCGGGAGGGGTGATACGTCTCCAACGTATCTATAATTTTTGATTGTTCCATGCTATTATATTATCTGTTTTGAATATTTAATGGGCTTTAATATGCTATCCTATATTATTTTTGGGACTAACCTATTAACCGAGGGCCCTGTGACAATTTGTGTTTTTTTGCCTATTTTAGAGTTTTGTAGAAAAGGAATACCAAATGGAGTCCAAACGGAATGAAACCTTCGCGATGATCTTTCTTGGACCGAAAGCAAACCAGACGACTTGGATATGAAGTCAGAAACGCAACAAGGAGTCCACAAGGCAGGAGGGCATGGACCCACCCTCGTGGGCCCCTCGTAGCTCCCCTGACCTAGTTCCTTCGCCTATATATATACGCTTATACCCTAAAAACATCAGGATAAGCCACTAGTGAAACCTATGGCCCCCGGGTCTCTTTTCTAAATTATTGAATCTTGTTTACTTCTTGCTAGTTTCTGATCTATTATTTTGCAATCTTTACTTTACAATCTATACACCCAAGAATACCAAAAATATTCACTTTACCGTTTATCTATCTCTATCAGATCTCACTTTTGCGAGTGACCGTGAAGGGATTGACAACCCCTTTATCGCGTTGGTTGCAAGTACTTGATTGTTCGTGCAGGTATTCGGTGACTTGTGCGTCGTCTCCTACTGGATTCATACCTTGGTTCTCAAAACTGAGGGAAATACTTACGCTACTTTGCTGCATCACCCTTTCCTCTTCAAGGGAAAACCAACACAAGCTCAAGAGGTAGAAAGAAGGATTTCTGGCACCGTTGCCGGGGATATCTACGCCAAGTCAAGCCATACCAAGTACCCATCATAAATTATTCTCCCTTGCATTACATTATTCGCCATTTGCCTCTCATTTCCTATCCCCCACTTCTAAAACGATTTTCGAAAACCTTTGCCTTTTTCTTCGCCCCTCTTCCGTTCGTATCTTTTTGCTTGCTTCTTGTGTGATTGTGTGTTGGATTTATTGCTTGTCATGATCGCTCAGGAAAATACTAAATTGTGTGACTTTTCCAACACCAACAACAATAATTTTATTATCACTCCGATTGCTCCTACTACCAATGCTGAATCTTGTGAAATTAATGTCGCTTTGTTGAATCTTGTTATGAAAGATCAATTTTCTGGCCTTCCTAGTGAAGATGCCACATCCCATCTAAACAACTTCTTTGATTTGTGCGATATGCAAAATAAGAAAGATGTGGATAATGATATTGTTAAATTGAAGATATTTCCGTTTTCGCTTAGAGATTGTGCTAAAACTTGGTTCTCATCTATGCCTAAAAATAGTATTGATTCGTGGAATAAGTGCAAAGGTTCTTTTATCTCTAAGTATTTTCCTCCCTCTAAAATCATCTCCCTTAGGAACAATATTATGAACTTTAAGCAACTTGATCATGAGCATGTTTCACAATCTTGGGAGATGATGAATTTAATGATACGTAATTTCCCTACACATGGTTTGAATTTGTGGATGATTATACAAAAAAATTATGCCGGATTGAATTTTGCTTCTAGAAATCTTTTAGATTCGGCCGCGGGAGGCACGTTTATGGAAATCACTTTAGGAGAAGCTACTAAACTCCTAGATAATATTATGGTTAATTATTCTCAGTGGCACACCGAAAGATCCACTAGTAAAAAAGTCCATGCGATTGAAGAGATTAATGTTTTGAGTGGAAAGATGGATGAACTTATGAAATTATTTGCTAATAAAAGTGTTTCATATGATCCTAATGATATGCCTTTGTCCACTTTTATTGAGAATAATAATGAATCTATGGATGTGAATTTGTTTGGTAGGATCAATTTTGGTAACAACGCGTATAGAGGCAATTTTAATCCTAGGTCGTTTCCTAGTAATTCCTCTAATAATTATGGTAATTCCTAAAAAACATCTTATGGACATTTTAATAAGATGCCCTATAATTTTGAGAATAGTTTTAAATAATTTATGAGTTCGCAAAAGAATTCCAATGCTTTGATTGAAGAAATATTGCTTAAGATTGATGAATTGGCTAGGAATGTGGATAGAATTTCTCTTGATGTTGATTCTTTGAAACTTAGATCTATTCATCCTAAGCATGATATCAATGAGTCTCTCAAAGCCATGATAATTTCCATTGATGAGTGCAAAGAAAGAACCGCTAAGATGCATGCTAAAAAAGATTGGTTTGTAAAAGCGTGTTCTTCTAGTTTTCATGATAATACTGATGAAGATCTAAAAGTGATTGATGTGACTCCTATTAAACCTTTGTTTTCCCATATGAATCTTGATAAATATGGTACTAGAGATGAGTCAACTTTAGTTAAAAGGGGTCCAATGATTTGGAGTTTTTAGATCTAGATGCAAAAATTGAGAAAAGTGGGATTGAATATGTCAAAAGTTTACGTAGCAATAAACCCACTATTTTGGATTTCAAGGAATCTAACTATTAATTGTTCTTTAATAGATTGTATTCCCTTGTTGCAATCCCTGTTAAATTTTCCTCATGCTTATAATCAAAACAAAGCTTTTACTAAATATATCGTTGATGCTATGATGCAATCTTTTGAAGAAAAGCTTGAACTAGAAGTTTCTATTCCTAGAAAACTTTATGATGAGTGGGAACCTACTATTAAGATTAACATTAAAGATTATGAATGTTATGCTTTGTGTGATTTTGGTGCTAGTGTTTCCACGATTCCAAAAACTTTGTGTGATGTGTTAGGTTTCCATGAATTTGATGATTGTTCTTTAAATTTGCACCTTGCGGATTCCACTATTAAGAAACCTATGGGAAGAATTAATGATGTTCTTATTGTTGCAAATAGTAATTATGTGCCTGTAGATTTCATTGGTCTTGATATAGATTGCAATCCAACATGTCCTATTATTATTGGTAGACCTTTCCTTAGAACGATTGGTGCAATTATTGATATGAAAGAAGGAAACATTAGATTCCAATTTCTGTTAAGGAATGGCATGGAACAATTTCCTAGGAATAAAATTAAATTTCCTTATTAATCTATTATGAGAGGCACTTATGGATTGCATACCAAAGATGGCAACACCTAGATCTATTTGTGTTTTTATGCCTAGCTAGGGGCGTTAAATGATAGCGCTTGTTGGGAGGCAACCCAATTTTATTTTTGTTCTTTACTTTTTGCTCCTGTTTAGTAATAAATAATCTATCTAGCCTCTGTTTAGATTTGGTTTTAAGTTTTAATTAGTGTTTGTCCCAAGTAGAACCTTTGGAAAGACTTGGGTGAAAGTTAATTTGATCTTGCTGAAAAACAGAAACTTTGCGCTCACGAGATTAGCTGTGATTTTTTTATAGAAGAGTGATTTTAAGTTGATTCTTTTTTCAGAAGATTAATAGACAAATTACTCACGTACACCAATTTATTTCAGAATTTTTTGAGTTATAGAAGTATTCAAAAGTTACAGATTGCTAAAGACTGTTCTGTTTTTTACAGATTCTGTTTTTTGCATGTTGTTTGCTTATTTTGATGAATCTATGAGTAGTATCGGGTGGTATGAACCATAGAGAAGTTGGAATACAGTAGGTTTTACACCAATATAAATAAAGAATGAGTTCACAACAGTGCCTTAAAGTGGCGATTTATTTTCTTATACTAATGGAGCTCATGAGATTTTCTGTTGAAGTTTTGTGTTGTGAAGTTTTCATGTTTTGGGTAAGGATTTGATGGACTTTGGAATAAGGAGTGTAAAGAGCCTAAGCTTGGGGATACCCAAGGCACCCCAAGGTAAAATTCAAGGACAGCCAAAAGCCTAAGCTTGGGTATGCCCCGGAAGGCATCCCATCTTTCTCTTCGTCTATCGGTAACTTTACTTGAGGCTATGTTTTTATTTACCACATGATATGTGTTTTGCTTGGAGCGTCTTGTATGATTTGAGTATTTTCTTTTAGTTTAACACAATCATCCTTGATGTACACACCATTTGGGAGAGACTGATGTCTAATACGCAACTTTATTCTTGTAGACACGTGTTGGGCCTCCAAGCGCAGAGTTTTGTAGGACAGTAGAATTTTTCCCTCAAGTGGATGACCTAAGGTTTATCAATCCGTGATAGGTGTAGGATGAAGATGGTCTCTCTCAAACGACCCTACAACCAAATACAAGAAATCTCTTGTGTCCCCAACACACCCAATACAATGGAAAATTGTATAGGTGCACTAGTTAGGTGAAGAGATGGTGATAAAAGTGTAATATGGATGATAGAAATATATTTTTATAATCTGAATAAATAAAAACAGCAAGGTAGAAAATAGTAAACGTGCACACAAACGGTATTGCAATGATGGAAAATGAGGCCTAGGGTGCATACTTTCACTAGTGCAATCTCTTAACAATGCTAACATAGTTGGATCATATAGCCATCCCTCAAAGTACGATGAAGAATCACTCCAAAGTTCCTATCTAGCGGAGAACATAAGAATAAATTGTTTGTAGGGTACGAAACCACCCCAAAGCTATTATTTCCGTTTGATCTATTCAAGAGTTCGTACTAACACAAAGCTATTCTTTCCGTTCGATCTATCCTAGACTTCGTACTAAAATAACACCAAAGCAAATTCATATTCATAATACTCAATCCGACACAAAGAACTTCAAAGAGTGCCCCAAGATTTCTACCAGAGAAACAAAAGACGAGAACGTGCATCAACCTCTATGCATAGATTACCCTAATGTCACCGCGGGAATCTGTGAGTTGTGTGCCAAAACATATATCAAGTGAATCAATACAATACCCC
This sequence comes from Triticum dicoccoides, assembly GCF_002162155.2. Lineage (NCBI taxonomy): Eukaryota > Viridiplantae > Streptophyta > Magnoliopsida > Poales > Poaceae > Triticum > Triticum dicoccoides. The sequence continues at coordinate 17,429,188 of NC_041383.1, forward strand.
ATTGTCACCATGAGTATTCAATTGCAAGACATATATAAAGTGTTCTCAAATCCATAAAAGTATTCAATCCGATAACAACAAAATCTCAAAGGGAAAAACTCAATTCATCAAACAAGATAGAGAGGGGAAAACACCATATGATCATACTATATTAACAAAGCCCGTGATACATCAAGATCGTGACATCTCAAGAACATGAGAGAGAGAGAGAGATTAAACACATAGCTACTGGTACAAATCCTCATCCCCGAGGGTGGACTACTCCCTCCTCATCGTGGTGGCCGCCGGGATGATAAAGATGGCCACCGGTGATGATTCCCCCCTCCGGCAGGGTGCCGGAACGGCGTCTAGATTGGATCTCGTGGATACAGAGGCCTTGCGGTGGCGGAACTTCTGATCTAGGGCTACCCCAAAGGGTTTTGGAATATTTGGAATTTTATAGGGTAAAGAGGTGGTCCAGGGGGTGCCCGAGATGGGCACGACCCACCTGGGCGCGCCCTGGTGGGTGCTGCCCTCCTCGAGGCACCCCCCCCAGGTGCTTCCTTGGCCCATTGGTGGTCTTCCGGTCCATAAAAAATCTCCAAAAAGTTACGCGGTGTTTGGACTCCGTTTGATAATGATGTCCTATGATGTAAAAGACAAACAAACATAGCAACTGGCACTGGGCATTGGGTTAATAGGTTAGTCCCAAAAAATGATATAAAGTTTCTATAAAATGATTGTAAAACATCCAATAATGGTAATATATTAGCATGAATACTTCATAAATTATAGATACGTTGGAGACATATCGGAGACACGCATGAATCGTGATTTATTAGAATACTCTATGTGCTTCACTTATATCTTTTGAGCTAGACAATATTGCTCTAGTGCTTCACTTATATCTTTTTAGAGCACGGCGGTGGCTTTATTTTATAGAAATTGTTGAACTCTCAGGTTTCACTTATATTATTTTGAGAGACTTTTAGAACAGCATGGTAATTTGCTTTGGTTATAAAATTAGTTTTAATATGATAGGCATCCAAGATGGGTATAATAAAAGCTCTCATATGAAGTGCATTGAATACTATGAGAAGTTTGATTCTTTATGATTGTTTTGAGATATGAAGATGGTAATATTAGAGTCATGCTAGTAGAGTAGCTGTGAATTTGAGAGATACTTGTGTTAAAGTTTGTGATTCCCGTAGAATGCACGTATGGTGAACCGTTATGTAATGAAGTTGGAGCATGATTTATTTATTGATTGTCTTCCTTATGAGTGGCGGTCGGGGACGAGCGATGGTATTTTCCTACCAATCTATCCCCCTAGGAGCATGCGTGTAGTACTTCGTTTCGATAACTAATAGATTTTTGCAATAAGTATGTGAGTTCTTTATGACTAATGTTGAGTCCATGGATTATATGCACTCTCACCCTTCCACCATTGCTAGCCTCTCTTGTGTCGCGCAACTTTCGCCGATACCATACACCCACCATATACCTTCCTCAAAACAGCCACCATACCTACCTATTATGGCATTTCCATAGCCATTCTGAGATATATATTTTTGAACCAAACCATTCTGAGATATATTACCATGCAACTTTCCACCGTTCCATTTATTATGACACGCTCCATCATTGTCATATTGCTTTGCATGATCATGTAGTTCACATTGTATTTGTGGCAAAGCCACCGTTCATAATTTTTTCATACACGTCACTCTTGAATCATTGCACATCCCGGTACACCGCCGGAGGCATTCACATAGAGTCATATTTTGTTCTAAGTATTGAGTTGTAAGTAAATAAAAGTGTGATGACCTTCATTATTAGAGCATTGTCCCATGTGAGGAAAGGATGATGGAGACTATGATTCCCCCATAAGTTGGGATGAGACTCCGGACAGAAAAAAAAGAGGCCATAAAAAAATAAGGTCCAAATAAAAAAATGAGAGAAAAAGAGAGAAGGGGCAATGTTACTATCCTTTTTCCACACTTGTGCTTCAAAATAGCACCATGATCTTCATGATAGAGAGTCTCCTATGTTGTCACTTTCATATACTAGTGGGAATTTTTCATTATAGAACTTGGCTTGTATATTCTAATGGTGGGCTTCCTCAAAGTTTCCTAGGTCTTCGTGAGCAAGCAAGTTGGATGCACACCCACTTAGTTTCTTTTTGTTGAGCTTTCATACACTTATAGCTCTAGTGCATCTGTTGCATGGCAATCCCTACTCACTCACATTGATATCTATTGATGGGCATCTCCATAGCCCGTCAATACGCCTAGTTGGTGTGAGACTATCTTCTCCTTTTTGTCTTCTCCACGACCACCCTTCTATTCCACCTATAGTGCTATGTCCATGGCTCATGCTCATGTATTGCATGAAGATTGAAAAAAGTTTGGGAACATCAAAAGCATGAAACAATTGCTTGGCTTGTCATCGGGGTTGTGCATGATTTAAATATTTTGTGTGATGAGGATAGAGCATAGCCAGACTATATGATGTTGTAGGGATAGCTTTCTTTGGCCATGTTATTTTGAGAAGACATGATTGCTTTGTTAGTATGCTTGAACTATTATTGTTTTTATGTCAATATTAAACTTTTGTCTTGAATCTTTCGGATCTGAACATTCATGCCACAATAAATAAAATTACATTGATAAATATGTTAGGTAGCATTCCACATCAAAAATTCTATTTTTATCATTTACCTACACGAGGATGAGCAGGAATTAAGCTTGGGGATGCTTGATACGTCTCCAACGTATCTATAATTTTTTATTGTTCCATGCTATTATATTATCTGTTTTGGATGTTTAATGGGATTTAATATGCTATTTTATATTATTTTTAGGACTAACGTATTAGCCGAGGGCCCCGTGCCATTTTCTTTTTTTTCCTATTTTAGAGTTTTGCAGAAAAGGAATACCAAACGGAGTCCGAACGGAATGAAACCTTCGCGATGATCTTTCTTGGACCGAAAGCAAACCACAAGACTTGGAGATGAAGTCGGAGGTGCAACGAGGAAGCCACGAGGTAGGAGGGCGCACCCAGGGGATAGGCACACCCCCCACCCTTGTGGGCCCCTCGTAGCTCCCCTGACCTAGTTCCTTCGCCTACATATACTCTTATACCCTAAAAACATCAAGAGAAGCCACTAGTGAAACCTATGGCCCCCCGGGTCTCTTTTCCATATTATTTTGTAATCTTTACTTTCCAATCTATACACCCAAAAATACCAAAAATATTTGCTTTACCGTTTATCTATCTCTATCAGATCTCACTTTTGCGAGTGAGCATGAAGGGATTGACAACCCCTTTATCGCATTGGTTGCAAATTCTTGACTGCTTGTGCAGGTATTCGGTGACTTGGGTGGCGTCTCCTACTGGATTGATACCTTTGTTCTCAAAACTGAGGGAAATACTTACGCTACTTTGCTACATCACCCTTTCCTCTTCAAGGGAAAACCAACACAAAGCTCAAGAGGTAGCAAGGGGTGTGGCGTACCGCAAAACAGGACTCCATGAGCTACTGTTCATCTCCATCGTCGACCTCCTCCAGCCTCCACGGGCTATTGTTCATCCACCGTCGACCTCCTCCAGCCTCCACCTGCGATTGTTCATCCACGGGCTCCTGTTCATCCATCCTCCACCGCTCCTCCACCGGCTACTGTTCAACCAGCCCTCTCCACGGGGTCCTATTCAACCACCCCTCCACGGGATACTGTTCATCTAGCCCTCCACCGGCTACTGTTCAACCAGCCCTCCATGGGGTCGTCATGTTCATCCAGCCCCAACCGGCTCGATCGGGGTCCTGTTCATCTAGCGGCAACGGCCTCTACACCCCCACGGGGTCCTGTTCATTCAACCCCCATGGCCACCGGGAACTGTTCATCCAACCCCCAACAACGCTCATTGTTCATCAAGAGGCAGCAGGTTCAATCAGCTTCAGTTAGCAGCAGTAGCGAAGGAATCGCTCGATCGGGTTCAATTAATAGCAAGGGATCGATCGGGGTTCAGTAACGTAGCTAGTGCAATCGCTCGGGTTCAGTAGGGGAACGCCTCGCTCGGGTTCAGTTAGAGCCCAATGCCTCGCACCCACGCACGTACATGTACGAGAGAAACGCACATTGCTCGGCCCCCGACCACCCACCGTAACCGGGAACTCCCTGAAATTTTCCTCTCCATCGCTTCTACCACGGGTTTTTCCCGTCATGGACGATCCAAAGAATGTCATGTAGCTGCGTCTCTGGCCCGCCCAGGATGAAAAGCCCATTTTCTGTCATGATTTTTTGTCATAGAAGTAGGAGCCCACCACATCTATGAACAAAAAAAATTCGTTCGGCCCAAAATGTCATGGATGTGTCTTTTTTTGTAGTGTCTCGTTCTTGAAATGCTTGACCTCTGACATTTCTTGTGTGGAATCGACGGAGATCTTGTTGATAGATTGCTGATCGGATCAAAGCCATCTCCCCTTCCTCTTCTAGGAGGTCCACTGCATCTTGACGTGCTTGCTCTGCCTCAGCTTGAGAATAAAGTTCCACTCGGGGTGCATTATGAAGTAGATCACTCGGCAGTACACCTTCGGCTCCATATACCATGAAGAAAGGGGTTCGGTTGGTGGATCGGTTGGGAGTTGTCCTCAATCCCCACAGAGTAGACGAAATCTCGGTCACCCAAGCTCCAGCTACGTGCTTGAGGTCGCGCATGAGTCGTGGCTTCAAACCTTGGAGGATCAGACTGTTTTCCCTTTCAATGTGGCCATTCGACTGCGGGTGCGCAACGGATGCGTAGTCCACTCGAGTCCCTTGAGAGGTGCAATACTCTTTGAACTCTTCCGAGTCAAAATTTGAGCCATTGTCCATGATGATGTTGTGCGGAACTGCGAATCGAAACGTCAGCTTTCTTATGAAACTGATTGTCGTGCTCGAATCTAAACTCTTGATAGGCGTTGCCTCAGTCCATTTGGTGAACTTGTCGACTGCTACAAGGAGATGAGTGAAACCACTTCTGCTGGTCCTGAGCGGGCCAATCATGTCCAAGACCCACATGGCAAACGGCCAGACGAGTGGAATAGTCTTCAGTGCAGATGCTGGTTTGTGAGACATGTTTGCATAGAATGGGCATCCTGTGCACTTCTCTACTATCTCCTTTGCTGCCTCATTAGCCCGTGGCCAGTAGAATCCTGCTCGGTATGCTTTGGCGGGTCTGAGAAGACGCATGGTGAGCACAGGTCCCCGAGTGGATTTCTTCCAAAATCAGTCGACCCTCTTCCGAAGAAATACATCGTTGAGCCACGCGAGTGACACTCTCTATAGAGCTGCCCATCCATTACAGAAGGCTTTGGATCTGCGGACGATCTGACGCGCTTCAACTTCATCTTTAGGAAGCTCCTTTCTGAGTATGTATGCAATGTATGGCATTGTCCAGTTGGGGGTGATCACCAGGATTTCCATAACACGATCAATTACTGCCGGCACTTCAATCTTATTTAGATTGGTTGGACTTATCGCCTAGGGAGGTTCTTCAGTGAAAGGATCCTCTTGTACTGACGGGGAATGGAGATGCTCAAGAAACACATTACTGGGGATGGGTTCTCGCTTGGAACCTATTTTTGCCAAGTCATCTGATGCTTGATTCTTGAGTCGGGGAATGTGGTGAAGCTCCAATCCCTCACACTTCTTCTCCAACTTCCTCACCACGTTGTAGTATCCAGTCATGGCAGGGTTTCTGACATCCCACTCCTTCATCACTTGATTGACCACTAAATCAGAGTCGCCGTAAACCATCAGGCGACGGACGCTGAGTGAGATGGCCATACGCAACCCATATAGAAGTTCTTCGTACTCAGCTTCGTTATTGGACGAATCAAAATGAATCTGGAGGACATACTTGAGCTTGTCGCCTCTTGGGGACACCAGAACCACTCCAGCACCAGAACCATTCAACATCTTGGACCCATCAAAGAACATAGTCCAGTGTTTCGAGTGAACTTGAGTCGGTTGTTGCTGCTCAATCCACTAGGCCATGAAATCCGCGAGTGCTTGAGATTTGATCGCCTTCTTTGCTTCAAACTTGATATCCAGAGGGAGGAGCTCTATTGCCACTTAGCCACTCGACGAGTTGCATCTCGATTGTTCATGATCTCAAACAATGGAGCATCGCTGACGGCTGATACCTACTGGTCTTGGAAATAATGTGCAACTTTCTTCGCAGTCAGGAAAATTCCATGGACAAGCTTCTAGTAATGTGGGTACCTCTCCTTGGATGGAGTCAAGACTTCAGAGATATAGTACACTGGGCGCTAAACTTTATTGGCCTTGCCCTCTTCTTCTCATTCGATTGTAAGCACTATGCTAACAACCTAACAAGTTGCCGCAATATACAAGAGTAAAGGCTCTTTGCTGATCAGAGCAGCAAGCACTGGCTGGGTGGAAAGCAGGGCTTTGAGCTCCACAAACGCTACTTCATCTTCGGGAGTCCACTCGAACGTATGAGATTTCTTCATCAGTCAGTAAAGAGGAAGTGCCTTCTCCCCGAGACGTGAAATGAATCGACTCAATGTAGCAAGACATCCCATAAGCTTCTGAACGTCGTGCACACGCACAGTGCGTTTCATTCGGAAAATTGCACCAACTTTCTCAGGATTTGCATCTATTCCCCGTTCAGAAACAAGGAAATCGAGTAACTTTCCTGAATATGCATCAAGAAAAGACAAACGCTCACATCCCGCAGCTGAGTCAACTATTTGATCGATGTGAGGGAGCGGAAAATGATCTTTCGGGCAGGCCCGATTGAGATGCCTGAAGTCAATGCACATGCAGAGTGATTTATCCTTCTTTCGAACCATGAGGACATTGGCGAGCCACTCGGAGTGGTATATCTCACGGATGAACTCTGCTGCCAGGAGTCGATCCACCTCTTCACCAATCGCCTTCCTTTTCTCTGCGGCGGACCGATGGAGATGTTCCTTGACAGGTTTGACCTTTGATTCAACACGCAAACGGTGCTCAACTAGTCCCCTGGGTACACCAGGCATGTCTAATGGTTTCCATGCAAAGATGTCCCAGTTCTCACGGAGGAACTGGATGAGCTCGGCCTCCTATTTGTTGTCGAGTGTCGTTGAAAACTGGTTTAGTCTCTCCTACCTAATGAAATGCAAACTCAGAAGTGGGTTTCTTCGAGCGCAGCAAATCACTCGGATCAACGTTCCTATGATATTCCTCCATTTCAACCACTGCCATTTGCTCGTCAGCAATCTTGGACCCCTTCTAGAAACATTCTTCTGCTCTTTACCTGTTCCCAATGACCATGATCACACCTGCTTGAGGTAAACGTAACATGGTCGAGCCATGAAACGAGCATATGCTGGCCTGCCCAGCATGGCATGATAGGCACTGTGGAAATCCACCACTTCGAACGTCAACTTTTCTTTGCGGAAATTTTTTGAATCACCAAAAACTACATCTAAAGCAATCTGTCCGAGTGACTTTGCCTTCTTTCCAGGGATGACTCCGTGGAATTGCATGATGCTTTCACTGAGTTGAGACATCGAAATGTCCATTCCTTGGAGGGTTCCAGCATACAAAATGTTCAAACCACTGCCACCATCCATGAGGACCTTAGTCAGTCGGGTGCCCGTAACAACTGGGTCGACCACCACAGCTTGTCGCCCGGGGTAGTAACATGAGCTGGGTGATCCGACTGACCAAAGGTGATAGGAGTCTTTGACCACTTGAGGTACGTTGTAGTTTCTGGAGCAACCATTTTCACCTCCTTGTTAATGACTTTTAGTCGACTCTTGCTTACAACGTCAGCAAAAATCACCAAGGTAGCATTGACCTTCGTGTAACCATCATCCTTCTCTTCATCTGCTTCCTTATCAGAGTCCTTCTCACTGGACGGACCCTCTCGGAACTGCTGAATCAGGAGCCTGCACTGTCGAGTGGTATGTTTGGGTAGAATAAGTTACCCTCTTCATCCTTCTTCATGTGAATGTGACACGGTAAATCTAGGATGTCCTATCCTGACTAATCTTTGACCTTCTTGGTCATCCATTGCCCCTTGGGCTTTCCCTTAAATTTTCCTTGGGTATTCACCACTGCGGCCTCTGCCTGACCTGAGGCTTCAGCTTTACGCTTCTGTTTCCGACTGGGATTTCCACCGCCAACCTCTGGGGTCGACTGTTTTCCCTTTACCATTTCTGAGTCAGTCCTCTTCTTTGCCATTGGCATATCGAGTGGCAATTTCCATCATCCGATTCAAAGTCAAGGGTCCTGAGCGACCAAATTTTAATGTGAGCTCTCTGTACCGAATGCCTTCCTTGAAGGCACAAACGACCTGATGCTCAAAAACATTCTCCACCGTGTGGTGAAGAGTGGTCCACCGCTGGATGTAATCCCTCAGAGTTTCATTCTATTTTTGTACACAATGCTGCAGCTCAGGCAGCCCAGCGGGACACTTGCAAGTGCCCTCGAATGTCTTGATGAACACTCAGGCCAAATCTTCCCAACAGAAAATACTACCAGGAGCCAACTGATTCAACCAGGCTCTGGCTGAGCCCTAAAGCATCAGGGGCAGGTGCTTCATGGCTACCTCATCATTACCCCCACTGATCTGTACTGCCACTCGGTAATATTCCAACCAAGTGTCCGGCTTCGACTCACCAGTGAACTTGCTTACTCCTGCTGCCAATCTGAAGTTGGGAGGAATTTCAGCGGCTCGGATGGCCCTGTTGAAACACTCGGGTCCAAAGACGAACGCTCTATTCCCACTCAGAAAACCTCTGTCCAAACCTTCTCTATCGGCCCTGCCTCTGTCAACTAAGCCCTAAACAAGTAATGATCTTGCATCAAACCCAGGATCTTGGGGGTCAGCTGGAACTCTCCGCTCGTCACCATGCAAGAGCCTGTCATCATACCGCCGGGGCGCATACGATCCACCCCTCAGAGGGGGTGTAAACACTCGACAGTGGTAATCACGGTCGAATCAAGGCTCAAACGGCCCATGGCCTCTGTCCAGGTGTTGATCCTGGTGGTAACCACGGCCTTCACGCCGTAGGGGTGACCTTGGGCTCTGTGCTGAGTGATCTGCTACAACTGATCTGCTGTGAATCATGTTGCGCGACTGAGAAACAACAGAGTTCTGCTCCCCAGCCGCTTTAAGCAACACCCGTATCTACTGTAACCCTCTGACAGCCTCAGAGCGGGACGGCTGGATTGATTCTGCTATACATGCAACTGCTGCAACACTCTGGATCGGAGTATGGAATACCTGACAATCATCTCTGGGCTCAGTCGGGAACAACTGTCGGTGCCGTCGACTGGAACTTGGAATGTGGTCGCGGGCGCAGTCGTCGAGTGCTCGCTGAAGATTCTCCAAACACGTACGCTCAGCCAGGGTGGCAATGCGCGCATCCTCCAAGGCTCGAGCCTCGGAGGTCTTCCCAACGATGTGGATCTGGAGAGCTTCAAAGGCCTGATCTTGCCTATGCTGCAACTCCTTCCTCTGCTCCGCCGTGAGAGCCTCGGGTAATACTCGTCGTTGTCGCCTGCACGACCACCGCTGCCGCCTGTGCCACGGGGAAACCCCGACAGGTTACAATGGGAGTCGACCATCAGAACTTCCACCGCGGGGTCGTTGCTTTCGCAATCAGAAAGAGTGTCTGAATGGCCAGTCGACAGATCGAACAAGCCATACAGGGAGTCATCGGGCCCGGTCGCTGCGACCAGAGGAGTGGCCGACTGGAGGGCCATCGCGTGCGTCACCCACCACTGGACCCGCGAGCGACCAAGATCGCTTGCGGCAGCGAGTGGCGGGGAGCGAAGATGCCACGGGAGCCGACCGATACTGAGTCGATGACTGCCATAGGAGGAGGACGCAGGCACTTGCGCAGAAGTGCGCCACCCCGCGGACGAGGAGCGCCTCAGCGTCGAGGGGGGGCTCCTAAAGCCAGGCCGAGTCGTTGGCGATGAAGGCGAGCGCGCTGAGACGGATCTCGTGGCTGAAAGGCAAACCACCGCCGGAAACCATGTTGATGAAGGACGAAAAACTGCAACCTCACAGGAAGTCGGTAAGATGCCTACCCCATGGTTGGTGCCAACTGTCGCGGGAGTTAGTCTGACAGTAGAAGTAGGGGGTACGTGGGAGTAGAGGTCGGGCCTTAGCTATGGTGAGGTTGTTCACACACAAGTTTACAAGTTCAGGCCCCTCACGGAGAAGGTAACAGCCCTACGTCTCTGGTGCCTCGGGAGGCTTTGTAGATTGAAGTGTGTAGAAGTTATATGGGGTGCGAACCCTTGTGCCAGAGGGGAGGGGTGGCTTATATAGAGTGCGCCGACCCCTCACATCCCTCGGTTACACAGGGGTTCAATGAGAGTTAAGTCTTGAACGTTACTGGTAAAGCCCATAATTAATGACCAAGGCTATGGAGTGAATGTCTAACCATTGTCATTCGGGGGTGACCCTAGGTCTTCTATCTTCCAAGTGAAATAACACCGATCGAGTGGAATTGGGGTATCCGAGTGGAATGGTTTGTCAAGTTGATTGCACTTCTTGATGATTCCAGTTGGCATCTTCCTTTTAACTTTGTAGGCCTTGGCTTCTTGTATTATGTCCTTGGGAAGGGCATGTAGGTCAAGCCTAGGACCCTACCCCAGGTACGTGTCACCGTCACGGCAAGCACTTCGCCTTCATACATTGTTGCCCCAAGTTGAATGCGCAACTCAGGTGGCTCCATTACGTTGCCAATTATGTCAAGACCGCTGCCAATTTCATTGAAGATGAAGATGATGATCCGTCAGCCCCAACAAAAGGAGGGCTTGACCCGGCCAACAAGGTAAAAAGACACCGAGGGAGGAGGAGGAGCGAGAAGGGATGGTAGCCAAGATGACGGAGAGGTTCAAGGTCATCATGGCGAAGGAGGAGGCGTGCGTCAAGTGCCATGACATGAAGGAGGAAAAGAAGGCCGAGAGGTTTGACAAGTTCATGAAGTTGACGGAGAATAAGACAAAGCTCTAAGAGAAGAAGGTTGATCTCGCGGGTAGCTTGAGAAATGG
>NC_041383.1:17440592-17478022 GCF_002162155.2 Triticum dicoccoides
ATGCGGCAAGAATTGTGCAAGCTTACCATGCTAGGATTTTGAAGTGACTCGTGGTCGAGTTGGATGAGTTGGCCGCGGAGTAAAGAATTTGGCACAGACAACCAGCCTAGCAGGCAAAAAATGGAGTTTTTGACTGGACAGACAGACCGGCAACTTTTTGGATCGACCTCATGTAAGAACTTATAAACATCTGGTGATTTTTGTTGTGATTGTATATATTTGCAACTGTTTAATCTTATGCTTAAATTTCTATTTTGATCAAGATATGCATCTCAGATGCAGGTGTCTGGACCTGGGCAGACATTTGGTACATGCGATCGGATGGCGGGCTCCCCAATCCCTGTCCGCGGACGCGTCCGGATGCATTCGCGGATATTTGGTGTGTCCATTTTGATGCACGCCATTGGTAACTCCAATGCGGATCATCGTTCGGACACTGCCTGCAGTAGCGGTAGGAGAACAGGTCGTCCAACCGTAGACATCAAATGAGCATCAAATCCAAACAACAAGATTGGCCATGTAAACTTAGAAGAAAAGCACATGAAAATGTGGGGAGATGTAGCCATAGTAACAGTGAGTCGACACCTTCAAACCTCCCTAGGTTTGGTACCAGATTAAGGGAATTCAGACACCTGGACGCCGCTGACGTTTGATGCATATGATATTGAAGGACAAAAGTGTCCAGACAACACGGTCCAGACACTCAGAAATGTTTTGATGCACGATGTCGGGGTTGCCCTTAGCTGTTGTAATCCCATCTCTTTTACTCACCCAAATGATCTGGTTTGAGTCCTTGGATTGTATTTTTTTTTCTTATTCTATACAATGCAGGAGCTATTTTGACAGGGAATTTATTTGCTCTTTTCTTTCACCACAAAAATATAAATTAGATTTTATCTTGATAATCAATCAATAGCATACTAACACTAATATAGGCTAACATTGCAATAGAAGCGCAGAAACAACGGGACGTTCTGAAAAAGAGTGAACTAAAGCAACACACTTTCAATAGTTGGTGTAATAAATAAATACAATCGGGAACCCAAATACAATAATACTCCTATGTAACGAAAACACTTTGAGCACACAATTGGGATCGACATTGTCTTGCTTATGGTGAGATACGAGAACTCCAATTTATCGCATGGGTTGGCAGAGAGCCACCAATCACGCACCTGCTTCTGCCCCAGTGCAATTTTAGGTCGGCTCATGTGCAGGTTGGGCGCTCCCGTCATTTGTTTTTGGTTTTTATTCTTTAATTTTATCATTTTTACACTGAGCACTGTTTAGGAATGTCAAATTTAAAAATAATGTTCGGAATTTAAAAAATGTTCATGAATTTGAAGAAGTTTTGAATTTTTGAAACAGTTCATAAAATTTGAGAGATGCTCAGGGTTTTATAAAATGTTCATGAATTCATAAAATGTTCAGAATTTCACATTTTGTTCCCAACTATCAACAAACATTATTCGATTCAAAACTTATTCGCTCATTCAATAAATGCACACGAATTTGAAAATATGTTTGCAAATTCGAAATATATTCACAAATTAGAATATTGTTTGCGAATTTCAGAAAGATGTTCAATGATTAAGAAAATGTTCGCCAATTTGAAAACAAAATCCATATTCTAGCAAAATGTACATAGATTTGAGAAATGTTCATGGAATTCAAAGAATTTTCTAAAATTTCAAAAGATGTTCCCGAATGGAAAAATGTGTTCGCTCATTCCAAAAATGTTTGCAAATTTCAACAATTCTTACCGAATTTCAAAATAATGATCATGAACAAAAAATGTTTGCCAATATAAAAAATTCCTTCTAATATTAAAATAGGAAAAATGAAAGAAAAAGGAAAACAAAAGACCGATAGAATATACACATTACTGTCCACGAATTGAAAAATAAAAAACGAAAATAAAAAAAGAATATGGATGAAACATCTGATAAAAAGGAAACACCGATTTGTATGGAAATAAACGGTTCAGGAAGACTGTGGAATCTTCCAAACGGGCTAAAAAACCCTGCAGCGGGCCAGCCCATGAAGAATCCAACGCTCGGCTGGGTGCGCGTTTGGTTGGTATCTATCACGGTACGCGGTAAATATTGGCGGCGAGATACAAACTTGGTCTGCCTAAGCCATCATTACTAATAGGCCGGCCAAAGAATCTCCCTGCAGGTCAGTTTATACTCCCTTTGTTGCCTAATATAAGACTTTTTAACTATTTCAAAATAAAAAAATTGTGTGGAACTATATCAAATTATTGACTATATACAGAGTAAAATGAGTGAAAATACATACTAAAGTGTCCAGATACATACAAATCAACAAAAAGCTAAAAGGTCTTATATTAGAGAACATATCGAGTATTATTTTATATTTTTTGTTTGTTTTGACTTTTGAAAACATTTTAAGTACACATATTTCCAAACTTAAATTTACTTAAAAAACAAATCATGAAATTGAAAATTTAAATATAATGTAAAATTTTGTTTGTGTAGTTTAAAAAAATGTTGTCAGCATTAAAAAAGATGTCATAACATTTAAAAAATGGTCACACTTTTCAAACAAAACCTATGTGCTACTTTGTAGAAAACTTTTAAATTTTAAAAAAATAGTGTAACGAAAAGAATAATTTGCACCATTAAAATATGTACTTAACCTAAAAAATGTTCACAAATTTCCAAATTATTTGTAAATGTGTATACAATTTGCAAAGAATGTTCGTGTAGTTTCAAAATAGGGTTCGTGCCATTCCAAAAATGTTTCAAGGTGTATTTGGAAAATGTTTAACAGGTAATCGGTAAAATTCAGAAATAAGATTTTTTTTAAAAAATTAATCTTATATTTGTAAAATTTTAAACATATATATAAATAAATATTTAAGCTGTATACAAAAAATTTAAAATGTATATTTAAAAAGTAGACATGAGAACATATATTTGAAAAAATGTTAAGCATGTGTTTGAAAAATGTTAAATGTGTCTAAAAAATGTTTCAGATCTATAAAAGATATTGTACAGAAAAGTGAACATATGTTGAAAAAACAAAAGGTAAAAAAAAACTATAGAAAACCGGAAAAACAAATAAAAAACACTTGAAAAACCCGAAGAAAATAAAATATAAAAGCAGGAGGAAAAAATGCAAACAGTGAAAAACTGGTAAAAACCACAAAGGAAAAACAACTCACATGCTAGCTACAGTACTAGGCTGGCCCAGTAGGTCTGCCCAGAACGAGACTGAATTAAATCTGATATCAGGCGAGAAATAGGCTCGGGGAGCGGAATAGACGACCGTGCATGCACCTCACATGGCAGATTGTATTTGGAAATATTTAAGACGGGTTTGAGGGTCCGGTTGTAGATACTCTTATACAAAACTAGTAAGTGTGCACGTCTTGACTAATATAAATGATAACAGTTAGACAAATTTATAAACTATATTGGATGTTGTATAGTTTAGCCATAACTTCAAATACTGTGTGAACTAAAATTAATTGCCATCCATTGTTTAGATCATATACATAGTGTTGTGAAAATTTCACTGATCACATAAATAATAATAGGTATACTCATTACACAATGCAATGCAACTCGTGTTAAAGGACAAAAAAATGGAAAAACATGTACCATAAAACGATAATCTAGAGAACTTGTTGAACAGTCACAAAATCAAGAAAACAATGAATGAATAGGTCCTCTAATTTAGGCTCCAGGTAATGTGGAGGTAGCTCCAGTAATACTTGTTCGGCTTCGGCTGCACCAACTCTTCTCGTTTCTCCCCTTAGTTGGCTGCAAACTGTACTCAACCACATCAGTGATGCGCCATCACCGCGACAACCAGCACCAACACCTTTACACTCACCTTCATCCTTGCGTAACTGGCAAGAACCTGTACCCTGTCCAACCATGCACCGCCCTTGGCATGCAAAGCCACGCCATGTTGGGATGCTCACAATATTGATCCAGGCATGACCAAACAGGCGAGCAGAGTGCCAACGCTACAATTAGGTGCATTTTACAACTGGTATATACATGTAACAATATGTAAATTACCAAAAAACGATAGTCAAACCACCAGATCAGAAATGTATTTGTCAAAGTCCAGTGATACCGATCAGTTCAAGAAAGATATATGGGTGTTCAATGCGCTTTCAAGAAAAATGATTAAATATAAGATTCAATTAGAAGCAATCGCAATGGTACATTATTCCTGGAGTGAGGCATACTGTGCCACTAAATATTGATGTTAATAAGGCAAATTAAATTATTCTCCGAGCAAATGTAATTTTGCATATGCCTTCAAAATAGTACATCAAGGCAATGTTATTGTGCATATCAAGGCATAATACATCTTTGAGCAGTGTTATTGTGCAAGTGAAGGCAGAGTATTACAACTTAGAAAATGCATGCCAGAGAATCATCCTTTTCAAAAATACCCAACTTACTTTTCAAGTGTGTAGGATTTTCCATCAAATATTTTGAAATTTCCGACATTATTCATGGTCATAGAACTGGATTGTTTTATCTCTCCCATAAGCAGACTACTTTAATTAAAGAAGCAACTATTCTAGATCTATATGATTAATTTTAGGGAAGTGTCAAAAAAATACACTGCAAGAAACATGACTTACGGGTTAAGGTGTCATCTAACTAAAATTAATAAATTATTAGCATTAAGGGTATTCCAGTGCGGAAGAGCGCAACAAATAAAGCTATTGGCTGTGATAATAGTCAATTTCTTTACTCATTTTCCATTTAAAGTTGCTTTTTAAGCAGAAAAATATATGATGATGTTCTGCTAAAGAAATGTATGGAAAGCAAGAGCTAGATAGCCGAATATGATATATGAATCGAAGAGCATAAAAGGGAAAGATCAATTCTAGCAATCCATGATATACATAACTTAAGTATTATCACTTTTGAGTAACCAGTTACAAATTTTCAATGGGATGTTGGACTCATCATTTTTAAGATCACGGTGACAGATTTCCTGCATTTCTAGCATCAGTTCATGGGCATTTTTTTTTCTGCATTGGTTTCCTTTGATAATTTTCAAAAGCAAAGTGTACCATGAAATGGCAGTAGCAGACCTCCGAAAGTAGTTGCTGAAGGAAGTACCTTGCTTGTTGACAAGAGAAAGCATATGAGTTACATGATTACATCATTAGAGAACAAATAGAAGCATCTCTGATTAAATTTATTCTTCTTCACTAATAATGTAAGTGTTCACACAGGCTGCAAAGCAATTCTCAACATTCAATTCAACTGGAATCACCAATAACATCGAAGGAGAGGTATTTGAACTGACAATGAGCTCCAATATATAAATTTGGAAGTCATACATGTTACGAAAATTAATTTTATTACATCTACTTCTTTTTATCTGATTCTTCAAGGTAAAATGCTACAAATTTGGCATGTACATGTGCAGGTGCAGTTAGTGGCAAACTTAAAAATCAATCTAGTCCAGCTTCGAAATATTTATGTGAACTATATGATTCACAAATTAGAAAACATGACATGTTATCTAATCAATTTACGCCTTTAAATCATTTGTCAAGCAACAACCATACCAATTGTCATGCAAAGAAAACTTTGATGCATAATGCTTATCATTTTGAAATGCTGGTAGTCCAGGAACACGGCATGAAACATTACAGGTACATTACTCATGCAGAAATCAAGGTTATTCCTCACGATGTTGTAAGCTTCATCTAAAGTTTACATTGGTGCATGTCGGCCTTATCCAACGCAGCAGCTCTCACAGACAAACATAGTAGAGAAATGCAAGTTTAGAGATCTATCATTAGCGCACACGAACAAAATCATAATAGCAACTTCATTCACACCCAATCGGCAGTTCCTCAGGTTGACTTATCAAATCAGATTAGTAAGTTGGCACACCCAACAACAAACTGCTAAAGATCCAACCTTTGATGTAGAAGTCGTGGTAACTCATGTTCTAGTTATTCTAGAGAGTTGGATACACCGTGAGCCACGGAAACTTGGCCAGAACCCATCCATCTCTTTTTCGTCCTTCGCGGCCGCCGCAGCCACGTGCCTGATGCTCCTTCCACTGCGCTCTCCTGTTCCGGTGATGCTGCCGGAACCACAAGAATTCAATCAGAAATTGGTAGAAATTTCCTCCAAAATAGGGCGCTAAGAAACCATTAAAAAATAACATGAATTCAAATCCTACAAAACAATCGACCTGCAAAGCGCTAAGCCACCTTAATTAGTAGCATATATTCGTGGGTGCAGAGGAGTTTTCTGTTCGGCGGCGATGTACCTGGGGTAGCAGAGGAGGAGCGGCGGGGCGGCCGCCTGCTCTCGCATCCGTTGGAAGAGGAGCGGCGGGAACCGCGGCCTGCTCTTGTGTCCGTTAGAAAGGGATCGGCAGGGGCGTCGGCCTACGCTCGTGTCCGTCGGAAGAGGATTGGCGACCTACATGGGGCAGCAGAGGAGAAGCGGCGCGGGAGGCGTCCTTCTCTCGCCTCCGTGGGAGGAGCGGCGACGACGGCGGCTGCTCTCGCGTCCGTCAGAAGTGGATCGACCAGGGCGGCCGCCTGCTCTCAGATGCGTCACACAAGATTTGGTGGTCTTCGCATTTTCCGCGGCCCTCACGCCCGTCAGCAGGAAACGTGTCGTTTCCTTTTGTGATTCCGCTTTTTTTTCCTACGGGCGTGGGAGGACGTGGGTTTGGCAGAGTAATCGTCCGCCAGCGTAAATTGCTAAACGCACTCTTGGTTAACGGTTAGCATAATCTAAACGGCTAGATGAAATTAAATGACTAAGATCGTGAGGCTGTAATTGATCGGGGTTATTACGTGTAGGTTAGGCTGAGTGTGTTTAGCGATGAATATGTTTTCTTGTTTAATAGTACTCCCTCCGTCCCAAAATTCTTGTCTTAGATTTATCCAAATACGGATGTATGAAGTCACGATTTAGTATTAGATACATCCGCATCTAGACAAATGTAAGACAAGAATTTTGGGACGGAGGGAGTAGTAGAGATAAGATCGTGAGGCTGTAATTGATCGGGGTTATTATGTGTAGGTTAGGCTGAGTGTGTTTAGCGATGAATATGTTTTCTTGTTTAATAGTAGTAGAGATAGAGATATAGTGACCGATTCTAAAAAAAATGTAGTGACCAGTTAAAGAATGGTCCATGAAACCTAGTGTGCGTGTGTGCGTTCATAGGGATGAGTGTATGCACGTGTATATGAGCGCTTATGTCTGTACTGATGCTCAAAAAAAAAACCTATCTCTCCACATGAACCCACTTTTGGAAACTTAGCAGAAATCATATTTCAATTTTTTTACGAAAAGAATAGCACACGTAGGTATCGAATAGAAACTTACCAAGCTATATTTTCATCAAAAGTATGACAAGTAGCGGCCTATGTGGAAATCAGAATGAGAAAGGTACAGTAGAAGTTTCACACATATTTCAAATGGTCATTAATTTTGTAAGAAAAAATTGAGTAAGTTCCTACCAAAGACCGATGATATTTCATAATTTTCAAAATTGTTAGTATAATGTTTATTTAGGAAACATAGGGTAGTGTCTACCTTGCCTTATACTCCAAGACGACCATGTACTCATATTGCCCACGAGGCTCAGGCAATACAACAACAATTCCATCAATCCCTTTATCTTCCTTCTAACATGGTATCAGTATAACCAGTCCAACACCACCCCTTCGTCAGCGTCGCCGTCATCTTCCCCGATCACTTCTTCTACCCCGACCACCACTGGTGACATCGGCCCTACGCCGATTGGCGCCACAACCATCTTCGAGTCTTCTTCTCTGCTGGCCCCTCCGACTCCTCGACATGTGGCGTACAATTAGTGCAGGTCCCTCGTCTACGCATGCCCGGTGCTGGCAACACCGATGCGTGCCTTCGTCCACGACGTGTCCCGGGGCCTGGCAAGCCTGGTGCGGTGCTTCGTCAGCATCGTCTTCTTCGTCCATCTATGCATGTCCGGTGATGGCAACATCGACGCGTGCCTACGTCTACGACGTGTCCCCGGGTTTGGCAAACCCGGCGCGATGCTTCATCAACATTGTCTTCTTCTCGGCGCATCACTACTTTGAAATACTGTGCCCATGACTAACTCGGCGCCTCCTTGCGCCCGCGGCTCCACGGCGGCTTCCTCGACACCGGCTACCCCGACTCGACATCGACCACGGTGTTCTTCGCATGGTTACATCGACCACGGCTACACCACCCTGTTGGAAATATGCCCTAGAGGCAATAATAAAAGGATTATTATTATATTTCCTTGTTCATGATAATTGTCTTTTATTCATGCTATAATTGTATTATCCGGAAATCGTAATACACGTGTGAATACATAGACCACAATATGTCCCTAGTGAGCCTCTAGTTGACTAGCTCGTTGATCAACAGATAGTCATGGTTTCCTGACTATGGACATTGGATGTCATTGATAATGGGATCACATCATTAGGAGAATGATGTGATGGACAAGACCCAATCCTAAGCATAGAACAAAGATCGTGTAGTTCGTTTGCTAGAGCTTTTCCAATGTCAAGTATCTTTTCCTTAGACCATGAGATCGTGTAACTCCCGGATACCATAGGAGTGCTTTGGGTGTACCAAACGTCACAACATAACTGGGTGACTATAAAGGTGCACTACAGGTATCTCCGAAAGTGTCTGTTGGGTTGACACGGATTGAGACTGGGATTTGTCACTCCGTATGACGGAGAGGTATCTCTAGGCCCACTCGGTAATGCATCATCATAATGAGCTCAAAGTGACCAAGTGTCTGGTCACGGGATCATGCATTACGGTACGAGTAAAGTGACTTGCCGGTAACGAGATTGAACGAGGTATTGGGATACCGACGATCGAATCTCGGGCAAGTAACATACGATTGACAAAGGGAATTGTATACGGGGTTGCTTGAATCCTTGACATCGTGGTTCATCCGATGAGATCATCGAGGAGCATGTGGGAGCCAACATGGGTATCCAGATCCCGTTGTTGGTTATTGACCGGAGAGCCGTCTCGGTCATGTCTACGTGCCTCCCGAACCCGTAGGGTCTACACACTTAAGGTTCGGTGACGCTAGGGTTGTAAAGATATGAGTATGAAGCAAACCGAAAGTTGTTCGAAGTCCCAGATGTGATCCCTGAAGGAAATATGCCCTAGAGGCAATAATAAAGTTATTATTTATATCCTTATTTCATGATAAATGTTTATTATTCATGCTAGAATTGTATTAACCGGAAACATAATACATGTGTGAATACATAGACAAACATAGTGTCACTAGTATGCCTCTACTTGACTAGCTCGTTTATCAGAGATGGTTATGTTTCCTAGCCATGGACAAAAGAGTTGTCATTTGATTAACGGGATCACATCATTAGGAGAATGATGTGATTGACTTGACCCATCCCGTTAGCTTAGCACTTGATCGTTTAGTATTCTGCTATTGCTTCCTTCATGACTTATACATGTTCCTGTAACTATGAGAATTGTGTAACTCCCGTTTACCGGAGGAACACTTTGGGTACTACCAAACGTCACAACGTAACTGGGTGATTATAAAGGAGTACTACAGGTGTCTCCAAAGGTACATGTTGAGTTAGCATAATTCGAGATTAGGTTTTGTCACTCCGATTGTCGGAGAGGTATCTCTGGGCCCTCTCGGCAATGCTCATCACCTAAGCCTTGCAAGCATGTAACTAATGAGTTAGTTATAAGATGAAGTATTACAGAACGAGTAAAGATACTTCTCGATAACGAGATTGAACTAGGTATTGGATACCGACGATCGAATCTCGGACAAGTAACATACCGATGACAAAGGGAACAACGTATGTTGTTATGCGGTTTGACCGATAAAGATCTTCGTAGAATATGTAGGAACCAATATGGGCATCCAGGTCCCGCTATTGGTTATTGACCAGAGATGTGTCTCAGTCATGTCTACATCGTTCTCGAACCGTAGGGTCCGCACGCTTAAGGTTTCGATGACAATTATATTATGAGTTTATGTATTTTGATGTACAGAAGGTTGTTCGGAGTCCTGGATATGATTACGGACATGACGAGGAGTCTCGAAATGGTCGAGACATAAAGATTGATATATTGGACGGATATATTTGGACACCGGAAAGGTTCCGGAGAAGTTTAGAGCCCCAGAAGGTTACCGGAACCCCTCGGGAGGTATATGGGCCTTATTGGGCCCATGTAGGAGGAAGAGAGAAGGAGCAAGGGAAGGGGGCACGCCCCCCCAAGCCCAATCCGAATTGGGGAGGGGGGCCGGCCCCCCCTTTCCTTTCTCCTTCCCCCTCTTCCTATTACTACTACTAGTACTACTTCCTAATACTAGTACTCTTTCCTTCCCCCTCCAAATAAGATAAGGAAAAGAGAGGGAACCTACTTGGAGTAGGTTTCCCCCTCCTCATGGCACGCCCCCCCTAGGGCCGGCCACCTCCTCCCTCCCTCCTTTATATACGGGGGTAGGGGGCACCCTAGAACACACAAGTTGATCATTGATCGTTCCTTAGCCGTGTGCGGTGCCCCCCTCCACGATATTACACCTCGGTCATATTGTAGCGGTGCTTAGGCGAAGCCCTGCAACAGGAGAACATCAAGATCGTCACCACGCCGTCGTGCTGACGGAACTCCCCCTCGGCGCCTCTGCTGGATCGGAGATCGAGGGCGCGTCATCGAGCTGTACGCGTGTCAAGAACTCGGAGGTGCCGGAGTAACGGTACTTGGATCGGTTGAACCGGAGGACGTACGACTACTTCCTCTACGTTGCGTCAACGCTTCCGCTTCGGTCTACAAGGGTACGTAGACAACACTCTCCCCTCGTTGCTATATCATCACCATGATCTTGCGTGTGCGTAGGAATTTTTTTTGAAATTACTACGTTCCCCAACAGTGGCATCCAAGCCTAGGTTTTATGTGTTGATGTTATATGCACGAGTAGAACACAAGTAAGTTGTGAACGATATAAGTCATACTGCCTACCAGCATGTCATACTTTGGTTCAGCGGTATTGTGAGATGAAGCGGCCCGGACCGACATTACGCGTACGCTTACGCGAGACTGGTTTCACCGTTACGAGCACTCGTGCTTAAAGGTGGCTGGCGGGTGTCTGTCTCTCTCACTTTAGTTGAACCGAGTGTGGCTACGCCCGGTCCTTGTGAAGGTTAAAACGGAGTCTATTTGACAAACTATCGTTGTGGTTTTGATGCGTAGGTGAGATTGGTTCTTGCTTAAGCCCGTAGCAGCCACGTAAAATTTGCAACAACAAAGTAGAGGACGTCTAACTTGTTTTTGCAGGGCATGTTGTGATGTGATATGGCCAAGACATGATGCTATATTTTATTGTATGAGATGATCATATTTTGTAACCGAAGTTATCGGCAACTGGCAGGAGCCATATGGTTGTCGCTTTATTGTATGAAATGCAAACGCCCTGTAATTGCTTTACTTTATCACTAAGCGGTAGCGATAGTCGTAGAAGCAATAGATGGCGTAACGACAACGATGCTACGATGGAGATCAAGGTGTCACGCCGGTGACGATGGTGATCACGACGGTGCTTCGAAGATGGAGATCACAAGCACAAGATGATGATGGCCATATCATATCACTTATATTGATTGCATGTGATGTTTATCCTTTATGCATCTTATCTTGCTTTGATTGACGGTAGCATTTTAAGATGATCTCTCACTAATTATCAAGAAGTGTTCTCCCTGAGTATGCACCGTTGCGAAAGTTCTTCGTGCTGAGACACCACGTGATGATTGGGTGTGATAGGCTCTACGTTCAAATACAACGGGTGCAAAACAGTTGCACACGCGGAATACTCAGGTTATACTTGACGAGCCTAGCATATACAGATATGGCCTCGGAACACGGGGACCGAAAGGTCGAGCGTGAATCATATAGTAGATATGATCAACATAGAGATGTTCACCATTGAAACTACTCCATCTCACGTGATGATCGGACATGGTTTAGTTGATTTGGATCACGTAATCACTTAGATGACTAGAGAGATGTCTGTCTAAGTGGGAGTTCTTTAGAAATATGATTAATTGAACTTTAATTTATCATGAACTTAGTCCTGGTAGTATTTTGCAAATTATGTTGTAGATCAATAGCTCGCGTTGTTGCTTTCATATGTTTGTTTTTGATATGTTCCTAGAGAAACTGTGTTGAAAAATGTTAGTAGCAATGTTGCGGATTTGATCCGTGATCTGAGGTTAATCCTCATTGCTGCACAGAAGAATTATGTCCTTGATGCACCGCTAGGTGACAGACCTATTGCAAGAGCAGATGTAGACGTTATGAACGTTTGGCTAGCTCAATATGATGACTACTTGATAGTTTAGTGCACCATGCTTAACGGCTTAGAATCGGGACTTCAAAGACGTTTTGAACGTCATGGACCATATGAGATGTTCCAGGAATTGAAGTTAATATTTCAAGCAAATACCCGAGTTGAGAGATATGAAGTCTCCAACAAGTTCTATAGCTAAAAGATGGATGAGAATCGCTCAACTAGTGAGCATGTGCTCAGATTGTCTGGGTACTTCAATCGCTTGAATCAAGTGGGAGTTAATCTTCCAGATAAGATAGTGATTGACAGAATTCTCTAGTCACCATCACTAAGTTACTAGAACTTCGTGATGAACTATAGTATGCAAGGGATGACGAAAATGATTCCCAAGCTCTTCGTGATGCTGAAATCAACGAAGGTAGAAATCAAGAAAGAGCATCAAGTGTTGATGGTTACCAAGATCACTAGTTTCAAGAAAAGGGCAAAGGGAAAGAAAGGGAACTTCAAGTAGAATGACAAGCAAGTTGTCACTCCTGTGAAGAAGACCAAAGCTGGACCAAAGCCTGAAACTGAGTGCTTACACTGCAAAGGAAATGGTCACTGGAAGCGGAAATGCCCTGAATATTTGGTGGGTAAGAAGGATGGCAAAGTGAACAAGTGTATATTTGATATACAGGTTATTGATGTGTGCCTTACTAGTGTTTATAGTAGCCACTGAGTATTTGATACTTGTTCGGTTGCTAAGATTAGTAATTCGAAACATGAGTTACAGAATAAACAGAGACTAGTTGAGGGTGAAGTGACGATGAGTGTTGGAAGTAGTTCCAAGATTGATATGATCATCATCGCACACTCCCTATACTTTCGGGATTAGTGTAAAACCTAAATAAATGTTATTTGGTGTTTACGTTAAGCATGAATATGATTTGATCATGTTTATTGCGATACGGTTATTCATTTAAAGTTAGAGAATAAATTGTTATTCTGTTTACATGAATAAGACCTTCGATGGTCATACACCCAATGAACATAGTTTGTTGGATCTCGATCGTAGTAATACACATATTCATAATATTGATGCCAAAAGATGCAAAGTTAATAATGATAGTGCAACTTATTTGTGGCACTGCCGTTTGGGTCATATAGGTATAAAAGCGCATGAAGAAACTCCATAAAGATGGATTTTCGGAATCACTTGGTTATGAATCATTTGATGCTTGCGAACCGTGCCTTTTGGGCAAGATGACTAAAACTCCGTTCTCCGGAACAATGGAACAAGCTACTGACTTATTGGAAATAATACATACCGATGTATGCGATCCAATGAGTGTTGATGCTCGTGGCAAGTATCGTTATTTTCTGACCTTCACAGATGATTTGAGCAGATATTGGTATATCTACTTGATGAAACATAAGTCTGAAATAGTTGAAAGGTTCAAAGAATTTCAGAGTGAAGTGGAAAATCATCGTAACAAGAAAATAAAGTTTTTGCGATCTGATCATGGAGATGAATATTTGAGTTACGAGTTTGGTCTTCAATTAAAACAATGTGGAATAGTTTCACAGCTCACGCCACCTGGAACACCACAACGTTATGGTGTGTCCGAACATCGTAACCGCACTTTAGTGGATATAGTGCGATCTATGATGTCTCTTACTGATTTACCACTATTGTTTTTGGGTTATGCATTAGAGACAGCTGCATTCACGTTAAAAGGGCACCATCAAAATCCGTTGAGATGACGCCTTATGAACTGTGGTTTGGCGAGAAACCAAAAGTTGTCGTTTCTTAAACTTTGGGGCTGCGATGCTTATGTGAAAAAGTTTCAACCTGATAAGCTCAAACCCAAATCGGAGAAGTGCGTCTTCATAGAATACCCAAAGGTAACTATTGGGTACACCTTCTATCACAGATCCGAAGGCAAGTTATTCGTTGCTAAGATGGATCCTTTCTAAGAGAAGAAGTTTCTCTCGAAAGAAGTGAGTGGGAGGAAAGTAGAACTTGATAAGGTAATTGTACCTTCTCCCGAATTGGAAAGTAGTTCATCACAGAAATCAGTTCCAGTGATTGCTACACCAATTAGTGAGGAAGCTAATGATGATGATCATGAAACTTCAGATCAAGTTACTACAGAACCTCGTAGGTCTTCCAGAGTAAGATCCGCACCAGTATGGTGTAGTAATCATGTTCTGGAAGTCATGTTACTAGACCATGATGAACCTACGAACTATGAGGAAGTGATGATGAGCCCAGATTCCGCGAAATGGCTTGAGGCCGTGAAATCTGAGATTGGATCCATGTATGAGAACAAAGTGTGGACTTTGGTGGAGTTGCCTGATGATCGGCAAGACATATTGTATAAATGGATCTTCAAGAGGAAGACAGATGCTGATAGTAGTGTTACTATCTACAAAGCTTGACTTGTCGCAAAAAGGTTTTTGACAAGTTCAAGGTGTTGACTACAATGAGATTTTCTCAACTGTAGCGATGCTTAAGTCTGTCCGAATCATGTTAGCAATTGCCACATTTTATGAAATCTGGCAAATGGATGTCAAAACTGCATTCCTTAATGGATTTATTAAAGAAGAGTTGTATATGATGCAACCAGAAGGTTTTGTCAACCCTAAAGATGCTAACAAAGTGTGCAAGCTCCAGCAATCCATCAATGGACTGGTGCAAGCATCTCGGAGTTGGAATATACGCTTTGATAGTATGATCAAAGCATATAGTTTTATACAGAATTCTGAAGAAGCCTGTATTTACAAGAAAGTGAGTGGGAGCACTACAGCATTTCTGATAAGTATATGTGAATGACATATTGTTGATCGGAAATAATGTAGAATTATTCTGCAAAGCATAAAGGAGTGTTTGACAGGAGTTTTTCAAAGCAAGACCTCAGTGAAGCTGCTTACATATTGAGCATCAAGATCTATTGAGATAGACCAAGACGCTTGATAAGATTTTCAATGAGTACATACCTTGGCAAGATTTTGAAATAGTTCAAAATGGAACAGTCAAAGAAAGAGTTCTTTCCTGTGTTGCAAAGGTATGAAATTGAGTAAGACTCAAATCCCGACCACAGCAGAAAATAGAAAGAGAATGAAAAGTCATTCCCTATGCCTCAGTCATAGGTTCTATAAAGTATGATATGCTATGTACCGGACCTATTGTATACCTTGCTCTGAATTTGGCAAGGGAGTACAATAGTGATCTAGGAGTAGATCACTGGACATTGGTCAAGAATATCCTTAGTAAGGACTAAGGAGATGTTTCTCGATTATGGAGGTGATAAAAGAGTTTGTTCTAAAAGTTACATTAGTGCAAACTTTTACACTAATCCAGATGACTCTAAGTCTCAACCTGGATACATATTGAAAGTGGGAGCAATTAGATAGAGTAGCTCCGTGCAGAGCATTGTGGACATAACATATTTGCAAAATACATACGGCTCTGAATGTGACAGACCCGTTGACTAAGCTTCTCTCACGAGCAAAACATGATCACACCTTAATACTCTTTGGGCGTTAGTCACATAGCGATGTGAACTAGATTATTGACTCTAGTAAACCCTTTGGATGTTGGTCACATGATGATGTGAACTATGGGTGTTAATCATATACAGATATGAATATTGGTGTTAAATCACATGGCGATGTGAACTAGATTATTGACTCTAGTGCAAGTGGGAGACTGAAGGAAATATGCCCTAGAGGCAATAATAAAGTTATTATTTATTTCCTTATTTCATGATAAATGTTTATTATTCATGCTAGAATTGTATTAACCGGAAACATAATACATGTGTGAATACATAGACAAACATAGTGTCACTAGTATGCCTCTACTTGACTAGCTCGTTTATCAGAGATGGTTATGTTTCCTAGCCATGGACAAAAGAGTTGTCATTTGATTAACGGGATCACATCATTAAGAGAATGATGTGATTGACTTGACCCATCCCGTTAGCTTAGCACTTGATCGTTTAGTATTCTGCTATTGCTTCCTTCATGACTTATACATGTTCCTGTAACTATGAGAATTGTGTAACTCCCGTTTACCGGAGGAACACTTTGGGTACTACCAAACGTCACAACGTAACTGGGTGATTATAAAGGAGTACTACAGGTGTCTACAAAGGTACATGTTGAGTTAGCATAATTCGAGATTAGGTTTTGTCACTCCGATTGTCGGAGAGGTATCTCTGGGCCCTCTCGGCAATGCTCATCACCTAAGCCTTGCAAGCATGTAACTAATGAGTTAGTTATAAGATGAAGTATTACAGAACGAGTAAAGAGACTTGTCGATAACGAGATTGAACTAGGTATTGGATACCGACGATCGAATCTCGGACAAGTAACATACCGATGACAAAGGGAACAACGTATGTTGTTATGCGGTTTGACCGATAAAGATCTTCGTAGAATATGTAGGAACCAATATGGGCATCCAGGTACCGCTATTGGTTATTGACCAGAGATGTGTCTCAGTCATGTCTACATCATTCTCGAACCATAGGGTCCGCACGCTTAAGGTTTCGATGACAGTTATATTATGAGTTTATGTATTTTGATGTACCGAAGGTTGTTCGGAGTCCCGGATATGATTACGGACATGACGAGGAGTCTCGAAATGGTCGAGACATAAAGATTGATATATTGGACGGATATATTTGGACACCGGAAAGGTTCCGGAGAAGTTTAGAGCCCCGGAAGGTTACCGGAACCCCCCGGGAGGTATATGGGCCTTATTGGGCCCATGTAGGAGGAAGAGAGAAGGAGCAAGGGAAGGGGGCGCGCCCCCCCAAGCCCAATCCGAATTGGGGAGGGGGGCCGGGCCCCCCTTTCCTTTCTCCTTCCCCCTCTTCCTATTACTACTACTAGTACTACTTCCTAATACTAGTACTCTTTCCTTCCCCCTCCAAATAAGATAAGGAAAAGAGAGGGAAACCTACTTGGAGTAGGTTTCCCCCTCCTCATGGCGCGCCCCCCTAGGGCCGGCCACCTCCTCCCTCCCTCCTTTATATACGGGGGTAGGGGGGCACCCTAGAACACACAAGTTGATCATTGATCGTTCCTTAGCCGTGTGCGGTGCCCCCCTCCACGGTATTACACCTCGGTCATATTGTAGCGGTGCTTAGGCGAAGCCCTGCAACAGGAGAACATCAAGATCGTCACCACGCCGTCGTGCTGACGGAACTCCCCCTCGACGCCTCTGCTGGATCGGAGATCGAGGGTGCGTCATCGAGCTGTACGCGTGTCAAGAACTCGGAGGTGCCGGAGTAACGGTACTTGGATCGGTTGAACCGGAGGACGTACGACTACTTCCTCTACGTTGCGTCAACGCTTCCGCTTCGGTCTACAAGGGTACGTAGACAACACTCTCCCCTCGTTGCTATATCATCACCATGATCTTGCGTGTGCGTAGGAATTTTTTTTGAAATTACTACGTTCCCCAACAACCCCGGACGTCACGAGGAGTTCTGGAATGGTCCGGAGGTAAAGAATTATATATGGGAAGCCGAGTTTCGCCCGTCGGGAAAGTTTCGGAGGTTACCGGTATTGTACCGGGACCACCGGAAGGGTCTCGGGGGTCCATCGGGTGGGGCCACCTATCCCGGAGGGCCCCATGGGCTGAAGTGGGAGGGGAACCAGCCCCTGGTGGGCTGGTGCGCCCTCCCCTAGGCCCCCCTCTGCGCCTAGGGTTGAGAACCCTAGGGGAGGGGGCGCCTCCACTTGCCTTGGGGGGCAATTCTCCCCCCTTGGCCGCCGCCCCCCCTAGGAGATCCCATCTCCTAGGGCCGGCGCCCCCCCCCCCCCGGGGTCCCTATATAAAGAGGGGGGGGTGGGAGGGCAGCCGCACCTAACACCTGGTGCCTCCCTTCCCCCCTTGCTACACCTCTCCCTCCTGTAGTTGCTTGGTGAAGCCCTGCCGGAGCCCTGCTGCATCCACCACCACGCCGTCGTGCTGCTGGATCTTCATCAACCTGTCCTTTCCCCTTGCTAGATCAAGAAGGAGGAGACGTCACGCTGACCGTACATGTGTTGAACATGGAGGTGCCATCCGTTCGGCGCTAGGATCTCCGGTGATTTGGATCACGACGAGAACGACTCCCTCAACCCCGTTCTCTTGAACGCTTCCGCACGCGATCTACAAGGGTATGTAGATGCACTCCTCTCTCTCGTTGCTAGATGAACTCATAGATTGATCTTGGTGAACGTAGGAAATTTTTTATTTTATGCAACGTTCCCCAACAGTGGCATCATGAGCTAGGTCTATGTGTAGTTCTCTATTGCACGAGTAGAACACAAATCTGTTGTGAGCGTAGATGTTGTCAACTTTCTTGCCACTACTAGTCTTATTTTGCTTCAGCGGTATTGTGGGATGAAGCAGCCCGGACCGACCTTACACGTACGCTTACGTGAGACATGTTCCACCGACTGACATGCACTAGTGGCATAAGGTGGCTAGCGGGTGTCTGTCTCTCCTACTTTAGTTGGAGCGGATTAGATGAAAAGGGTCCTTATGAAGGGTAAATAGAAGTTGACAAAATCACCTTGTGGTTATTCGTAGGTAAGAAAACGTTCTTGCTAGAACCCAATTGCAGCCACGTAAAAGATGCAACAACAATTAGAGGACGTCTAACTTGTTTTTGCAGCAATTGCTTTGTGATGTGATATGGCCAGAAGTTGTGATGAATGATGAATGATATATTGTGATGTATGAGATCATGTTCTTGTAATAGGAATCACGACTTGCATGTCGATGAGTATGACAACCGGCAGGAGCCATAGGAGTTGTCTTAATTATTGTATGACCTGCGTATCAATGATTTAACGCCATGTAATTACTTTACTTTATTGCTAAAACCGTTAGCCATAGTAGTAGAAGTAATAGTTGGCGAGCAACTTCATGGAGACACGATGATGGAGATCATGATGATGGAGATCATGGTGTCATGTCGGTGACGAAGATGATCACGGAGCCCCGAAGATGGAGATCAAAGGAGCTATATGATATTGGCCATATCATGTCACTACTATATAATTGCATGTGATGTTTATTATGTTTATTCATCTTGTTTACTTAGAATGACGGTAGTAAATAAGATGATCCCTCATAACAATTTCAAGAAAGTGTTCCCCTTAACTGTGCGCCGTTGCTAAAGTTCGTCGTTTTGAAGCACCACGTGATGATCGGGTGTGATAGATTCTTACGTTCACATACAACGGGTGTAAGACAGTTTTACACATGCAAAAACACTTAGGTTAACTTGATGAGCCTAGCATATACAGACATGGCCTCGGAACACAGAGACCGAAAGGTCGAACATGAGTCGTATGGAAGATACGATCAACATGGAGATGTTCACCGATGATGACTAGTCCGTCTCACGTGATGATCGGACACGGCCTAGTCGACTCGGATCATGTAACACTTAGATGACTAGAGGAATGTCAAATCTGAGTGGGAGTTCATTAAATAATTTGATTAGATGAACTTAATTATCATGAACTTAGTCTAAAATCTTTGCAAAATATGTCTTGTAGATCAAATGGCCAATGCTCATGTCAACATGAACTTCAACGCGTTCCTAGAGAAAACCAAGCTGAAAGATGATGGCAGCAACTATACGGACTGGGTCCGAAACCTGAAGATCATCCTCATAGCTGCCAAGAAAGCATATGTCCTAGACGGACCACTAGGTGAAGCACCCATTCCAGAGAACCAAGATGTTCTGAACGCTTGGCAGTCACGTGCTGATGATTACTCTCTCGTTCAGTGTGGCATGCTTTACAGCTTAGAACCGGGGCTCCAAAAGCGTTTTGAGCAACATGGAGCATATGAGATGTTCGAGGAACTGAAAATGGTTTTCCAAGCTCATGTCCGGGTCGAGAGATATGAAGTCTCCGACAAGTTCTATAGTTGTAAGATGGAGGAAAATAGTTCTGTCAGTGAGCACATACTCAAAATGTCTGGGTTGCACAACCGCCTATCCCAGCTGGACATTAACCTCCCGGACGAGGCGGTCATTGACAGAATCCTTCAGTCGCTCCCACCAAGCTACAAGAGCTTTGTGATGAACTACAATATGCAGGGGATGGTGAAAACTATTCCTGAAGTATTTTCAATGCTAAAGTCAGCAGAGGTAGAAATCAAGAAAGAACATCAAGTGTTGATGGTCAATAAAACCACCAAGTTCAAGAAGGGCAAGGGTAAGAAGAACTTCAAGAAGGACGGCAAAGATGTTGCCGCGCCCGGTAAGCCAGTTGCCGGGAAGAAGTCAAAGAATGGACCCAAGCCTGAGACTGAGTGCTTTTATTGCAAAGGGAAGGTGTCGGTGTCAAAACCGGCGGATCTCGGGTAGGGGGTCCCGAACTGTGCGTCTAGGCGGATGGTAACAGGAGACAAGGGACACGATGTTTTACCCAGGTTCGGGCCCTCTTGATGGAGGTAAAACCCTACGTCCTGCTTGATTGATATTGATATTGTGGATGTTTACAAGAGTGGATCTACCACGAGATCAAGGAGGCTAAACCCTAGAAGCTAGCCTATGGTATGATTGTAATGGTTGTTGTTGTGTCCTATGGACTAGAGCCATCCGGTTTATATAGACACCGGAGAGGGCTAGGGTTACATAGATTCGGTTACAATAGTAGGAGATCTACGTATCCGTATCGCCAAGCTTGCCTTCCACGCCAAGGAAAGTCCCATCCGGACACGGGACGAAGTCTTCAATCTTGTATCTTCATAGTCTTGGAGTCCGGTCGATGATGATGATAGTCCGGCCGATGATAGTTCGGCCGATGATGGTAGTTCGGCTATCCGGACACCCCCTAATCCGGGACTCCCTCAGTAGCCCCTGAACCAGGCTTCAATGACAATAAGTCCGGCGCGTATATTGCTTGGCATTGCAAGGCGGGTTCCTCCTCCAAATGATAGAAGGTTGTGAACACCAGGATAGTGTCCGGCTCTGCAAAATAAATTCCACATTCCACCATAGAGAGAATAATATATACACAAGTTCAATCTGCTGATGTTTTTTGCGGCATGACGTCACGCCACTACCAAGCCATTACTTGAATCATTTTTTACTCTACCACCTCAGCGCATTTAGCAAAGCGGTTTCCTTGGCACGTCTTGTCGAAGCAGAGATCTTGTTCCCCCTTAATCCGGGATTCTCATCAATACGGACGTGGGTAACCCAACCGCGCCATTGATGGTGACGCTTGGGGGATAAGCGAGTTTTACCAGGCCGGTGGGGTACGCGTAGACTTCGCCCGCCCATATAAGGGATAAGGATTCACCTTTTCACCTACGCCTTCTTCCTCCTTTGCTTATCCATCTCCGCGCACTCGAGCTCCAGCGCCCAAGCCCGCACATCTCATCTCAACCTTCCCCAGTCATGTCTGGAGCGGGAGGCAAGTGGATGACCTGCTCCGTTACGGAGGAGCACATCAAAAAACTGCGCAGCGCCGGCTACCTGTCCGGCGACATTGCGCACCGGCTGCCCGACGAGGGGCAGCTCATCCCCACCCCCAGGCCCCATGAGAGGGTCGTTTTTCTTCCCCACTTCCTCCGCGGACTGGGCTTTCCACTTCACTCCTTCGTCCGGGGGCTCATGTTTATGCCAAAACAAAATTGTGCATTAGTCAGAATTAACTCTATCGTTTGTGCCAAAAAGAAACTCTTATCTATCATGTATCACTTGTGTGCATGTATTATATACTATGGCTGAATCCTATACACATATCCATGCAAATTCGCTATGTATGACTGCTGGTAAATATACTTGCTAAGTAGTAATATTAGACCAGTCCGATCAATCTATGGAGACGTGTTGGCATGGGAGTACTTTTTATTGCTTTTTCTCCGTGGCAAAGGTAATTTGGTTCTTTTGGACTGTTACGTAGAACTACTTGCTAAGTAGTTACATTTGGCCAATCCGATCAATTTATGGAGATGTGTTTTTCTTTCTGAACCTAATTGAGATGTGTTGGCATGGGGGTATTTTTTAGTGCTTTTCCTTGGTTATAGAGGTAGCGTGTCTCCTTTGGACTGTTATACGTAGAGCATATAGATGTCTTTTTATCTTAGTCATTTATTAAATAATCCTATGGTTATTATTCTTGTTTCTCTAGAATTAACGTGGAGCCTCGTATGGTGCGTCTAATTAGTAAATATAAGATAAGATATAATATTTTGTGCCATGTGTGAAATGCTCCACAATGGTTTGTCTTTCCTTAATTCTTACAAGTGTTATGGACTGTCTATCTGAACTACTATAAGTATGAGTGCATATAACCTTATATTTATTTATGTTCCTATCAATTTAGGCTACTCCCGCATATAACAGTTAGAATGACCTACAATAACCATATAATTCTTGATTCTGGCTTCTTGCGTCATGGACGTAATGGGTCATCTAGTATGGTAGAGCTATACGCATAGTTTGTATACATTTATTGACAAAGGGCAATGTATTAATATCAAGATAATATCAATTATAACCAGCCTCTACAATGACATAATATCAATACCTAGTCGAGACATCGATAAAGCCAACACAGCCAAAGACTTGCAACATACCCACCATTCACCGTCTTTTGACCACAAATGAGCCAAGAGAAAGATTCTTCAAAAAGAACCCCTCCAAAATGGAAACAACAAGCAAACGCTGACCTCAAAGGATTGAACCACTACGGGTCCACACTATCTGTCGGGGATATACCCCGCGGTATGGCCCAGCCGGAGTCGTAAACCGGCCGGGACTTGGTAAACCGGCGGATGGTAAACCGGCAGACAATTAAGACAGATGGCTAAGACAAACGGTAAACCGGCAAGTGTTAAACCGGCAGAGTTGAGACAGATGGTAGCACCGGCAGGTGTTGTTAAACCGGCAGACAATGTTAAACCGGCACACAATGTTAAACCGGCAGGTGTTGTTAAACCGGCAGACAATGTTAAACCGGCAGACGTTGAGAAGCCCGGGAAAGGAAGTCAAAATAGTTTAAGTTAAAGTCCGAGTTGGACTCCACATGTAACCCGCCCCTTCAACATATATAAGGAGGGGCAGGGCACCCCAAAGAGGGACAAGCAAGAAACAATCTCTAGGGCTAGACACAACAAGAGGAGAGCTGGTTTACGGCGACTCCCTCGTGATTATAATGAAATCTAGCCTCAAACATCATGTAGGGTTTTTACCGGATGATGTTTCCCGGGGCCCGAAGCTGTCTAAACTCTTGTCTTGTGTTGCGTCTCTCGATTCCGCTCAACCCCTCTCAAGCTACCACATAGATGCGTTGGCCTCGCGACTAAGTCCTCACACTAAGGACATCTGACGTGTTAATTCCACGACAGTTAGCGCCCACCATGGGGCTCGCGCACGGTGGTGTTGAGTTCTTGGAGGGATCTCTTCGAGGGATCGACAAGTTCGTGATTTTTCGGATGAAGAAGAGCCGGGTTGAAAAGATCTGTGTCAACTTCAAAATTTATAATCTAGGAAGTCTGAGAAAATTAAGATCTGTGTGCGCCGTTGCATGCAAGCAGGCGATCCGCCGTGGCCGGATCACCCTTTTCCTTCATCGCTGCGAGATAGCTAAGTGCAAAGGAGGTTTTCATCTACACGTATCAAAGTTACCAAAATACGGTTGCTTTGTTTGATTCGCCGAATCGCCGCCGCTACGCACAGGAGTCGCCAAGACCGATAAGCAAACAGTTGTGCGTATCAAGATCCAATCCGGAGATTTCTTTTTCCGTCGAGATTGAAGCGAATCGGCTGCACCGAACGCTTACGTATTTTGGTGTCTTCTACTGCCACCCCTGAGGATAGGGCGACAAAAACAAACATATCAGCAGGAGCTGTCGGCATCAGTTAGAAGATAAGGTGTTGAAAGGAAAGAGCGCGAGGAGTTGATCCCGTGAAAGGAAAGGACAAGTTTTTTGGCTTCGGTGCGTCGCACTGCTGCTCCATGCTCAAGTGGAAAGCTCCAAGTCCCAAAGCAGTTTTTGCTACTAGTCCACGTGAGTATACAAAAATAAACGGGCAAAGGAGTAACATCTCAAAGGCACAAGGATCTGAGGTCAAGACAAATTTCCACCGCCCGCCATCTCAAAAACGCTCTAATTAAGGAGAGTATATTGCATCAATTCAATAAATTAGTACTACTTTCTCTCCTGAAGATCAAGAAGCTACCATTGCTTTGCGTCATCACACATCAACGCAAACATCAGCTATTATATTTAATTGATGCCCAAGGCAAATACAGCTGCAGTACTTGCGTCAAACCGCCTCCATCTTGCACTGATCGGGGCCTCCGTCTCTGCTGGCGGGTCTTGCTACTACGGCCGTGTGGCCGCAGCCTCTGCCGAGTCACCACAGAACTCGCTGCCACCACCGATCTTGGTCAAGTCACCACACTTCGCAGGCCTCCTCTCGCTGGACCTTCCCAACGCGGTTATCAATGCACCTTTCACTACTTCGGCTGTGCCATGAGCCGCCCTGCTACCTTCACAACGCTTAAACCGCCATAGACGCCATGGCCCTGACCAGCACCGTCCCGTCCGGTTCGCCCCGCCAGGTTGCAGCATGCACCTCTGTTCGCAGAACCGGCCATGGCCGTTCCCGCTGAGCACCAGACTGGCCCTACTATGGTCCTAAACCGCCTGCCGGCTCTGCAAAGTCGTCGGCCGCCGCCCATGAGCCGACGTCTCTGCTGAAAAGCTGTCACGGACTCGCGCATCAAACCGGTCCGTTGCCTTAGTCCGCCACTGGCTCGCTGCAACTCGCCTCCCTTCACCGGCCCAGAGCTACCACTCGTTGTTGCATCCTCTCCTTCCTTCGCCGTGAACCGGCCGCAGACCGGCTTCAGGTGCTGCCTCCGTCAGCCACCTTGCGACGCCACCCCCTCCGAGTCGCCGCCGTGGCCACTCTGCGAGCTGCTGCTACCGCCGCCGGACGGCCCTTCGCGTCTTCCATGCGCGGCTAAGGCCTAGAGCTACCCCGCGATCCGCTTTGTTCGACCTCGGCACGAACCACCGCTCCCGCGGCCATGATTTGCCTGGAGCACAGCCTCGGCCAAGTCGCCGCGCTCACCTACACCTCTCCTGCCTATGCATCCGGCCGTCCCTGCTGCGGCTGTACATCTCCGGTGCTCTTTTACTAAAGCTCCACCTCGCCTCACCGGCTCACCACCTCGGCACAAACCGCCATCGCTAAAGTAAAGAAGACGACAGGGATTTGGATGGGCCCGGCGCTGATATGACCCGGATATTGTGCCTCGACCTTGCCGGATTGATAGGGGGCGGCCGGAGCGTGCCACGACCCGCCGTCCGTCTTGTCCTTCGAACCGGCACGGCCTCGAGCCGTTTTCACCATCACGGACGCGCTTCCGAGGCGCCGGCCCTGATTCGCCACCTCGGGCCGGCCCTACCCCGCCGCCGGGTCACATCCTCAAATCGCCCCGCTGACCCGCCGGCTGGTGCAGTCGCCACGCGCCTTCACCAAGCGCCTGCGCTCGCATCTGAGCCACCCCTGCGACCTGCAATGCCGCACCTTGGATTCGCCTCCTCCGTCGCCGTAAGTCACCACGGCCGAGAGGCCCCGCAGCCCCCGCTTCGTCGCTGCCTCGCGCAGATGTGACCGCGATGCCCTGCCTTCACTGCTATTGCCGGCTTGACTGATGGCCGTGGTCTCAACTCTGAACCGCCATCACCACGAGGCGCCGGTCGTTTCCTTCTGCCGCTTTACCTCGCCGGGTTATACCGCGGCCCGGCCTTGCTTCCTCGCTCTCGCCTCTGCCTTTGCACTGCGCCTGCCCTGTGTATTAGCGCCGTCGGCATGAGCCGGTTTGAAGCGCTCCTACTGCAGCCTCAAGTTGCCGCCGAGGCTTGTGTTCAAGCTCCTTGCTCCGCCTCTGCGCGCGCCCAGCA
Source organism: Triticum dicoccoides (assembly GCF_002162155.2). Lineage (NCBI taxonomy): Eukaryota > Viridiplantae > Streptophyta > Magnoliopsida > Poales > Poaceae > Triticum > Triticum dicoccoides. Next base: position 17,466,868 of record NC_041383.1, read on the forward strand.
TGACCGAGAGATGGAGGACAATGAGATGCAGAGAGAAAATGGTGTGCTGGTACTCTTGGTGAAGAGATTAGGCGAGAATGTGTGGATGAGGACCACGGGATAAAGTGATGAGCTGGGAAATAGTTTCAAGCGCCTTTGTATTATCTTCTGGTTCTAAGGCCGCAGTGAAAAAAGTGGTTACTGACCACGTGATGGCCAGAGTAAAAATAACCCGGATATGGTGTTGTCTACAAGAAGAGGAATGGTGTGGCTACCTGAAATCGGTCAATTAGGTTGACTGACTCGCTACTAGCTAGCTTTGGATGATGGGTCAACCACAGCCTCCTGAGCCGCCCGTGGACAGCGCCTCTCTGACCTATGTAAGGATAAATAGGGGAGGAAAGCAACCGTCCGCGTTCATTCGACAAAAAGAAAATACCAGACGGCGAGTTCACGCGTCCGCACTGGTTTACAATGTGGAGGACAACTTGCCCACCCGCACCGGCCCATAATATCGCAGCCGACTCATCTGTCTGCTCCTACGGTGGATTCACCCATGATTGATTTCCGCTTCACCATGGTGATCATCAACTCCGCGGTGGATAACTACTGGCCTGGCGTATCAGGTGAAATTCATCCAGTATATTTTTATATTATGTATTACTTTCTTTAAAAGAGCAATTACTCTGGCTTGCAAAATTATCTAAATGCAGGACCTTAAACCGCCATATGGGTGCAAATTTAAAGGCCGTCAGAAAATATCCGGCTTAGAAAGAAGGATTCTGGTTTAATATCAGGTTTAAGGGAAAGTTATCTCCCACCAGTTCAAGAAGAATTTATCTCTTGCAAAACGTTAAAGGTTGCCGAAGAGGACCTGCTACCCTGACGCGCGGTTCAAACATGGGTATCCTGTCTTATGGGCTCATCTTCATATGATCACTTGGGGGCTTCCTGTTCAAACATAGGTGTGTTCACCGAAGAGAACATAGCGTTACTACCCTCTTGATCCGGCTATCAAGCCAATATTATCATAAGAGCACAGCTCTGGTTACTTTGGTAATCCGGCTATCATGCCACAGCAAAGCTTGGGAGCTTCACACCCAAGGGGCCAAAGAAAGTTTGTTGCCATGCACAGCTCAAACATAGGCACCCAATGAGCACAGCTCATCACGTTACTTGGGGGCTCCTTGTGTCAAATACCAAGGAGTTTGAATGGACCCTTGTAGCCGGGTATCGACCCACGGCTTGGAAGCCTGGTATATTTACCTAAAACCCCGGGTTAACCCGCCTTCATCAAGTAAGACACTCCTATCCAGGTCATCCTGGCACGACCCTCCGAACGTTTGACAGTTACTCTCATTGAGACCCTGCACTTGTCAAAGTTAAAACGGTGATTGGTTAGTTGGAGGTCCATCTTAAAAGGCTTTGTTAAATGGTTCAACTCAGCGGCCTGACAGCCCACAAAAAGCCTCGAATTTGGGCCTGGCAGCCCCCAAAAAGCCTCGACTACACGGTTTTATTTGCCTTTGTCAAGATTTTTATCTTTTGATAAATTTTATGTTGAATCAGTGTCTATTGACCCGTCATGACTATCAGTCATCAAATTAACCCGGTGTTTATTAACCCGGCTCGACTTTCAACTACAAGTTGTCAGTACATAATCACTTATAATCCGGTGTTTATTGACCCGGCCTGGCTTTGGACTATAAGTCGCCAGCATATATTTGGATTGCGCCATTGGAATTATGCTCTTATAAATCATTGGGTATATTATTCAAATAGCCAACATGGCTGGATTTCTATTATGGTTATCAATAACCAGTATTATGATTAAGGTTTTCAAAGTCGCTTTAGCACAATGGCTATCATATTATCAATGGATATGATTTTTATTCTACAATTGAAGGAATAGTCCCGAGTTGCTGCAGGCTTACAACCCGGCACTTGGGGGCTACATTATTTAAGTTGAGATTACATCAAATATGCAAGTCTCATGTCGCTGCAAGCATGCACCATGACACTTGGGGGCTAATGCAAAGTCATTCTTTGTTCATCTTATTGAAGCCCCGACTCATCACATTATAATGAGCCGGCCCTTGGGGGCTACCAATTACTCCTGTCAAACAAATTCAAGGTACAAAGCTTTTTATTCATTATATTGAAGGGTCCACTGTTCAGTTGGTAAAGCACAAGGCTCTTAACCTTGTGGACGTGAATTCAAGCCCCATGATGGGGGTTACATCATATGATGTTATTTTCATTGAAGTATATATCAAAGTCCCAGCTCAATATTATCTTACTGAGCCGGCCCTTGGAGGCTACACATCATTGCTCAAATCTACATGATTATATTTACAAAGTCCCTGCTCATTATTGCATAAATGACCCGACACTTGGGGGCTACATATGTGGAATACTCAGTTCTGACTAGTGATTGAGATGAATAAACTGGATTTCTTCAAGATTGTGATATTTATATTGAAGCAAGTCTTAAGATGTTGCTATGCTACCTTCTTAAGACTTGGAGGCTACAAGTGATAAGCATATAAGAGGTATATTTTCAAAGCTGATGTCAGCAAACAGTTATGATCTGGTGCCATCAATATTTGTAAACCGGTCAAGTTTTACATTCTTAAACCGGCTGAAGATCAGATGAGTATTTCAAGGACCAAAATTGTTTTTAAGCATTGAGAGCTGAATCAAAGGAGTTATTCTTCACAATATATTTTCTATGAGAAACAAATATCAGCAAATTGATTATGAAGCTGGTCTATTTAACCGGATTTTCTAGAAGAAGGAAGTGACAAGGACTTAAGGATGATCATGATCAGTTTAACATGGATAAATCCAAATTAAACTGGGGGATAATGTCGGGGATATACCCCGCGGTATGGCCCGACCGGAGTCATAAACCGGCCGGGACTTGGTAAACCGGCGGATAGTAAACCGGCAGATAGTTAAGACAGATGGCTAAGACAGACGGTAAACCGGCAAGTGTTAAACCGGCAGAGTTGAGACAGATGGTAGCACCGGCAGGTGTTGTTAAACCGGCAGACAATGTTAAACCGGCACACAATGTTAAACCGACAGGTGTTGTTAAACCGGCAGACAATATTAAACCGGCAGACAATGTTAAACCGGCAGACGTTGAGAAGCCCAGGAAAGGAAGTCAAAATAGTTTAAGTTAAAGTACGAGTTGGACTCCACATGTAACCCGCCCCTTCAACATATATAAGGAGGGGCAGGGCACCCCAAAGAGGGACAAGCAAGAAACAATCTCTAGGGCTAGACACAACTAGAGGAGAGCCGGTTTACGGCGACTCCCTCATGATGATAATGAGATCTAGCCTCAAACGGCATGTAGGGTTTTTACCGGATGATGTTTCCCGGGGCCCGAAGCTGTCTAAACCCTTGTCTTGTGTTGCGTCTCTCGATTCCGCTCAACCCCTCTCAAGCTACCACATAGATGTGTTGGCCTCGCGACTAAGTCCTCACACTAAGGACATCTGACGTGTTAATTCCATGACACTATCCCTGTTAATAACTATCTTTCTCAGACACTCCATTTTGGTCCACAAAATTGAGAGATGACGGCTTATGACCAACCTCCTCGGAATAGTGTTTTTGTGTTGGATCATTGTTTGACCCACCACGGAAGCTTAGCTAATATCATATTGTTACGTTTGTACTAGTGCTAGTTATATTATATTATATTGAATTGATATTTCTTTACATGTGTGTTGGACATGCATGATTGCCAGTATAAGACTAGAAGGTAGTGTGAGCCATTCTAGAGACAAACAATTTTTTCCAATGGTGAATTAATATTACTTTACTTTTTTTCTGTTGGCCAGTTTAGGTGGGTAGTTCGTAGTGGGAAAGGCGTGCATGAGTTGGCCTTAATCTTGTAAGTATACTATCGTGATGATTGCAAATGGCAAAGTCTTGCAATGTATTATTGCCACTAAGGTTAAATATTTGTGTTGGGCCTCCAATGAAATCATGCAATACAATAGTATGTCATCTTGGTTAAGGCAATTATTTGTCTTACAATTAGAACTTGGATGATGCAGAGGGTATCTCGATCTACAAGTGGGTTATTAGCTATAGAGTCGGGGAGGGTATCATTATATAGAATTACGGACGTACTGCTTATATAACATCAGCTCATTACACACAATCTAGCATGAGCATGAGATATTTAAGATGCAGTTTTTCACATGACTACGTTATTTGCCGTCTTCTTTTCTTATGGAGAGTTACACTTGCTGAATCTATCGACCCCGGTGCAGTTTTTAGCATAAGAAAACACTTTCACCAACTATTTTTTTATTTTAAGTTATTATTTATTCTGAAAGTAGAAAAACATTACCTATCACATTATTTTTTAATATTGTGTACAACTATCACGGCTATACACCTAGTAATGAGAAAGAGAGCAGACAACATGTTTACTCGTTAGTTCTACTCAACGAAACCACCATTGTCGGGTTGCCAGGCAGACCTTCAGTGGTGTCCGGCCACAGACTACTTTTCTTTAGTGGCGGGTTGCCATGTTTGTCCAATAATCATATGATTCTGCAGAAGTACTCCAAAGAAACAAAAGGAGTGGCTATTTCAACCACTAGTATTTTCCTATGAACAAGATAGAAACAGAACAACAACAATTTTTAAAATATCGTAAAAAGATTGTAGTCCTGCTTGGTCTAATAAAACCCAATCATCGATCTCACCATGATATATAATTTCATAAAATACAGTGACAATTTCTAGAGACGATTACACTTAAAATAATATTAGAAAGGACAACACACATACAGTTCATGGACACATACGTAGAACGTGTCGGCCTTCAGGTATGTGTGCAACTTATTATCATGCCAATTAATATGGTATAGTTCACCGAGCTTTCATGGGTAGATCTCAATTACTGAGTAGGGACCCAATACTGGCAGAATTTTGTAATCATCACTGAAGCCAGCATCAGAAAATATCCTCTTCCACTCAATTTCATCTCGTTCCACCCCGGTGATATACATCATGAACGAGTTTTGTATGGCTTCCATCTCGTTGACTTTTCTATCTCCATTTGCAGATCCTCTTACCATATCTATAATTATCACCTTTCCTCCAGCATTTCTGGCAGGGATGGCTTCCTTGCAACGTTGAAGTATTTTGATGCAGTCGTCGTGACCCCAGTCATGCAAAATGTTCTAGGAGATATACATATAGAAACAATTTAGAATAAAAAAAGAAAACAATTTAGTGGAAGAAGAAAAAGGAAACATTAATTTCATTATAAGGATTTATTGTGCTACTTTTACATGAAAATGTGATTATAAAGTTATAGGAGTAATCCTATGAATTATATTTAAAGTATTTTTTGTGTTGTAGTCCCTTAATTTATTCTATCAAAGCTTCAAACCAGTTAATATCATCTTCCATGGATTACTAGTTTTCCCCCATGCATCCAACCCATTACACTACTCATTTGACAAGCCAGAGACCAAAGGGCATGTTTCCCAGGAATAGGTCGTATATATGTGAAATATTGTTTATAATGCCTGCGCGTATTCTGCCCAATCCTACTCTCCGGCCGCTTCGAGTGAGCCGACCAGTACGCGCTAATTAGACCGACGCGCTCACCAGGTCGAAGTGTGCGGGCGACGTGGGAAAAATCGATCATAACACTTACAACCAAAACTGCTCTATGTGTAACATCGTTGTCTTAGTGTCGGTAAAAAAACCTATGTCTATTACTACCTACATTTAATCTATTACTGGCAATGAATAGGGATGAAACCTTCATCTCTCGCTGCTGGTAAAAGACTTAGGTCACTATAGAGCCGGTAAAAAACCAAGGTCCATTACATTCAGACTTACTATATTACTAGCAATGAGTAGCCACTGTTTACATCCGGTAAGAAAACTAGGACCATTACCATCCGTACTTACTATATTACTAGCAATGAGTAGTGACGCAAGATCAGAGCAACACATGGTAATAGAAATAAATAAAGCGCGTTACTTTATTTTGCCCATGCCGTTACCCTCAAAATCTTCCTTCTCCGCCACCCACACACCCGCGCGTGATTAGGAGCAGCGGTCGGCGCATAGATTAACTAAAAATGCGCACACACTCAGAATAGCGCAGCCGTATACACGTATTTATTTTAGCGTACGCTCCGGCCGCTCGATCGAACCGGTCAGTATAGGCGCTAAGAGCATCTCCAGCCGCGCCCCCAGAACGGCCTCCCGAGGCGCTTTTTTCGCGCCGGCGCCGAAAAAACGGACCAGTCGCGCCCCCAGGAGCCCGATTTTCGCCGGCCTGGGCCGAAATCAGTGCCGGCAGACCCAGGCCGAACCCGGCGCGCTGGGGGGCGTCCGTGGGCGCCGGGGCAAGTGATTTTGGTGCGAAACAGACGCGGACCCACTGAGTCAGCGAGACGGGCGCTTCATCGCCCTCATCGCCTCGGTTCCCGCAGGAATCAATGCCAAGGCTGCCGCCGCCGGTCAGCCTTGCCATTGTTTCCTCACGGGCGGCGCGTCACTGGGCGGCGCGGCGATGCTTCCCCTTCCGCCACGCGTACACACGTGCCCGCCTATTTAAGCCACCGGCCTCCCTCGCCACTGGCCACACCAGCCTAGACGCCGAGCTCTCCCTCTCTAGCGGCCGCCGCTGAGCCCTCCCTCTCCCCGTACGCCGCCGCCGAGCCCTTCCCCCTCCCGTCTCTCACTATCCCGATGGCCGCACGTTTCCCCGGCGACTCTGCAGCGGCCAATGGCTTCGGCCACCGCTCGCTCCACGAACAGGAGTCTTGGCTCCTGTTCGAGGCCAACATCCCGGCGCCGCCGGACATGCGCGCCGGGACGACAGGGTTGAGGCTGAGCAACAGGGAGTGCCCGTTCCCCTAGTGCCCGACGCCACGGCGCGCCCCCACTACTTCGCCGCCAATGGAGCGGGAGCGCCAGATCGCCGCCCTGCGGCGCTTCGAGCAGCGCCGCCGGGGCCGTAAAGAAGGAGGAGTCGTCATCCTCGACGACAGCGACGAGGACGACGCGCCGCCGCCGCCGCCGCCACCAGTCCGCCACGGCGACGCCGGGCAGGGGTCCAGCAAGGGCGGCCGCGTCAAAGAGGAGAAGGCCGACGACGGCGGCGGCGATGATGGCGGCAACGACGGCGACTACTCCGCTTTCAGTGATTTCTTTTTTTAGTTTATGTTTGTAAACGCGTCGCGAAACAATATATCCCAAAGTTTGCCAAAATTTAGACTTATTTTAACCGAACTTCGCCCAACTTGTTGAATTAAAAAAAAATCGGACGCGTCTGGGGGAGGGCCTGGGCCGACGACTAGGGGCCAACTCGCCCCCAGGCCCTTTTTTAGCGTCGGCTCACCCCAAGACGATGATTTTAGACGCCCCCTGAGGGGCCAACGGATGGAGATGCTCTAATTAGCCGAACCCTGCGCGCTCGTCCAAACCCCGCGGGCTCGTTCATGAAATTTCTACCGTAACAACTTACGACCAGAGTCCACCACTTCGCCAGGGGTCAAACCATTAATGACTCACTGCATGGTAACGAATTACCACCCCATCCATCTTTTATACTTCTGCCTATTAGTGAGCATGTAGTAATTTTTATCATGTAGTAATTAGGGATCAAACCATTGATGACTCATGTAGTAATTCGTTACTACATGTACCAATTAGGGATCACACCATTGATGACTCACTGCACTGCACGATAAAGAATTACCATCCCATCCATTTTTTTACTACTTCCAATTAGTGAGCATGTAGTAATTCGTTACTATATGTAGAAATTAGGGATCAAACCATGGATGACTGTAAAGAATCCACGTCCATTACCACCTATACTTAATCTATTACTGTCACTCATTAATGACCTCATAGTCGGGATGTCGTGACCATGCATGATAACAAAATTAAACGTGTTACTTTTTCTTGCACACAACATTACCCTCAACAAATTAGTGGTGGAGGGGAGGCCTTCCAGACGCGACCTGCCCGCTTAATTAGGAATGGCCGGAGCGGCAAGCATTCTGCGCGCTCGCTCACGATAGCGCCAGCGTATGTGTGTGTGTGCGCACACACATAGATATTTGTTTTGTTTTCACCGTTGTTTTCGCCCTCAAATCGTTCTGTTCAATCATGACCGTTTACACACACATAGATATTCGTTTTGTCTTCACCCTTGTTTTCTCCCTCAAATCGTTCTGTTCAATCATGACCGTTTTCGGGTAGAGCATAATATTTGTCCAGTTTCCTCAGAATGGATAAAGTTACGTAATTTTTGTCCACGGATAAAATTTGAAGTGGGGGTATTCTATTATTTTCATCATCTACTGGTAATTGTGGCAACATAAGAGTTTCGAGTGCTGTATAATGCATTCCTGTCAATAAATATGGGTATATGTGTCTTTTCTTATGGCTAGTAGGCCCTGGATATCTAAGTACTACTACGTACTGTGAAGGGAGGAACTAATACCATTTTAGTTTATTTCCTTTTTGCACACTAGATCACAATCGAAATAAATGTGACACCTGTTGTCGACCAGTTTTGAGTGAGTAATAAGAGTGCAATGAATCACATGTGAGACAATGATGAAGAGACCGTGCGCTTGATATGGATGGGTATATACCTTGAGTAAGACAGCATCGGCGGATGGAATGGATTCAAACATGTCACCGGCGACGAAACTCAGGTTGTCATCACGGGCGGTGGCCTGCCCGGCAACGACAACGTGAGGAAGGTCCATGACGGTGCACTTGATGCGCGGGAAAGCCTTAGCAATCACTTGTGTGCCCGCGCCATTGCCGCCACCTACGTCGACGAGCGATCTGAGACCGCGGAAGATGCGGCCCTTGTCGACAATAATGACCTCGAGGAAGACCTGGCTATCGGCGGCCATGGAGTTGTTGAGGACGTCGTTGAACCTGGCGTCCTTGCTCACCATCTCCCACTGGGAGCAGCCATGTGCGAGCTCGAAGAGGGAGCCGGCGCCGGTGGCCTCGGGCTCGGTCCTGAACCATTCAGGCATGCTGAAGAAGGAGGAGACGACGAGAGGGTTGACGCAAAAGGGAACCATAGGGGACAGGTTGCACCAGCCGACAAGGAAACGGCAGGCCGTGGTTAGCCCATACACCACGGTGTCACCATCCCCGGCGCCGGCAGTAGCGATGAAAATGCCAGAGGTGGTAAGCAGTTCCATCACGCGCTGGAGGTCGGCAACCTTACCGGGATGTACCTTTGCGTCTGCCGCGATGTTGGCGAAGGTGGCGGTGTCGCCGCGGCGATGGATGGCCTCGGGGATGCCTAGATCAACCACACACCTGAGCGACATGGATTTGACGTAACCGAGCATGTGGTTTTGGAGCTCGGCAAGAGCTTGGAGCAACTCCTGCGGGCTCACTTCGGCCAAGAGCTTAAGCGTCATGTTGCCTAGGCCTTAAGCTGACAACTCTTTTTTTAGGCTGCTTAAGCTACACAACTTCACTGCAAATGAAAGCTCGATGTGCGTGTACTCCTTGCCTTGCCAATGGCTTTTATACACGGCCAACTGGTTAGTGTTGGAACATATTGTCCTCACTTCTCTAACTGTTCAGATCAGCTCTTGGTTTCTACAGATACAAATAAAATTTGTGACACAAAAAAAATCTAACTACCAAGGTATGACCATAACTTTAATTTTAAGAAAATAAATAAAGAAAGGTAAATGTACTTGCGACCAATAGAAAACTAGAGAATAACCCACGCGTTGTTGCCGAAATTGGTTGATAAAAATTTGGGTCAAAAACATGAGAATCAAAATTTAAAATACAAATGACTTCTTATATTTAATTATGTATATCTGCTAAATTTTTTTACTTAATATAAGTAGAATAGTTGAATGGGAACCATTTTTCCATGCATAATTCAATGTTGTGGTAGGTCTATTCTCATGCATGGTTGCATGTCGAGGTGGGATTTATCCCATTCTTAATTATATGGTATGGCGTACTTACATGTTAAGATAAATAAGTTATTGGGGATGACCTTTTTAGGTACACAACATAAGCAAAGAAGCAGAGAGTTAGGGCATCTAGAGTTGGACCCCTCAAAGCTTCCCTAAGACGTCCAGGCGTACAGCCCGGTCACCATCACATAGCAAAATGGCCACCCTGTCGGATCCCCCACGACCCGCCCAAACGTCCAGATTGTTTGACACCCCAAACCCAGCCCATATGTGGAGCAGATATGGGGTGGTACGGATGCCCGATGCGGCCGCCATGTCGGACCATCCCATGCTGGCCTAGTCTGACCCCACATATACCACGCTATCATCACCTCAAACCAAACCCTAGAGTAGTGTTGACCGCTCCACTCACATTCCAGTCAGCTGCGCTTCCATCCCCGTGCCATCATGGCCAGCTCCGGCGGCGAATCCGGCAACGAGTCCGACCCCATCGACTAAGACGCGTTCCTAAGAAGGAACCAATCTTCACCCCCGACAACAAGGAGCTCACTTTCTGCATTGCGTCATGCCGGTAGCGGGTGCATAGGCTCTAGAGCTCGAGCTGCACAACAACCCTCGTGGCTGCAGGGGCAGCTTCATATTTGCGCCCTCTGCACCGGCTAGTCTTATTACACGCCATTGACGGTCAGGCGGCGGGGTGACTAATGAATCTCGGCACCTCTAGCCCCCGCTCCTCCCAGACAGTGCTTGGTGCTGCTGCAGACACCATTGAGCTCGTCGTGGTGGGTGCTACAAAATTCAGCGCACAGGCCGCTCGTCGCGCGAGGCAGAGGGCAGCACATGTTGCATCTGGCTGGTCCGGTTGCGGGTCGTGCAAATTTGCGCCCCAGCTGCTTTCGCCCGCTGACTTAGACGACGACCTCCTCCGCCTGTCCTTGAACTCCGCTAAACATCGAGGAGATCGAGTAGCTCTCCAGGCAGAGGGTGTCCTTCCCTATGTCGGCGAGTACTACCGTTGATATGGAGATGCTAGGGGGAAGGCCCCAACAAGGAATTGGTGATTTCTACCAGTATCTATTTCTAGATCATATTTTTCAATCAAACAATCTATGTTCGGTTTTATGTTGAACTTGCTATGTACGGCAATATGAATGATGTGCATATATTGATCTACATTGCAATATTTTCATGTTGCATGG
>NC_041383.1:17478126-17480840 GCF_002162155.2 Triticum dicoccoides
GGGTGACGGGCGCTGTCTGTGGACATATATGGTCTCAAATTAGCATATTTCGGTTCTGGGAGATACGAGAGGGTCAGTTCAACATGATGTCAACACTTAAGTCCTCTTTTCGGACAAGTGGGTTATTTTTTTTTTGCGTTGGCTTAAAACAAGAAATTGCTACTTCATTTATAGCTTGCAAACTTGTTGATACATAATAAGTCCTATGATACTATGTTTTAATGGTATTATAACTAAGATGATTTTTTATTATTTTGTACAAATAGGGAGCCTAATTTTAGTTGCACATTAATCTATAATCTCTATGTATCACATGATTTACTGCACCACACCTATACAAAATCTTTTGTAAAAAAGAAGATTTGAAAAGGTACCCCTGCCTCTGCATCACAGGATGCACACAGCCAACATAATCTTTTGTATAATAAATCTTAAAAAACGAATGTGTGTTGACTTGCCATAATAAACCCCTTATGACATGTCAGTGTTGAATTGCCAGCATAGCATCCCCTTATGACATGCATGCCAGTGTTGACTTACCGGCATAGCCTCAGCAGGTCATCACTGACCCGCACAGCTGGCCCGTGAGTGCCGAGCATCATCACTTACAGGTGTCTAGAGGCCCGTCGGTGATGATGTGATTTCTTATAGTGAAATTGGATGAATTATAATACGTCTCTAACTGGAAAACATAATAATCAACATATTACCTGTGCGTATTCAAGTATCCGATTTTGTGATCTGTCGGATCAATTTATCTGATGATTCGTGACCACGGGTAATCAACCCATTGAGTGGGAGGCAAGAAAACGTAACTACCTCTAATTTAATTCGACCACTACTTGCTACCTGTCCATTAAAAGGCAAACAAGAAAAGTAAACGACTAACCCATCAGGTCATCTAATAAGACGCATGCCTAGTATGATGCCTTATTTTGTTCAAACAATTAGATGAGACCACATCTGCAATAAAGTGCATCTTGTGACACCGCATGACACATGTGGTTCGCGGACATGAAACTGATATAATAGTAAGAAGACTAGTCTCCCACGAAGTGTTTCTTGTGACCTCTATTTATCATGGCAGTGGTCCTGATGGCTGATCGCTAGGAAGAGGACAACATGTAGGTGGGACTAGTCAATATGCCGGTGGGAGGGAGTAGTGTTCATATGCAGTTAAGCGTAATGTTGTTAGGAATAACCTTCACCGCAAAGAAAACCTTTATGTACGTGTGTAGTCCTTGGCCCTGCATAGAAGCTACCTTCTTACATATATGATGACTCATTTTTAGAAATTGTGTAAATAATCAAGATGGCACATCAATTCTAAGATCATGAAAATCCAAGGAGTTAAAGAAATTAAAGGAATGCTTCTAATTAATTAATAAAGAATAAGAAAACTTACACCACTTATTTGGATGGGTCTTCATTATAGAAATGTAATCTTTATAGTTGTATGACCTCACTTAGCATGCATTGTATTATCATACCATAGTCAAATGAAATTAACCATTAGAACAAGGCGCCACCGCGGCGTCATCCTTGTGTAGCTTTAGCGCCCTTGCTCTCTACACATCTTTATAGATTGAGGCAGTACAGGTAGATTTTATGCCGAGCCCTTGATTTGGCGGATTCTAAAGGGTGAGTACCTGACGAAGTTACGGCCAAAGAAAACCTGACCTTCATCACTTTGGTGCTATTTACAGGGTATTTGTTGTGGAAGGTGACATGGTAGGTAGTATGGGCATACGGCTTAGAGAATTTCTTAGGACCCAATAAGTATATCTACACGAGTTGTCGATCATTTAGAAGGATACACATTGCCATAACCACCCTGTGGTTGGATAGTTTCAAGGCTAGTTGTACCACTAGATCATCAAGAATCGGACCCCATGTTCGACACCTTGTGTGTTTAGTTAAGACATAATATTCTCTGATGAACGACGATGTTCCCGTCCAGAGCGAGAGACCTATTGTGACTTCATCGATCTTAAAGTTCTACTACTATGGTCTTCAGTAGGCGGTGTGTGCGCGCGTGCACTTGTGCACACGTAGTAGTGTGTATGTGGTGGTGATGATGATGATGATAATGATGATGATGATGGCATGCCACATCTATCACTACTAGAAAAAAGGTTGTTAGTGGCGCACCTATTTTGGCTATTAATGGCGCACTATAGGTGCACCACTATTACCACGCCACTAGTAACAAATACTAATGGCGCACCTCTGGTGCGCCATTAGTATTGCAAGTAACAGTGGCGCACCTTGTAGTGCGCCATTACTATTGCTACAGGTGCGCCACTGGTAACTTTTCTTAATTTTTTTTTTGATTTTTGTCTGAATTTTGAAGGCGGGAAAATAGTAGTGGCGCACTGTCTAACCCCCACCGTGCGCCATTGCTATTTTTGAATTTTGAATTTGGATCTGGATCGTGATTTTTTTGCCCTTTTTTTCCTCTTTTTTTTTGCTCATTTTTTTGCACGATATTTTTTCAAAATTTGTTCTCGTTTTGGATCGTGTACATTCTTTTGCCGGAGAGGAGTTCGCCGGAGAGGAGGGCCGATGAGAGACCGTGAGGAGGAGAGGAGGGAGGAGGAGGAGGTCACCGGAGAGAGCTCGCCTACATCGTCGGAGAGGAGGAGGAGGAGGTCACCGGAGAGGAGCTCGCCTACATCACCGGAGAGGAGGAGGAGGTTGCCGGATAGGAGTTC
>NC_041383.1:17481349-17497406 GCF_002162155.2 Triticum dicoccoides
TAGGAGGGAGAAGGAGCTCACCTGAGAGGAGGGAGGAGAAACCATGAGGGGAGGGGAGGGGAGGAGGGAGGAGGAGGTCGCCGGAGAGGAGGAGGAGGAGGAGGTTGCCGGAGAGGAGGAGGGGAGATGGAGTGGAGGAGAGGAGGAGATGGAGTGGAGGAGAGGTGGAGTGGAGGAGAAAAATGAAGAGGTAAGGAGGAGAGGACCCCGCCCAGCCATATATACGGCATAGTAATGGCGCACCGTGGGCAGGTGCGCCATTACTAACTTTTTTTATTTATTTTTTTATTTTGAATTTTGAAGGCGGGAAGATAGTAATGGTGCACCTTAGGCAGGTGCGCCATTACTAGCTTTTTTATATATTTTTGATATAGTTTGAATTTTGAAGGCGGGAAGATAGTAATGGCGCACCATGGGCAGGTGCGCCATTACTGAGTTTGATTTTTTTTGAATTTTTTTGCCTCTCTAGATCTTGAAAGTCCCATAACTCTTTTTTGGTTAGGTTTTTGAGGATTCTAAAAATCTTCAACGGGGTTTCCCCAATTGAATTCGAATATAACTTTTCGACTAGATGATTTTTCATATAAAAAACTTTTTCATCGGAGTTCATATGCAAAAGTTATGCCCATTTTACAAATTCTCGAGAGATTTTGCAAAAAGTCGAAAATTCATGTTTGTAAATTTTGCTAACAACTAGACCACATATCGAATGGGAATCTTATTTTCTTTTATTTTTTGACATTTCTATCATTTTCTTTTACTTTTTTTTAAAACTGGAAAGGCGGTCCGGGGGTGCATTTGGTGGAACTTTTGGTCAAAGTTAGTAATGGCGCACCGTGGGGGTGGTGCGCCATTACTAGTTAAAACTAGTAATGACGCACTATCCCCAGATGCGTCATTACTAGTTTTGAATAATAAAATAGAAAAAATTGTTAGTAGTGGCGCACCGAGGGTGTGGTGCGCCATTACTAGTTAAAACTAGTAATGGCGCACTATCCCCTGGTGCGCCATTACTAGTTTTGAAAAAAAATGTTAGTAGTGGCGCATCGTGGATGTGGTGCACCATTAATATTTGGAGTTTAATGACGTACCTATATATAGTGCGCCACTGCTATATAGCAATGGTGCACCACATACGTGGTGCGTCATTAATGTCCATATTAGCTATAGCCATTTTTCTAGTAGTGTATGCTGCATTTCATGTTTACCAAAAAGAAAGAAAGACTTGTAACATACTGCAATTGTGAATTTTTGGTATTTTGTAGTGGACACGGGAGAAGTGAGTTGTGGAGAGAAGAGTGGCCACTTATAAACCGTCGTTGCTATACAATATTCTAGATGCAATATTTCAGAATGAACATCATTTGTTATATTTTGATATGACCACTACTTGCTACCTGTCTATTAAATGGAGCAATAGGAATAGGTTGCATTATGGCATTATGCGTTGATTATAACCTCACGTTATCTTGTTCGTAGCAGCAACGTTGTTACACTGAATATAGTTTGGAACACAACCCTTACTTAAATAAATTGATCACCGTATATGGGTTGCTCATACTTCAATATCTCATGTTTCAAAATACATATGGCCTTATGAACAACTATTAAGATTACTTATGGTCTATTTGTAGATCAATTATGGAGCAATTCATCCATTTGAAAATATAAGGTCCGTAGTTCTATCTTAAATCAAAGTAGGTTTGATCAAGTTTGTACATTATAAGGCCGCCATGCACAATATAAAATAAATACGTAATAGAAACATAAATTTTGAAAGATCTATTGATATTGCAGATGATGGTCATTTTCTGTATTAAACATAGAATTTTAGGATATGAAACGGATGTAGTATAATACATAGTATTCCTACTCCATTATTATCTTGATTGTTACTAGCTAACCAACTAGCAACTACAAGTCGTAGGATCTAGCACCCCACATTTCTGGTATGAGGTTGCTGCAAACATTAAGAGTCCACGTCCAGATGGTCCATGGTGAGATTGTTGGCTCATCATGGGCAAGGACGCCACACTTATCCTAACAATCTATCCGTAAGCAAAAATCATTGAAGTCTGGGCTGGGTCAGCAAGGTGATGTACGCTAGCTATCGATGCCTACGCACATAGCTAGGCACTATAGCACCGAGACTAGCGGGATGTGATATTTTGGAAACATCAGTCTATTGTATTTCCCTCGATAGAGAACCAGCATTATCTAACCAGCAGGAACTACCATATGGCAGTTCATGATAAGTACGTGCACACAACCAACAAACTTTTGCTTGTCCCCAATGAGCCAGGAAGGTTGTCAAACTTCCTTTCTTGCTAGTTATAAGAATTAAATGTATGGTGTGATAGGAATTGTTAAATAATGATAAATAAGATAATGGTTCAGATTGTAGGTAATAGAGCAAGTATTCTAGGATGAAAGCGATGGGAATAAATTGGATCGGGTGGAGTCCATAGTATGAGTTCATGATTGCCCAGAGAAGTTAAAAACGAAGATAACTGAGCCTTTATCACTTTGGCATTATTTACGAGGTGTTTATTATGGAAGGTGACATGGTAGGTAGGCATGCGTCTGGATCGACTTGTCCGAACATAGTTTACTGTCAACGCGTCCGGACGTCCATTTCCTGTAAACTGGAACAAAGTTAGGGGCTTTGCGGGAGTCTAGACATCCGTCTGGCCAAACAAATACTGTCATTTATCTCTTGGTCCGTGCAGGCTGGTGGTATGGTCCTTCTATTTGGTGGAACAAGAGCAATTAGCCGCTGGCCGCTGCTATTTGCATGTAGCTGTTGGCAGAAGGATGCTAGCAATGCAACTTGATTTGGCGAAAAGCTGGCTACACTCCAATGCTATATGTGATTTAGCTAACCTCAAGTTATGATTTAGCTAACGTGCTAACATCGGTCAACTATTTGGCGGAAAGCTTTGCTAGGTAACTGCTTATCTGGCGGAAGATTGGTGTTGCTATTTTTTATTAATACAGAGATATTGGTGGTACATGATTGGACGGACACTTCTCCGGACCGGTCTGCGGACGGATACGTGTCCAGTTTAGAGGTGAGCGTTAGAGACGCCCTTTCTTCCTAACAACATATTATTATACAGTACTACATGTCCTACGATCCAGCGACTCACTGATTGCTGGTTTGTGGTTGTTGCAACCTCCTGAGTCCACATCATGATGGTCGATGGGGAAGACTATAGTGTCATCATGGACGAGGAAGCTGCACTCATCCCAGCCATGCAAAACATCATCGAAGCATCGGCCGGGTCAGCTAGGTGATGTACGATGTCGTCGCCTTTGTACCTGTCTTTTAAAGAGCAGCAACACAAAAAGATTGACTAACCCAACAACTCATCATGATACTCCTAGAGACATGTATGCACTAAAACTGGAGGGATGAAACACACGTGAAAGGGTGGTGGGAGGGCGAAAGAAAAATTTATGTACCCTTCCGTTCCTAAATGTAAGTCTTTTTAAAAATTTCAATAAGAACTACATACGGATGTATATGGACGTATTTTAGATTGTAGAATCACTCATTTTTTTCCATATGTAGTCCGCATTAGAATCTCTAAAAACACTTGTATTTAGAAGCGGCGGGAGTAAAATGCAACCTTATGTCTTTTTAATAAGGTGAATAAAGTACTTCCTCCGTTCCTAAATATAAGTCCTTTTAAATATTTTCATGTGGACTACATACGAAGCAAAATGAATGAATCTACACTCTAAAGTATGTCTATATACATTTGTATGTGGTCCTTATTGAAATCCCTAAAATATTTATATTTGGAAAAAAGAAGGAGTAGGGATATACTGACCGTGATTGATTCTTTCTCATGAATTTATTGTGTTACCAAATATTTATTACCATAACAAAGAAGAGATTATTACATACCTTAAATTGATATGACTTGATTGGAGGAGACAATGTAGGTCGGGACCATACATGTGGTGGGATATTTGTGATT
Source organism: Triticum dicoccoides (assembly GCF_002162155.2). Lineage (NCBI taxonomy): Eukaryota > Viridiplantae > Streptophyta > Magnoliopsida > Poales > Poaceae > Triticum > Triticum dicoccoides. The sequence continues at coordinate 17,485,336 of NC_041383.1, forward strand.
TGGTGTCTGGTTGGGAAGAGAGAGAGAAGTGGGGGACCATGCATGTGCGGATAGGAGGATAGAGAAGAGAGGGACCATGCATGTGATTGGTCAATTGCATGTTCGGACTCAGCAAAGTTCCCCATGTTTGTATGGTCGAACAAGTTCGCAGACTAATACAAGTCCCCATTGGATTGTAAAAGTGAACAAATGTGTCTGGTCGAACATATACTAGTGTTTTGCGGGTCTTCCTTGAGATGTCCTGATGTTGGTTCAAATTAAAGACGATAAATCTGCTACAGGTGTGAGTGACTATGATCCATGGAGTATTATTAATTTTGTATGCAATTAGTTTCGCCTAGAAAATGTGCTATGTATACCACACTTAACCTTAAAGAGTAGGTCAGTGGGACCTGGTGTTGTTTAAAAATCTTTGGGTAACAATGGTATTGGCATATATAATTGTTTCCGTGTTGTTTGCCATGCTGTGCAATTGACTGTTCTAACACGTCTCACAATCTTTGGGTAACAATGGTATTGGCATATATAATTATTTTCGTGTTGTTTGTCGTGTTGTGCAATTGACTGTTCTAACACGTCTCACAAGTGCATTGTTTTTCCACCTTGTTCAATGAGCAGTTACTGGAATATTTGCGAATAACCAAAGGACTAGAAATGCAGATGAAAATCATTTAACTTGTTTGCCGGACCGATTCATGCAAATTCAGGAAATGGCCCGTTTACCTTACTGATATGTAACTGTGTTTGAGCATGTTTTTAATTAGAAAATTGTCTTAGATATGGATGCAATAGTATAGTTTTGTGGCATGTAACTTAAATTTTGTTAGCCAAATTCGTGGTATAAGTTTGACCTAATATACGAGTGGTCTTCTCTAAGCACGGCTGGAGGAAGTATTATTTTGCGCAAAGAAGCAAGACAATACTTGTTGTTATGCAATCTTGGGGCCCCTAATTAACAAGCATTTCCGAGTCACATGCGTCAACCAGACCCAACCGAAGAGCAACTCCGACTTACAGGAGTTGTTCTATCCTCCCCCCCCCCCTCGAGCATGCAAAAAGACTAGCTGATAGGAAGGGACATCCACACCCGTATAAGTCGTGATCCGCCTCCCCCAGAACTGATGTGGGACTAAACCCAACAATCCCACACACACATCGGTCACCATGGACCTTGTATTCGCAACAAGTCGTATCATAGCCCAGGTGTCCAGAATGAATCTTGATGGACTCATGGGTGGTCGGTCATGGTTAGTGGGGTTGTATCATGGGTAGGAGTGCCAATAGTCAAGCCCCGGGGATGTAGCCATGATGGTGAACCTCGTTAGCAAATTTCGGTGTAGTGCCTCGTGTGATTGCTTAATTCTCGGTAGATTGACTATGCGCCTTGGATTTTTTTCTAACACTTGTCTACTAAAGTGTGTGACCTCTGACCATGCGGCCAGTGAGTAGTGAAGGCCAAGAAGTGGAACACGTATGTATAGGATGATCAACATGCCACAAATGCGACTAGTAGGAAGGATTACCCATGGAATCGTTAGTACAAGTAAGGACAAGTCTCCAACAGGAGAAGCCTCCCACCAATGGAAACTAGCCCCATTTCCTAATAGGAATTTCAGCTTCTACTTTCTCCTTGAGCCCTTTCCAGATGTTACCTAGCTATTTAACCGCACTAGCTAAATACCCATACGTTTCAACAGGGGCTACTTTATTTTAGTGGTTCCGCATAGGAGAATTTTGATTGGGTTGAGATTGAGATATGATATGGGGAGAGAATTCATATGGTAAGATATGGCATGTCTGAGTTTGTGTACATGAAATTACATGGTTTGATTTTGTTGTTTGCTTGCAAGGGATTTCTTGCTATTGGTGATTTATTTGATTTTCGTCAGTTGCTTTGCAAGGGATTCTTACCCCAGAAAAGAGGAGGTGGGGTCGGTTTGGAATAATAATAATGAGGGTTATCACGTGGTTTGAAAAAAAAATCCATGGGAGGGGCATCAATCGCTAGGAGGGATGGAAGCCATGGAAGCGAAACAAGAAATCTCCCTTTGAATAGTAGAGATATGTATTCCGAGATACTTAAAAGGAATAGAACTAATGGCACTGGTAAAATTATAGGCATACTCCTCTTGACTTTAGACTTCCCAAAGTTACCTCACTTTTAAGTGTCGTTCATTATTGAGGTTTGGAACTTTAACTGTATTTGTGAATTTTTTTAAATTTGAGCGTATTCTTCAACCATACATCATCGTGCCCCTCTTTTCTTTGATAATTAATATTAATAATTAAGCATATTCTTAAGGATTTACCGTGAGTAGGGGTGTCATGGACATGGAAGTTGGTATTATACGTCAATAGCTCGGTATAGTTGCACCGCAACTAGTGGGATGTGATATTTGTGAAACATCATTGATAATTCTTTGATCTGACCACTTCTTCAAATATGGTTGATTATTCTTTGATCTGACCACTTCTTCAAATATGGTTGATTATTCTTCGATCTGACCACTTCTCCTACCTCTCTATTATTTATTTAAAGACTAGTAAGGAAAGAAGATTGCCCAGCCAATTATACCTCAAGATATATACATGCATGTACCCACATTTACTATCATTGTTCAAAGAAGCAACATCACACTTTTTGTCTAAAGCGACCTATAACCATGAATTGAGTAATGATGTCCAAGAAGAGGAAGACGTATGTAAAGGGTGATTGAGATGTCGGACAATAGACTACTAGTAAGGACAAGTTGTGGAGCGTCATGCAATCACACACTAATTAATTAGTGTACAATAACACACTCCATATAGAAAAATTTCATTATTGCAATCACTATCTAATCTTGACGTTACTTCCTAGCTAACTTCCTGCTGCTAAGAGCAAATAATTGCATACATTGAAACACCATCGGATTTTACTATCGGATTTTACTTATTTATCTTGTAAGAAATATATATATTGTAAAGAATTATAAGTACAATGACATACATAAGATAAATACCACGAATTCTTATACTTTTAGTGCGGTGCACTTTTGTTTCACCAAACTTCCAGAAGTTGGAACAGTGAACTTGTCTTTCTTTTCTATGTTTATATAGTGATTTGTTGCCGCAGATCTGGTAGTTAGTTTCTGTTTCCAAAACTTTTCTCTTTATCCCCCATGAGGCGACAAGGAAGATCCAACGTGTCGCCATACACCACCAACATCGAGCTGGCAGGTTCCACCATCCTTCGCCAGCCTCACCGGCGGTGTGAGGGGTGGGTAATATCAATGCATTAACCTTGGCTCGTAGATAGTTTGGGGTTAGGGTCCCGCAGAGGTGTGTTAGTGGTGGTGATGATGATTACGTCGACCTGATGAATATGGTTCCATCAAGCATCCCATCTCAATAGTGTTGATGGCTCAATGGCATAGATTCCTACAGACCTCTCTGGTTGCTTTGGCTAGGGTATGCAAGGTTTGTCGGCAAGGCTACGACGACCTTCCCTTTGCAATTTCGCACTTCAGCATCTTCATCACATTAGTGTGGCCTTCGGGGCTGGCGTGAGGCCCATGAGTAGTTTTGGAGGTTTGGCTCTTGGATCTGCGGCTCTTGCAACGTTAACATCTTCTTCTCCAAATTGTCTGACGAGACAACATTGACTTCTTTCAGTCCACAATGAATAATGATAAGTTGGCTCTGGTGATGGAGAAGCAGCGAGGGCGCGGCGTCGGGCCATTCGGGTGGTAGATGAGGATCAACCCTCCAGGTAACTCGATGTAAATTTTCTTTATTATCGAGGGGTGTTTGTACTGCTAATTTGGTTAATATATATGAGGTTTTTTTGTCAAAAATAAACCTAAATGATAACGCCCACATATGTGTCACTTATCAACATGCTCACATGCACTCGATGTCATTCGATTTATTTGCACGAATTTTGAAGCAGTCGCCATCTGGGTCGAGAGCCTGTAAGCACCCAACGTCGTGTGGGCCGTATCATTTAGTGTCACACTTGTGGGCGCTCCTCGCCCGAATGGATACAGGATGCTCAACCGAACGTGTGAGCGAAACTGCTCCTCACCCACATGACGCTCACACGGCGATAGATGGCAACTACAAGTATGCATATGTGGCACCTAGTTAATCACACACGGCAACTATTGTTGACCATACATGTCAACTATGACTTAACCACACACGGCAACTACAGGTGTGCATATATGACAACAAGTTAATCACACACGGCAACTATGGTGATTATATATGGCAACTATGATTTGACCACTGTGGCAACTCCAATTAGTTACACATGGCAACTACATTTAATGATACATGGGAGGCATGGCAACTACCGTTAATTTCACAGAGCCAACAATACACTCATACTCCTGTGTCCGGTTTTCAAATGGCAATTGTTGTCCCAGCTCACATTTGCATATTCACCTTCTTCAGTTATCTGTCAAAATAAGTGCTTAGTTGATGAATTGTCTTTGCGCATTCTCCTCCAAACTAATTCATACGGCATGGATCTAGGTACATACTCTCTCCCTCCGCGTCTGCCATGCTACGTTCCATTTTTTTTCATAAACTATCTCGCAGAAAGATGCAACCAAAGACCCTTATTTAGATTGAGAAAATTGTGTGCATGCAAATTTATTAAATGCCACATTGAACTTTAGCGTCACGTCAACAACGGCGAGACCATTAAAATCAGTGTATTGTTGGCCTAATTTGTGGTCTGAATTAAAAAATGGAATTGTAGAAACAATCATTAAGCTATTGGCTTGGCGTCAGTGGTGATGTCATCGGATGCAATCTAACCCTGAGAGACACCGATTGAATCATGTTGCATATGTTCCGTTGTGCCCTTAAGGCATTTGAACTGAACCGTTCTCTTTGTGTGATACAAACGTACTTTTTTTTCTAGCGGTTAAATGACAGTTGGTGTTGTGGATGATTCTAGTAACTTTTCTTGGTTTCTATTGCGGGCTTGCAATAAAATGAAAGAGTGGATTTGAGAGAAGGAGAGGGAGACTCGTGGTTAAGTGGGAAAGACGAGATCACAAGAGTAGACGAGCAGTTTTTGACGAGAAGGGAAACATACACTTGTCAAATTTCCCAAGATATAGGGATTAATTAATGCCAAACTTTACGTGGGTAAAAAAGCTAGTACAGCTTTGTACTTACTAAATCTTTTCGTTAGTGCTAGCATACATGTTTCTCCTTGAACGAGTTTTTGGAAGCTAACCGCTAGCTACAAAGGCCTTCCTGGTCTCGCTGCAGGCTAGGCCATGGGCTCCCAAGTCATATAAGATGGAGAAAACTCCAAGGTCCAAGATGTAATATCATTTTTTCTGGAGTTTTTCTTGTAATGCTAGTATATTTAAGTATAGAGCCTCGGGCTCTCCAGAAAAGAACCACATATGCAGGGTCATAGAAACCTAGAAATTTCCAAGGACCCGGATGTAATTTTCATTTTTCTCACAGATATTCTTACAATGCTAAATCTATTTTAACATAGAGCCTCGGGCTCTTATGAAAGAAAAACAATAAACATAGGTTGTTGAAAGTTAGACCAAAATAACTATAAAAGCATGACCCAACAGAGCCTCTTAGACGCATCAGCAGGTTGACCATTCCCCAGTGCACCCAGCAAAGGACGTTGGTAACATACATACGGTGCTCATCCATCGACCATGGCTGCAAGAACCAAAGGAAAGATGGTCATTCGAGAGCATGGTGAAGGCCCTGCGGCGATGCTCGCCATCGGCACGGCGAACCCGACGAACCTCTTGCTTCCCCAAGACATGTTCGCCGACAACTTGTTCCGTGTGACCAAGAGCGAGCACCTCACTGAACTCAAGGAAAAGATGAACAGAATCTGTAAGCACACATATATGCATTCATTATTTCCCTTGGATTGACAATAATCTGCATGTTTTTTTCTTAGTCGCAGCTGACGCGAGATAACTACTACCAGTCGCCTCGCAGCGGAATCTTTAATGAAAAAAGAAGATAAAAAGAGTTTTGCTACTCCTACGTAAAAATTCTTACAAAACTTACATAGGAGCTGACCTAACCTGTGAAATTCAAGAGGGGGAGGGAGCTTTGCTACACCTACGTAAAACTACTTATAAGAAACTTACGTAAGAGCTCATTAGTAGGTGAGGCCAACCACATGAAATTTACGGGGGAGATGACTAGTTGGCGAAACTTAAGTTTATGTAACATTTTCACAAAACATATAGGTTTATGTAGCATTTTTGCGATAAAAATGTGAGGATGCATGAGTTTCGTCTTTTTATATTTCCAGGTCAGAAAACGGGCATTGAAAAGCGCCACTTCCACCTGACCGAGGAGACACTTGCCGCCCACCCGGAGCTCCTCGACAGGGAGCTGCCATCCCTCGACGCACGCATAGAAATGGCCGCCACCGCCGTGCCGAAGCTCGCGCAGTCCGCGGCCGCCAAGGCCATAGCCGAGTGGGGCCGCCCGGCCACCGACATCACCCACCTCGTCTTCAGCACCTACTCGGCGTGGGAGGCCCCCAGCGCCGACCTCAAGCTGGCCACGCTCCTCGGCCTCCGCCCCACGGTCTGCCGCACCATCCTCAGCCTCCACGGCTGCTACGGCGGCGGCAGGGCGCTCCACCTCGCCAAGGAGCTCGCCGAGAACAACCACGGCGCGCGTCCTCGTGGCCTGCGCGGAGACGACCCTTGTCTGCTTTGGCAGCCCCGACGGGGCCAACCTCGTGGGCCACGGATTGTTCGGGGACGGCGCCGGCGCCGTCATCGTCGGCGCCGGACCCTTCGGCGAAGGTGAGCGCCCGCTCGTCGAGATGGTCACCGCCACGCAGACGACGATCCCGAGGACCGAGCACGTGCTCGGCATGCAGGCCACGGTAGGCGGCATAGACTTCCACCTCGCCATCCAGGTGCCGATGCTGATCGGACAGAACGTCGAGCGATGCCTCCTCGACGCATTCGACGGGGATGCTCCGGGTTCCTGGAACGAGCTCTTCTGGGCGGTGCACCCGGGTGGCCGTCCCATCCTGGATAACATAGACACGGTGCTCAAACTGGAGCCAGGTAAGTTGGCGGCCAGCCGGCATGTGCTCCGCGAGTACGGCAACATGAGTGGCGCCACCATCGTCTTCGTGCTTGACGAGCTGCGCCGGCGTCGGAAGGAAGAGGATGGTGGGCATCTGCTGCCGGAGTGGGGCGCCATGCTGGCCTTCGGTCCGGGAATCACCATCGAGACCATGCTGCTTCGCTCTCCACGCTGATCGATTTCAGGGAGAAATTTATGCTACTACAAAATTACATATACTACCGTGTATGCGTACGTACTTATACTTTGTGCGCGTGTGTAAAAATGCATGCATGCATGCTCACGTCAGTCAAGTCAAAGAACACAAACCACGTCCCATATATAGCACGACAAAAGTATATGAGACGAATGATTACGTTACCTCGGTGCAATAAAATGAAGACCTTCAAAAGGAGATGTATTATAGGTTGTATATGCCTAAGGAGATGTCAATATTAAGACCTCCAAAAGGAGATGTATCTATATAGGTTGGATTGAATATTGACCTCCAGATATGTCCATGTGCGTTGTCAGTAATGTAAATGGAGATGCCGCTACAAAATACATCCTGAAATAATTGCAAATATTCTGGGTGATATTGGACATGCACTTGCGAAATTTATGAGCTCGTTGCATCAATGTAGCCGGAGAAAATTCAGTAGTGTAACGCGGGAGATGGAAAAATATCACGAACGAGGCTTCAAGAGCTCATGAATATGAACATTGACTGGTCTGAGATTAAAAAGAATAGGGTAAAATGGATGAGTTGTTGTATCACGAGGAGATGATGTGGATGCACAGATCAAGGATTTAGTGGCTGAAGGAAGGAGATCGTAATACAAAGCTTTTCCATGCAATGTCAGTGTGGCGAGCAAGAAGAAAAAAATATTAAGAAATTAGTAGACTTGCATGGAGTTGAGCATGGCGGAGATGACATGGGGGCTGCGACCAAAGCTTATTTTCAGAATATATTCTCTGCTGATTATACTCTTGAACCCAGTCCTGTTATTCATCTAATACAGTCACACGTTGCTGTTTACTTGGGAAATAATATATGTACACAGCTAAGTTTAGTAAATACATTATTTATGGCGGCACAATTAATTTATTTATCCACTCCACACAAATAAGCTAGGACCATGTGCAAGTGAAAAGCCACAACAATGTGCACAAGTCACAACTGAAGTTAAGAAGAGAGTAACTAAGAGGATGTTTTAGCAAAAACTGTTGTAAAAATAATCCATGTGAAGTATATAAATAAGGCATTCTATTTGTGCTTAAAGTACCAGAGACACATGTAGGAAAAATGATATGAAGAGATGGGGAGATGGAACCGTGAAGCAGGGAGATATAATGTTTATATTTTTGTCAAAGTAATTTTAAGTGAGATGAGCTTGCTTCAACTAATTTGGATATATCTTGCAAAAACAGCATCGTCATATAGCCAATGACAAAAGGCTAAATGACTGCCTCAACTAACCTCAAGCACGACACTTTTTCCATTTGAGATTGCTTCTACAACGATTTTCACATTCTATCACTCCGGAGTTTCTTAATTTTCTAACAGCTTTTAATCTCATTCTTATGTGTTTGGTGGACTTCATGTTGTCCTTTGAACTCTTCACCTTGGTGATGACAGTCTGATTGTCACAGTTCATAAGGATAGCCGGAACCGGTTTATCAACCAATGGCAAGTCCATCAAAAGATCTGGAAGCCATCTCGCTTCAACACCAGATGTGTCTAATGCCGTTAATTCTGCTTCCATTGTCGATCTCGTTAAGATCGTTTGCTTGCAAGACTTCCAGGAAACAGCGCCACCTCCAAGAGTAAACATATACCCAGTTGTGGCCTTCATCTCATCAGCATCAGAGATCCAATTCGCATCACTATACCCTTCAAGTACCGACGGGTATCCGGTATAGTGAAGTCCATAGTTCATAGTACCTTTCAGATAGCGCATAACTCTCTCAACAGCATGCCAATGTACATCACCCGGTTTGGAAACAAACCGGCTCAGTTTGCTCACAGCAAACGCGATGTCAGGCCTCGTTGCACTCGCTAGGTACATCAGTGAACCAATGATTTGAGAGTATCTCAATTGATCTAAGAGGATGTTAAGAAGAGAGTAACTAAGAGGATGTTTTAGCAAAAACTGTTGTAAAAATAATCCATGTGAAGTATATAAATAAGGCATTCTATTTGTGCTTAAAGTACCAGAGACACATGTAGGAAAAATGATATGAAGAGATGGGGAGATGGAACCGTGAAGCAGGGAGATATAATGTTTATATTTTTTGTCAAAGTAATTTTAAGTGAGATGAGCTTGCTTCAACTAATTTGGATATATCTTGCAAAAACAGCATCGTCATATTGCCAATGACAAAAGGCTAAATGACTGCCTCAACTAACCTCAAGCACGACACTTTTTCCATTTGAGATTGCTTCTACAACGATTTTCACATTGTATGACATTGTTTTGGTTACTTTAGAAAATATGCAATAGGAAAAGTCCAAGATTAGTACAAAGTCCATGGTTTAAACATGAGCCAAAAGCACTAATACTATCAGTTTTTTTTTATAATCTTATACCGACAACACAAGACAATTCATATAGATACATGTTCACCACATCGTGGTTGTGTTTCTACAAATCATATATGTCGGTCATATTTGAATGATAGTTAATCGAATATCTTTTGAAGAAATAAAATATATAAAATCTAGCCGTGCAAATGCGCGGGGCACACTTCTAGTTCGTTTTAAAATATGAGGATACGGGGATGTGGCTCACACTGGACCACATTTTCTCTTTCTTTTCGCTCTCTCTTCATCCATCAATCACATGCATTTGACAGCACAATTAGACAATAAAGTACTCTCTTCGTCCGGAATTACTTGTCGTGGAAATAGATAAAAATGGATGTATTTAGAACTAAAATATGTCTAGATAGTACATTCATTTCACCGACAAGTAATTCGAGACAGAGGGAAAACATGATGAACGACGTCACTGCTGACCGGATCTAAATTAGACAATCGTGGTGCACTATTTGATACGGCCCCACACTTAAAAAATAAAGCCTCAAACTTGGAATCTCACATGCTAGTCGTCGGTCTTCACGTGCCTAAGAACTAGCGGTACAGTACGCTGAATGGTGAGTGCTAAAAGAGGAGTTATCCTGTCCCTGTCCACGCTGCCCACGCACTGATTAGTATTCCCACTCACTCTGTACCGTACGTAAGTTTGAATTTCTTTTATTTCCTGCCAGAAAAGCAAAGTCTCGATCTCCATCGGCACTATCCAGGCGACGACATGCTCGCCGACCGCAAGCCCCACGCGGTGTGCGTGCCATACCCGGCGCAGGGCCACGCCACCCCGATGATGAAGCTGGCCAAGGTCCTCCACTCCAGGGGCTTCCACATCACCTTCGTCTACACCGAGCACAACTACCGGCGCCTTGTCCGTTCCCGCGGCCCAGGCGCCATCGCGGGCCTCCCGGACTTCCGCTTCGCCACCATCCCAGGCGTCCATCTGCTACTTCACAACGACCACCTGCCTCCCCCACCTGAAGAGCCTGCTTGGCGGCCTCAACAAAAGCGCAGCGGGGACGCCGCCCGTGACGTGCGTCGTCGCGGACAGCATCATGAGCTTCGCGGTGGACGCCGCGGCGGAGCTCGGCGTGCCGTGCCCGCTCTTCTGGACCGCGAGCGCGTGCGGTTACATGGGCTATTACAACTTCCGGTTCCTCATGGAGAAAGGCCTCACTCCGCTTAAAGGTACCAATATACTTCTTGAAAACATATGTGGGTGTATATCGTACCTCTCAAGATTTTACATGGAGATGTGTAACAAGTAATCAGCGAGGTTTCATGTCTGCTGTTCGGTTTGATGAGCAGGTGAAGAGAAACTGACGAACGGCTACCTGGACACGCCGGTGACAAATGCTCTCGGCATGACAAAGCACATGTGCCTCCGGGACTTCCCGTCCTTCGTCCACACCACCGACCGGGACGACATCCTGCTCAACTTCATGATCCACAAGCTAGGGCGGGCGAGCCGTGCTGGCGCCGTCATCGATCGTCAACACCTTTGACGAGCTGGAGCTGCCAGCGCTCGACGCCATGCGCAGCATCCTCGCCCTGCCGGTCTACACCATCGGCCCGCTCAATTTTGTTGTGGAGCAGCTGGTTCCCGACGGCGGTGATGGCAGCGGCCCGCTCGCCGCGGTAGGGAGTGTTGAGTAAATAGGCAATTTCTCGATTAAATTAATCCATGAGTAAATCACTAGCATGGCATTGACTAAGTTGATGACGTACTGACTCTGATCTAAACATGCACGTACTAAGCAAACAGTAGACAAATCTACACATACTGCTAGTACTGCTAATATGAAAATAATCAGAAGCGGGATAAACGATTTATACCCTTCAGTAGGCCACGCAGAGGCCGCGGCTTTGGTGGCAGCAGCGGCGTCCTCGGCGACCTTCTTGTCGGCTTCAGCTTTCTCGGCGGCGGCACGGTCGGCGTCGGTGGACATGGTGATGACGAAGGCGACGCGGACGTAGAGGAAGTAGACGATCGGAAGCGAGCAGTCGCGTAATCGCTGCCCAAAAACCTATTCGCCCCTCACCCCGTACAGGAACCAGAAGGGCGTGGTTTCGGAGACCTGCTCTCCCGTCGACCGTGTACGTGGCGGACGGGATGGAGTCACCGGCGGCAGCAGCAGCAAAGGAACGACGGTGGGCGTGCGCGTGAGCAGACGTGATCTGTTCGTGGCGGCTAGGGTTAGGAGACACCGCATACTTATAGGCGCAACCGCGTGGAGAGACGTGGGCTCGACCCACGTCCGAGTCCGTGACAGCCCACGATCCGACGTCTCAGATCGTGGCCCAGCTGTCAGAAAACTCTCCGTTAGTGACTGGCAAAAATAAGCGCGTAGGTGTGAGCTCGGCTCGGCTCAATCCCGCAACCCGCGGCGCGGCGCGGCGCGGCGCG
>NC_041383.1:17583753-17606319 GCF_002162155.2 Triticum dicoccoides
CCGTTCCCGCGGCCCAGGCGCCATCGCGGGCCTCCCGGACTTCCGCTTCGCCACCATCCCAGGCGTCCATCTGCTACTCCACAACGACCACCTGCCTCCCCCACCTGAAGAGCCTGCTTGGCGGCCTCAACAAAAGCGCAGCGGGGACGCCGCCCGTGACGTGGGTCGTCGCGGACAGCATCATGAGCTTCGCGGTGGACGCCGCGGCGGAGCTCGGCGTGCCGTGCCCGCTCTTCTGGACCGCGAGCGCGTGCGGTTACATGGGCTATTACAACTTCCGGTTCCTCATGGAGAAAGGCCTCACTCCGCTTAAAGGTACCAATATACTTCTTGAAAACATATGTGGGTGTATATCGTACCTCTCAAGATTTTACATGGAGATGTGTAACAAGTAATCAGCGAGGTTTCATGTCTGCTGTTCGGTTTGATGAGCAGGTGAAGAGAAACTGACGAACGGCTACCTGGACACGCCGGTGACAAATGCTCTCGGCATGACAAAGCACATGTGCCTCCGGGACTTCCCGTCCTTCGTCCACACCACCGACCGGGACGACATCCTGCTCAACTTCATGATCCACAAGCTAGGGCGGGCGAGCCGTGCTGGCGCCGTCATCGATCGTCAACACCTTTGACGAGCTGGAGCTGCCAGCGCTCGACGCCATGCGCAGCATCCTCGCCCTGCCGGTCTACACCATCGGCCCGCTCAATTTTGTTGTGGAGCAGCTGGTTCCCGACGGCGGTGATGGCAGCGGCCCGCTCGCCGCGGTAGGGAGCCGAGGTCCGTGGTGTACGTCAACTTCGGGAGCATCACCACCATGACCAGCGAACATCTGGTGGAGTTCGCCTGGGGGCTGGCCAACTGTGGCTACGACTTCCTTTGGGTCGTGAGGAATGACCTGGTGCAGGGCGACGCTGCAGTGCTGCCGCCGGAGTTCCTCGAGGCGACCAAGGGCAGGTGTTTCTTGGCGAGCTGGTGCGAGCAGGAGGCGGTGCTGCGGCACGAGACCGTGGGCATCTTCTTGACGCACTACGGGTGGAACTCGATGATGGAGGTCGGCGACGACGTGCGCCGGGAGGTGGTGAAGGAGAGGATAAGGGAGGTGATGGGTGGTGGCGAGGTGGGGAGGGAGATGAGGCGGAAGGCGATGGAGTGGAAGGAGATCGCCGTCCGTGCGACGACGCAACCTGGTGGCAGATCGTTGGCCAACCTTGAGGTTCTGCTCAAGAATATACGTGCACCACCGTTGGATCATCCTTCTCCCGCAATCATGTGATTAACCAGTGCCCGGGATTAACCAGGATCAGTGACTGGCATGCATGTTATCAGTTTTGGGGATTTAGAGTTCAAGGTACGATTTAGACTGGTGGGACAAGCTCTAGTTTTGAAACATAATTTTCTCTTCCTACATTCGTATGATTGTGGGACAGTACATTTTTCATGTTGTTTCTCCCAATAAATGGACGTGTGTGGTTATGTTCTGAGCAACTTTTTTGCCGACAATGTACCAATGTTTTTAAAAAATAAGCGACATGCTTCGTTTTATACAGGTAAAATAATAAGAGATATAATTTGACCACACGAATAAACTAGGGCAACTCTCCGCGTGACGGTGAGCCCAGTTTTGTCCCATCGTGTATGCGATGTTGCACAGAAAACGCCATGGGAAAAGGCAACGGTCCGTCCCAGCCATGTGCATGCCCGCACGACGTGGGACATGGTGGATTGGTGCTTGTCCCCACCATTTTGTATTATTGTGTTTTTCTATCATTCGATGGAGGCTTAATTTTGAAAATTCCAAAACTCAAACGTCCAGTTTTAATTTTCTCTGAATTTCTTTTACACATGTGAGATTCCTTGAAGGATGTAATATGTACGTGTGTAAAATTTCAGGATGAAATATCTTGAATTGAGAGCTGCATGAAAAACATTCATGGATTTTGGTGATGAACAATACTCATGGAGGAAAATTTACCAAATTAGCTTATCTTTTTGCTAATTGTTGTGCTAATATAATCCTCCGATGTCTCTGCTCGCCCTAGCCTTTTCTATGTAATATACTCTCATTTGCCCTTCCCCGTAATATCTGGTTCGCGCTCCGCCACTGCATGCCACAAGAAACGACCGAAGAACAGTTAGTACCATACCTTGTAGCAGAGCTAAGAAAGCCGATACGAAGGAGTACCATGAAAATTTGTGGAAAAAAACTGGCACAAACCACGAAACTAATCATAGGGAGGAAGCGATGCGAGGCACCGTGAGCGGCGGGCGCAAATGCCCTCGTGATCGTCGCGAGAACCATAGACTGCCGCCTCAGCCTACCCCTTTCCCCGGTCTACCGTGCGCTGACAATGCCACGTATCCCAATGGCGATAAAATGCAGAGGCCACGCTTACTAGTAAGTAGGCCCAGATAGAAAAAGCCCTGGACCATCGGCTAAAAGTTACAGTCCCACTCAACCCTTAAAGCCCAAAGTGAAGACATCTCTTCGGTTCCTGCACACAATCCAGCGAGACCCTGTCAAAATCATTAGATACAATCCAAAATTGCCGTCCTCAATAGATCTGCCTTTGTCAATTGTAATTTCCTGTTTTGAAAGTCATGCTACAAATGTTGATGCTGATAGGTTAGCCAAGTTTTCGTTTTTTCTTGATCAGGGTAGACATGTTTGGTTGCTACAACCTCATGATCCCTTATGTATTCCTCTCCTTCGGGAATTTGATCAATAAAGCTTGGGTTTCCTCTAAAAAAATTGACTGTGGGCCTTTGAAACTTTAGGCAGCATAGTGAGTTAAATGATAATGCATTTTCTATTGGGTCACATTCAGACATGAGCCACAAAATATGGCTGAAATTCCAATCGGTGTTCACCTCCGAGTCTTAGGTGGTGTCATTTTCCAAGTTCAAAAAACAATTGGCAGCCGGCTCGGGAGATTCAACAGCAATGGCAATGGCTTGGCTTATAGTCACCCTGACCACCAACCGCGTCCATTGTCCCTCCGAAGCATCACCTGCTGACGAGCCCGCCCCCACCGGATCCTAGGAACCCGTAGAATCTCGGGGAGATCATCTCGCTTCTCCCCACCAAGGATTACTGCCGCACCCAAGTCCTCTCAATTCGGTGGCGCCCTCTTTGGCGCGCGGCGCCCCTTAATCTCGACTGTCGCCGGCTATCTGTCTTTAATGATTTTGAACTCCCCAGAGCCATCATCTCCTCCCACCAGGGCTCCGTTCAAAGCCTCTGCATCCCGTCATGATACCTGAGCAAGCATACCATGCCCTACATGGTGGACGCCTGGCTGAAATCCCCTGAATTCACAGAACTATAGTTGCTTGAGTTCTACTATTCCCCAGGAAATCACCTGCCAGATACCGAACGCCATGTACTTGTGCCCTCACCACCGATGTCCATCTCGCGGTTTTCCTCCTCTCTCCACACCGCTACCTTTGCGCTGTGCTACCTACCAGACAATCTAGTACTAAACCTTGGACTCCGATTTCGCAAAAAAACTTTCACTTGTGCGGGTTCGTATATCGGAAGCCTCATTGCACAGCATCATCCACTCCAGTTGCCCTGCCCTGGAGTGCTTGGTGCTTGTTTTCGCAGTTACAATCGGCTGTCTCCAAATAAAGTCGCCTACCCTTGTAAGAATTGAAGTTTCTTTTGATGGAAGGCATCTCATCATCTAAGATGCCCCTTCACTTCAAAGGTTGATCCTTGATTCTAGTTATTCACCATCGCAAATAACCGTCATCTATGCGCCTACTGGAGACGTTGGGTGTAATACATGATCTCTGTGCTCATTTCAAGATGGTGTTTGGCTCCACAGTTATTCAGGTACTGTATATTATCATCTACACTTGTAACCATAAGCTGCATTTTAAATTTCTGGGCATAAGTTTTATATCATCTTGAAGTACACATTTTGTACTAATATTATGTTCTATTCTCAATGAAGAGTTTCTCCATGGATAGCCTATCAATGGTGTTGGATTCTGTCAAGATCTTATATATCCAAATGAATAGTTTTGATCTAAACAAGATTATTGGCTTGCTGCAATGCTTTCCATGTCTGGAGAAGTTGTATATAAAGGTGATAATTTCACGTACATTGGAAGCCTGCATATAGTGTATTAGAATTAACCGTTTAGTTGTTGCTCTTTCAACACTCTTTTTTAGACCTTAACTGTTTTCAATCTTCATGTCTATTTATGCAACTAGACGGGGTAAGAAAGTTATAACCAATTAATGGATTCGTAAGCACCGGGATTTTCTTACTTCTCATGACATTCAATTGAAGACAATAACGCTGGAATGATATGTAGCCAACCATGCAAACACTAGATTTGTCACATTCTTCCTGCTGAATGCGAGGTTACTATTGTCCATCAGGCTTAAGTTCATCAGCAGCTTGGTTTTGACGGATGGGTATGTAGAAGAGCAAAAAAAGGAGTTTCATGTGGACAAAAGAGCTTCTGAACGTGCCGGGCTTCTATTTACAACATCGTGTGGTCACAATCCAGTAAATTTTACGACCCAAGATGTTCATTCTATGGACCTAACGGATCCATTTGACAGTGACTGCCGAAAACAGTGCTGGAGTTAGATGTTGTTGCCCTTTTCAATCTGGGTTTTGTCTAAACCTGATGAACAATTAACCCTCGTGCTTTTGTACAGTTTGTAAGCTGGAGTTAGATGTTGATTCCCGTTTCAACTCGACTGTGACTGTCATATTTTCTTTGAAACAAGGCAAATGGCTTGCCATTCATTTAATTAAGAGTGAAATACTTTAACAAATTCCAACCAAGGGAAATAACATCACTCTAGCCGACTGCTTGAGCTCACTGTGCATTAAAGAACCCAAGTGATTAGCCCCCACCAGCACCCACAAACTTATTTTGAACTAGCACACAAAATGGGTTGTAGATTTCGATTCTGACATTTGAGACCCATGAGGAAAAAGCCTATTCAAGGTGGTGTCAACTTACTAGCTAGTCAACAAACGATTCTGCCTACCAGCCGTTGGATTGACATCCAACATCTGTCGTGTATCATCTATCTCTTCTCTTCTTCCTCTAGACGCCCAAACCAAACCACCCCGTCGGTTCCACCTACTCCCGCCTCCCACGGCTGGCTGCGCCTTCGCAGCCCTACCGTACCCTCCAACGTTGGCCAATCCCTCCCTCTATTCCCCCACACGTCATGTTATTCTCCGGCGATGTCAGCCCCAGCACGCACCCGCACCCAAACCAGTCAACCCTCGTACTCTCCTCCACCTGCGAGTGGACAGGCGCATCTTCCATGGCTCCTGTTCGTTCCATCTGAGGCCTCGCCGTCGTCCTCCGCCTTGTTTAGCTCGCCGTGCGCGGTGTGCCACCCTCTTGCGTTGTCAACGTCGTCAACAACCAAGAGGAACAAGGAGATGACTTTACGTGGAGATGATGACAGTAGGGACCCACCAGCGCCATGGTAGTATGCAAGCAAGTGCCTCGTTATTACAAGCCCAAAAAATGGTTCCTCCTAATGGTTGGACATCTGGGGCTGATACGTCTCCAATGTATCTATAATTTTTTATTGCTCCATGCTACTTTATCTATTGTTTTGGACTATAATGGGCTTTATTTTCTACTTTTATATTATTTTTGGAACTAACCTATTAACCGGAGGCCCAGCCCAGAATTGTTGTTTTTTGCCTATTTCAGTGTTTCGAAGAAACGGAATATCAAACGGAGTCCAAACGGAATGAAACCTTCGGAAACGTGATCTTCTCACCGACGTTATCCAGGAGACTTAGACCCTACTCCAAGGAGTGCCAGAGGCGGTCACGAGGGTGGGGGCGCGCCCTCCCCCCTGTGCGTGCCCCCCTACCTCGTGGGCCCCCTGACGCTCCACCGACGTACTCCTTCCTCCTATATATACCTACGTACCCCCAACAGATCGGGGACGGAGCCAAAAACCTAATTCCACCGCCGTAACTTCCTGTATCCACGAGATCCCATCTTGGGGCCTGTTCCGGAGCTCCGCCGGAGGGGGCATCCACCACGGAGGGCTTCCACATCATCACCATAGCCCCTCTGATGAAGTGTGAGTAGTTTACTTCAGACCTTCGGGTCCATAGTTAGTAGCTAGATGGCTTCTTCTCTCTTTTTGGATCTCAATACAATGTTCTCCCCCTCTCTCGTGGAGATCTATTCGATGTAATCTTCTTTTTGCGGTGTGTTTGTTGAGACCGATGAATTGTGGGTTTATGATCCAGCTTATCTATGGAAAATATTTGATTCTTCTCTGAATTATTTTATGTATGATTAAGTTATCTTTGCAAGTCTCTTCGAAATATCCGTTTGGTTTGGCCAACTAGATTGGTAGTTCTTGCAATGGGAGAAGTGCTTAGCTTTGGGTTCAATCTTGCGGTGACCTTACCAAGTGACAGAAAGGGTTGCAAGGCACGTATTGTATTGTTGCCATCGAGGATAACAAGATGGGGTATTTATCATATTGCATGAATTTATTCCTCTACATCATGTCATCTTGCTTAAGGCGTTACTCTGTTTTTAACTTAATACTCTAGATGCATGCTGGATAGCGGTCGATGAGTGGAGTAATAGTAGTAGATGCGGAATCGTTTCGGTCTACTTGTCACGGACGTGATGCCTATATACATGATCATTGCCTGGATAACCTCATAACTATGCTCAATTTTGTCAATTGCTCAACAGTAATTTGTTCACCCAATGTAGAATACTTATGCTCTTGAGAGAAGCCACTAGTGAAACCTATGGCCCCCGGGTCTATTCTCATCATATCAATCTCCATCACTTTATTTACTTGCTTTTTCTTTTACTTTTTACTTTGCATCTTTATACCAAAAATACCAAAAATATTATCTCTATCAGATCTCACCCTCGTAAGTGACCGTGAAGGGATTGACAACCCCTAAGCATTGGTTGCGAGTAGCTATCGTTTTGTGCAGGTACAAGGGACTTGCGCATGGTCTCCTACTGGATTGATACCTTGGTTCTCAAAAACTGAGGGAAATACTTACGCTACTGTGCTGCATCATCCTCTCCTCTTCGGGGAAATCCAACGCAAGCTCGAGACGTAGCAAGAAGAATTTCTGGCACCGTTGCCGGGGAGGCTTACGCAAAAGTCAACATACCAAGTACCCATCGCAATGCCTATCTCTCGCATTACATTATTTGCCATTTGCCTCTCGTTTTCCTCTCCCCCACTTCACCTTTGCTGTTTTATTCGCCCTCTCTTTCCCAATCTCCTCCTCTTTTTCCCTTTGCCTTTTGTTTGCTCGTGTGTTAGTTTGCTTGTTCATCGCGATGGCTCAAGATGCCACCAAATTGTGTGACTTCACCAATAAAAATAATAATGATTTCCTTAGCACTCCGATTGCTCCTCTTGCCAATACCGAATCTTGTGAAATCAATACTGCTTTGTTGAATCTTGTTATGAAAGATCAATTTGCCGGCCTTCCTAGCGAAGATGCCACTACTCATATGAATGGCTTCATTGATTTATGTGATATGCAAAAGAAAAAGGATGTCGATAATGAAGTCGTTAAATTGAAGCTATTTCCTTTTTCTCTTAGAGATCGTGCTAAAGCGTGGTTTTCATCTTTGCCTAAAAATAGTATTGATTCTTGGAACAAGTGCAAAGATGCTTTTATCTCTAAGTATTTTCCTCCCGCTAAGATTATCTCTCTTAGGAACGATATTATGAATTTTAAGCAACTTGATCATGAACATGTTGCACAAGCTTGGGAGAGAATGAAATTAATGCTACGTAATTGTCCTACTCATGGTTTGAACTTATGGATGATTATTCAAAAAAATTATGCTGGATTGAATTTTGCTTCTAGAAATCTTTTAGATTCGGCCGCAGGAGGCACTTTTATGGAAATCACTTTAGAAGATGCTACTAATCTCCTAGATAATATTATGGTTAATTATTCTCAATGGCATACTGAAAGATCTACTAATAAAAAAGTGCATGCTATAGAAGAAATCAATGTTTTGAGTGGAAAGATGGATGAACTTATGAATTTATTTGCTAAGAGTGTTTATTCTGATCCCAATAATATGCCTTTATCTACCTTGATTGAGAATAATAATGAATCTATGGATGTGAATTTTGTTGGTAGGAATAGTTTTGGAAACAACGCGTATAGAGGGAATTTTAATCCTAGGCCTTATCCTAGTAATCCTTCTAATAATTATGGAAATTCCTACAACAACTTTTATGGAAATTTTAATAAGATGCCCTCTGAATTTGAGAGTAGTGTTAGAGAGTTTATGAATTCACAAAAGAATTTTAATGCTTTGCTTGAAGAGAAATTACTTAAAGTTGATGATTTGGCTAGGAACGTTGATAGAACTTCTCTTGATGTTGATTCTTTAAAGCTTAGATCTATTCCTCCTAAGCATGATATCAATGAGTCTCTCAAAGCTATGAGAATTTCCATTGATGAGTGCAAAGAAAGAACCGCTAGGATGCGTGCTTCCAAAGATGCCTTTATTAAAGCGTGTTCTTCTAATTCCTATGAGAATCAAGATGAAGATCTAAAAGTTATTGATACGTCCCCTATTAAATCTTTGTTTTGCAATCTGAATCTTGATGAAACTGAATATGATCTTCCTTTACCTAGAAGGCGTTCTAAGAATTCGGTGTTTTTAGATCTTAATGATGAAATTGATCAAAGTGGGATTGAAAGAAATAGAAATCTAGATGTTGCTAAGCCCACTATATTGGATCTCAAGGAATTTAATTATGAAAATTGCTCTTTAATTGATTTATTTCCTTGTTGCAATCCGTGCTAAATTCTCCTCATGCTTATAGTCAAAATAAGGCCTTTACTGAACACATTGTTGATGCCTTGATGCAATCTTATGAAGAAAAACTTGAGTTGAAAGTTTCTATCCCTAGAAAACTCTATGATGAGTGGGAACCTGCTATCAAAATTAAAATTAAAAATTATGAGTTTCATTCTTTGTGTGATTTGGGTGCTAGTGTCTCTACTATTCCCAAAACTTTGTGTGATTTGCTAGATTTCCGTGATTTTGATGATTGCTCTCTAAACATGCATCTTGCGGATTCCACTATTAAAAAGCCTATGGGAAGAATTAATGATGTTCTTATTGTTGCAAATAGGAATTATGTGCCTTTACATTTTATCGTTCTTGATATAGATTGCAATCCTTCATGTCCTATTATTCTTGGTAGACCTTTCCTTAGAACGATTGGTGCAATTGTTGATATGAAGGAAGGAAATATTAGATTCCAATTCCCTTTAAAGAAAGGCATGGAACACTTTCTTAGAAAGAAAATAAAATTACCATATGAATCTATCATCAGAGCCACTTATGGATTGCCTACCAAAGATGGCAATACCTAGATCTATCCTTGCTTTTATGCCTAGTTAGGGGCGTTAAACGAGAGCGCTTGTTGGGAGGCAACCCAATTTTATTTTGTGTTCTTTGTTTTTGTTCCTGTTTAGTGTTAAATTCTATTTCTACTTTCTTTTTAGATGTGGTTTTATGTTTTAATTAGTGTTTGTGCCAAGTAGAACCTATAGGATAAGCTATGATGATAGTTGATTTGATTCTGCTTAAAAACAGAAACTTTGCGCTCACGAGAAAAAATTCAATAAATCACAGGGATGTGCTTTTGCATTGATACTTTTTGCTGGTGATCAATAAACAAATTTTCCAGTACGTCCTATTTTGGTAGAAGTTTTTGGGTTCCAAAATTGTTTTTAAGCATTGAGAGCTGAATCAAAGGAGTTATTCTTCACAATATATTTTCTATGAGAAGCCAATATCAGCAAATTGATTATGAAGCTAGTCTATTTAACCGGATTTTCTAGAAGAAGGAAGTGACAAGGACTTAAGGATGATCAGGATCAGTTTAACATGGATAAATCCAAATTAAACTGGGGGCTAATGTCGGGGATATACCCCGCGGTATGGCCCGGCCGGAGTCATAAACCGGCCGGGACTTGGTAAACCGGCGGATGGTAAACCGGCAGACAGTTAAGACAGATGGCTAAGACAGACGGTAAACCGGCAAGTGTTAAAACGGCACAGTTGAGACAGATGGTAGCACCGGCAGGTGTTGTTAAACCGGCAGACAATGTTAAACCGGCACACAATGTTAAACCGGCAGGTATTGTTAAACCGGCAGACAATGTTAAACCAGAAGACAATGTTAAACCGACAGACGTTGAGAAGCCCAGGAAAGGAAGTCAAAATAGTTTAAGTTAAAGTCCGAGTTGGACTCCACATGTAACCCGCCCCTTCAACATATATAAGGAGGGGCAGGGCTCCCCAAAGAGGGACAAGCAAGAAACAATCTCTAGGGCTAGACACAACTAGAGGAGAGCCGGTTTACGGCGACTCCCTCGTGATGATAATGAGATCTAGCCTCAAACAGCATGTAGGGTTTTTACCGGATGATGTTTCCCGGGGCCCGAAGCTGTCTAAACCCTTGTCTTGTGTTCCGTCTCTCGATTCCGCTCAACCCCTCTCAAGCTACCACATAGATGCGTTGGCCTCGCGACTAAGTCCTCACACTAAGGACATCTGATGTGTTAATTCCACGACACTATCCCTGTTAATAACTATCTTTCCCAGACACTCCATTTTGGTCCACAAAATTGAGAGATGACGGCTTATGACCAACCTCCTCGGAATAGTGTTTTTGTGTTGGATCATTGTTTGACCCACCACGGAAGCTTAGCTAATATCATATTGTTACGTTTGTACTAGTGCTAGTTATATTATATTATATTGAATTGATATTTCTTTACATGTGTGTTGGACATGCATGATTGCCAGTATAAGACTAGAAGGTAGTGTGAGCCATTCTACAGACAAACAATTTTTTCCAATGGTGAATTAATATTACTTTACTTTTTTTCTGTTGGCCAGTTTAGGTGGGTAGTTCGGAGTGGGAAAGGCGTGCATGAGTTGGCCTTAATCTTGTAAGTATACTATCGTGATGATTGCAAATGGCAAAGTCTTGCAATGTATTATTGCCACTAAGGTTAAATATTTGTGTTGGGCCTCCAATGAAATCATGCAATACAATAGTATGTCATCTTGGTTAAGGCAATTATTTGTCTTACAATTAGAACTTGGATGATGCAGAGGGTATCTCGATCTACAAGTGGGTTATTAGCTATAGAGTCGGGGAGGGTATCATTATATAGAATTACGGACGTACTGCTTATATAACATCAGCTCATTACACACAATCTAGCATGAGCATGAGATATTTAAGATGCAGTTTTTCACATGACTACGTTATTTGCCGTCTTCTTTTCTTATGGAGAGTTACACTTGCTGAATCTATCGACCCCGGTGCAGTTTTTAGCATAAGAAAACACTTTCACCAACTATTTTTTTATTTTAAGTTATTATTTGTTCTGAAAGTAGAAAAACATTACCTATCACATTATTTTTTAATATTGTGTACAACTATCAAGGCTATACACCTAGTAGTGAGAAAGAGAGCAGACAACATGTTTACTCGTTAGTTCTACTCAACGAAACCACCATTGTCGGGTTGCCAGGCAGACCTTCAGTGGTGTCCGGCCACAGACTACTTTTCTTTAGTGGCGGGTTGCCATGTTTGTCCAATAATCATATGATTCTGCAGAAGTACTCCAAAGAAACAAAAGGAGTGGCTATTTCAACCACTAGTATTTTCCTATGAACAAGATAGAAACAGAACAACAACAATTTTTAAAATATCATAAAAAGATTGTAGTCCTGCTTGGTCTAATAAAACCCAATCATCGATCTCACCATGATATATAATTTCATAAAATACAGTGACAATTTCTAGAGACGATTACACTTAAAATAATATTAGAAAGGACAACACACATACAGTTCATGCACACATATGTAGAACGTGTCGGCCTTCAGGTATGTGTGCAACTTATTATCATGCCAATTAATATGGTATAGTTCACCGAGCTTTCATGGGTAGATCTCAATTACTGAGTAGGGACCCAATACTGGCAGAATTTTGTAATCATCACTGAAGCCAGCATCAGAAAATATCCTCTTCCACTCAATTTCATCTCGTTCCACCCCGGTGATATACATCATGAACGAGTTTTGTATGGCTTCCATCTCGTTGATTTTTCTATCGCCATTTGCAGATCCTCTTACCATATCTATAATTATCACCTTTCCTCCAGCATTTCTGGCAGGGATGGCTTCCTTGCAACGTTGAAGTATTTTGACGCAGTCGTCGTGACCCCAGTCATGCAAAATGTTCTAGGAGATATACATATAGAAACAATTTAGAATAAAAAAAGAAAACAATTTAGTGGAAGAAGAAAAAGGAAACATTAATTTCATTATAAGGATTTATTGTGCTACTTTTACATGAAAATGTGATTATAAAGTTATAGGAGTAATCCTATGAATTATATTTAAAGTATTTTTTGTGTTGTAGTCCCTTAATTTATTCTATCAAAGCTTCAAACCAGTTAATATCATCTTCCATGGATTACTAGTTTCCCCCCATGCATCCAACCCATTACACTACTCATTTGACAAGCCAGAGACCAAAGGGCATGTTTCCCAGGAATAGGTCGTATATATGTGAAATATTGTTTATAATGCCTGCGCGTATTCTGCCCAATCCTACGCTCCGGCCGCTTCGAGTGAGCCGACCAGTATGCGCTAATTAGACCGACGCGCTAACCAGGTCGAAGTGCGCGGGCGACGTGGGAAAAATCAATCATAACACTTACAACCAAAACTGCTCTATGTGTAACATCATTGTCTTAGTGTCGGTAAAAAAACTTATGTCTATTACTACCTACATTTAATCTATTACTGGCAATGAATAGGGATGAAACCTTCATCTCTCGCTGCTGGTAAAAGACTTAGGTCCATTACCATTCATACTTACTATAGAGCCGGTAAAAAACCAAGGTCCATTACATTCAGACAGCAATGAGTAGTGACGCAAGATCAGAGCAACACATGGTAATAGAAATAAATAAAGCGCGTTACTTTATTTTGCACATGCCGTTACCCTCAAAATCTCCCTTCTCCGCCACCCACACACCCGCGCATGATTAGGATCAGCAGTCGGCGCGTAGATTAACTAAAAATGCGCACACACTCAGAATAGCGCAGCCCTATACGCGTATTTATTTTAGCGTACGCTCCGGCCGCTCGATCGAACCGGCCAGTATAGGTGCTGAGAGCATCTCCAGCCGCGCCCCCAGAATGGCCTCCCGAGGGGCTTTTCTCGCGTCGGCGCCGAAAAAACGGTCCAGTCGCGCCCCCAGGAGCCCGATTTTCGCCGGCCTGGGCCGAAATCAGCGCCGGCAGACCCAGGCCGAACCAGGCAGACCCAGGCCGAACCCAAGTGATTTTGGCGCGAAACAGACGCGGACCCGCCGAGTCAGCGAGACGGGCGCTTCGTCGCCCTCAGCGCCTCGGTTCCCGCAGGAATCAATGCCAAGGCTGCCGCCGCCGGTCAGCCTTGCCATTGATTCCTCACGGGCGGCGCGTCACTGGGCGGCGCGGCGATGCCTCCCCTTCCGCCACGCGTACACACGTGCCCGCCTATTTAAGCCGCCGGCCTCCCTCGCCACTGGCCACACCAGCCTAGACGCCGAGCTCTCCCTCTCCAGGCGCCGCCGCCGAGCCCTCCCTCTCCCCGTACGCCGCCGCCGAGCCCTTCCCACTCCAATCTCTCACTATCCCGATGGCCACACGTTTCCCCGGCGACTCTGCGGCGGCCAATGGCTTCGGCCGCCGCTCGCTCCACGAACAGGAGTCTTGGCTCCTGTTCGAGGCCAACATCCCGGCGCCGCCGGACATGCGCGCTGGGACGACGGGGTTGAGGCTGAGAAACGGGGAGTGCCCGTTCCCCCGTTGCCCGACGCCACAGCGCGCGCCCACTACTTCGCCGCCAATGGAGCGGGAGCGCCAGATCGCCGCCCTGCGGTGCTTCGAGCAGCGCCGCCGGGTCCGCGAAGAAGGAGGAGTCGTCATCCTCGACGACAGCGACGAGGACGACACGCCGCCGCCGCCGCCGCCACCAGTCCGCCACGGCGACGCCGGGCAGGGGTCCAGCAGGGGCGGCCGCGTCAAAGAGGAGAAGGCCAACGACGACGCCTGCGATGATGGCGGCAACGACGGCGACTACTCCGCTTTCAGTGATTTCTTTTTTTTAGTTTATGTTTGTAAACGCGTCGCGAAACAATATATGCCAAAGTTTGCCAAAATTTAGACTTGTTTTAACCAAACTTCGCCGAACTTATTGAATTTAAAAAAAATCAGACGCGTCTGGGGGAGGGCCTGGGCCGACGACTGGGGGCCAACTCGCCCCCAGGCCCTTTTTTAGCGTCGGCTCGCCCCCAGACGGCGATTTTAGGCGTCCCCTGAGGGGCCAACGGCTGGAGATGCTCTAATTAGCCGAACCCTGCGCGCTCGTCCAAACCCCGCGGGCTCGTTCATGAAATTTCTACCGTAACAACTTACGACCAGAGTCCACCGCTTCGTCAGGGGTCAAACCATTAATGACTCACTGCATGGTAACGAATTACCACCCCATCCATCTTTTTTACTTCTGCCAATTAGTGAGCATGTAGTAATTTTTATCATGTAGTAATTAGGGATCAAACCATTGATGACTCATGTAGTAATTCGTTACTACATGTAGCAATTAGGGATCACACCATTGATGACTCACTGCACTGCATGATAAAGAATTACCATCCCATCCATTTTTTTACTACTTCCAATTAGTGAGCATGTAGTAATTCGTTACTATATGTAGAAATTAGGGATCCAACCATGGATGACTGTAAAGAATCCACGTCCATTACCACCTATACTTAATCTATTACTGTCACTCATTAATGACCTCATAGTCAGGATGTCGTGACCATGCATGGTAACAAAATTAAACGTGTTACTTTTTCTTGCACACAACATTACCCTCAACAAATTAGTGGTGGAGAGGAGGCCTTCCAGACGCGACCTGCCCGCTTACTTAGGAATGGCCGGAGCGGCAAGCATTCTGCGCGCTCGCTCACGATAGCGCCACCGTATGTGTGTGTGCGCGCGTGCACACACACACACATAGATATATGTTTTGTTTTCACCGTTGTTTTCTCCCTCAAATCGTTCTGTTCAATCATGAGCGTTTACACACACATAGATATTCGTTTTGTCTTCACCCTTGTTTTCTTCCTCAAATCTTTCTGTTCAATCATGACCGTTCTCGGGTAGAGCATAATATTTGTACAGTTTCCTCAGAATGGATAAAGTTACATAATTTTTGTCCACGGATAAAATTTGAAGTGGGGTTATTCTATTATTTTCATCATCTACTGGTAATTGTGGCAACATAAGAGTTTCGAGTGCTGTATAATGCATTCCTGTCATTAAATATGGGTATATGTGTCTTTTCTTATGGCTAGTAGGCCCTGGATATCTAAGTACTACTACGTACTGTGAAGGGAGGAACTAATACCATTTTAGTTTATTTCCTTTTTGCACACTTGATCACAATCGAAATAAATGTGACACCTGTTGTCGACCAGTTTTGAGTGAGTAATAAGGGTGCAATGAATCACATGTGAGACACTGATGAAGAGACCGTGCGCTTGATATGGATGGGTATATACCTTGAGTAAGACAGCATCGGCGGATGGAATGGATTCAAACATGTCACCGGCGACGAAACTCAGGTTGTCATCACGGGCGGCGGCCTGCCCGGCAACGACAACGTGAGGAAGGTCCATGACGGTGCACTTGATGCACGGGAAAGCCTTAGCAATCACTTGTGTGCCCGCGCCATTGCCACCACCTACATCGACGAGCGATCTGAGACCGCGGAAGATGCGGCCCTTGTCGACAATAATGACCTCGAGGAAGACCTGGCTATCGGCGGCCATGGAGTTGTTGAGGACGTCGTTGAACCTGGCGTCCTTGCTCACCATCTCCCACTGGGAGCAGCCATGTGCGAGCTCGAAGAGGGAGCCGGCGCCGGTGGCCTCGGGCTCGGTCCTGAACCATTCAGGCATGCTGAAGAAGGAGGAGACGACGAGAGGGTTGACGCAAAAGGGAACCATAGGGGACAGGTTGCACCAGCCGACAAGGAAACGGCAGGCCGTGGTTAGCCCATACACCACGGTGTCACCATCCCCGGCGCCGGCAGTGGCGGTGAAAATGCCAGAGGTGGTAAGCAGTTCTATCACGCGCTGGAGGTCGGCAACCTTACCGGGATGTACCTTTGCGTCTGCCTCGATGTTGGCGATGGTGGCGGTGCCGCAGCGGCGATGGATGGCCTCGGGGATGCCTAGATCAACCACACACCTGAGCGACATGGATTTGACGTAACCGAGCATGTGGTTTTGGAGCTCGGCAAGAGCTTGGAGCAACTCCTGCGGGCTCACTTCGGCCAAGAGCTTAAGCGTCATGTTGCCTAGGCCTTAAGCTGACAACTCTTTTGTTAGGCTGCTTAAGCTACACAACTTCACTGCAAATGAAAGCTCGATGTGCGTGTACTCCTTGCCTTGCCAATGGCTTTTATACACGGCCAACTGGTTAGTGTTGGAACATATTGTCCTCACTTCTCTAACTGTTCAGATCAGCTCTTGGTTTCTACAGATACAAATAAAATTTGTGACACAAAAAAATCTAACTACCAAGGTATGACCATAACTTTAATTTTAAGAAAATAAATAAAGAAAGGTAAATGTACTTGCAACCAATAGAAAACTAGAGAATAACCCACGCTTTGTTGCCGAAATTGGTTGATAAAAATTTGGGTCAAAAACATGAGAATCAAAATTTAAAATACAAATGACTTCTTATATTTAATTATGTATATCTGCTTTTTTTTTACTTAATATAAGTAGAATAGTTGAATGGAAACCATTTTTCCATGCATAATTCAATGTTGTGGTAGGTCTATTCTCATGCATGGTTGCATGTCGAGGTGGGATTTATCCCATTCATAATTATATGGTATGGCGTACTTACATGTTAAGATAAATAAATTATTGGGATGACCTTTTTAGGTACACAACATAAGCAAAGAAGCACAGAGTTAGGGCATCTAGAGTTGGACCCCTCAAAGCTTCCCTAAGACGTCCGGGCGTACAGCCCGGTCACCATCACATAGCAAAATGGTCACCCTGTCGGATCCCCCACGACCCGCCCAAACGTCTAGATTGTTTGGCACCCCAAACCCAGCCCATATGTGGAGCGGACATGGGGTGGTACGGATGCCCGATGCGGCCGCCATGTCAGACCATCCCAGGCTGGCCTAGTCTGACCCCACATATACCACACTATCATCACCTCAAACCAAACCCTAGAGTAGTGTTGACCGCTCCACTCACATTCCAGTCAGCTGCGCTTCCATCCCCGTGCCATCATGGCCAGCTCCGGCGGCGAATCCGGCAACGAGTCCGACCCCATCGACTAAGATGTGTTCCTAAGAAGGAACCAATCTTCACCCTCGATAACAAGGAGCTCACTTTCTGCATTGCGTCATGCCGGTAGCGGGTGCATAGGCTCTAGAGCTCGAGCTGCACAACAACCCTCGTGGCTGCAGGGGCAGCTTCATATTTGCGCCCTCTGCACCGGCTAGTCTTATTACACGCCATCGACGGTCAGGCGGCGGGGTGACTAATGACTCTCGGCACCTCTAGCCCCCGCTCCTCCCAGACAGTGCTTGGTGCTGCTGCAGACACCATTGAGCTCGTCGTGGTGGGTGGCTACAAAATTCAGTGGCACAGGCCGCTCGTCGCGCGAGGCAGAGGGCAGCACATGTTGCATCTGGCTGGTCCGGTTGCGGGTCGTGCAAATTTGCACCCCAGCTGCTTTCGCCCGCTGACTTAGACGACGACCTCCTCCGCCTGTCCTTGACCTCCGCTAAACATCGAGGAGATCGAGTAGCTCTCCGGGCAGAGGGTGTCCTTCCCTATGTCGGCGAGTACTACCGTTGATATGGAGATTCTAGGGGGAAGGCCCCGACAAAGAATTGGTGATTTCTACCAGTATCTATTTCTAGATCATATTTTTCAATCAAACAATCTATGTTCGGTTTTATGTTGAACTTGCTATGTACGGCAATATGAATGATGTGCATATATTGATCTACATTGCAATATTTTCATGTTGCATGGATTGTATTGGAGGGGGGGCGAGGGGGCTATGAACCCGGACGTTTGAGGGGTGACGGGCGCTGTCTGCGGACATATATGGTCTCAAATTAGCATATTCCGGTTCTTGGAGATACGAGAGGGTCAGTTCAACATGATGTCAACACTTAAGTCCTCTTTTCGGACAAGTGGGTTAGTTTTTTTTTTTTTTGCGTTGGCTTAAAACAAGAAATTGCTACTTTATTTATAGCTTGCAAACTTGTTGTTACATAATAAGTCCTATGATACTATGTTTTAATGGTATTAGAACTAAGATGATTTTTTATTATTTTGTACAAATAGGGAGCCTAATTTTAGTTGCACATTAATCTATAATCTCTATGTATCACATGATTTACTGCACCACACCTATACAAAATCTTTTGTAAAAAAGAAGATTTGAAAAGGTACCCCTGCCTCTGCATCACAGGATGCACACAGCCAACATAATCTTTTGTATAATAAATCTTAAAAAACGAATGTGTGTTGACTTGCCAGAATAAACCCCTTATGACATGTCAGTGTTGAATTGCCAGCATAGCATCCCCTTATGACATGCATGCCAGTGTTGACTTACCGGTATAGCCTCAGCAGGTCATCACTGACCCGCACAGCTGGCCCGTGAGTGCCGAGCATCATCACTTACAGGTGTCTAGAGGCCCGTCAGTGATGATGTGATTTCTTATAGTGAAATTGGATGAATTATAATACGTCTCTAACTGGAAAACATAATAATCAACATATTACCCGTGCGTATTCAAGTATCCAATTTTGTGATCTGTCGGATCAATTTGTCTGATGATTCGTGACCACGGGTAATCAACCCATTGAGTGGGAGGCAAGAAAACGTAACTACCTCTAATTTAATTCGACCACTACTTGCTACCTGTCCATTAAAAGGCAAACAAGAAAAGTAAACGACTAACCCATCAGGTCATCTAATAAGACGCATGCCTAGTATGATGCCTTATTTTGTTCAAACAATTAGATGAGACCACATCTGCAATAAAGTGCATCTTGTGACACCGCATGACACATGTGGTTCGCGGACATCAAACTGATATAATAGTAAGAAGACTAGTCTCCCACGAAGTGTTTCTTGTGACCTCTATTTATCATGGCAGTGGTCCTGATGGCTGATCGCTAGGAAGAGGACAACATGTAGGTGGGACTAGTCAATATGCCGGTGGGAGGGAGTAGTGTTCATATGCAGTTAAGCGTAATGTTGTTAGGAATAACCTTCACTGCAAACGAAACCTTTATGTACGTGTGTAGTCCTTGGCCCTGCATAGAAGCTACCTTCTTACATATATGATGACTCATTTTTAGAAATTGTGTAAATAATCAAGATGGCACATCAATTCTAAGATCATGAAAATCCAAGGAGTTAAAAAAATTAAAGGAATGCTTCTAATTAATTAATAAAGAATAAGAAAACGTACACCACTTATTTGGATGGGTCTTCATTGTAGAAATGTAATCTTTATAGTTGTATGACCTCACTTAGCATGCATTGTATTATCATACCATAGTCAAATGAAATTAACCATTATTACAAGGCGCCACCGCGGCGTCATCCTTGTGTAGCTTTAGCGCCCTTGCTCTCTACACATCTTTATAGACTGAGGCAGTACAGGTAGATTTTATGCCGAGCCCTTGATTTGGCGGATTCTAAAGGGTGAGTACCTGACGAAGTTACGGCCAAAGAAAACCTGACCTTCATCACTTTGGTGCTATTTACAGGGTATTTGTTGTGGAAGGTGACATGGTAGGTAGTATGGGAATACGGCTTAGAGAATTTCTTAGGACCCAATAAGTATATCTACACGTGTTGTCGATCATTTAGAATGATACACATTGCCATAAGCACCCTGTGGTTGGATAGTTTCAAGGCTAGTTGTACCACTAGATCATCAAGAATCAGACCCCATGTTCGACACCTTGTGTGTTTAGTTAAGACGTAATATTCTCTGATGAACGACGATGTTCCCATCCAGAGCGAGAGACCTATTGTGACTTCATCGATCTTAAAGTTCTACTACTATGGTCTTCAGTAGGCGGTGTGTGCGCGCGTGCACTTGTGCACACGTAGTAGTGTGTATGAGTTGGTGATGATGATGATGATGATGATGATGATGATGATGGCATGCCACATCTATGCTGCATTTCATGTTTACCAAAAAGAAAGAAAGGCTTAAAACATACTGCAATTGTGAATTTTTGGTATTTTGTAGTGGACACCAGAGAAGTGAGTTGTGGAGAGAAGAGTGGCCACTTATAAACCGTTGTTGCTATACAATATTCTAGATGCAATATTTCAGAATGAACATCACTAGTTATATTTTGATATGACCACCACTTGCTACCTGTCTTTTAAATGGAGCAACAGGAATAGGTTGCATTATGGCATTATGCGTTGATTATAACCTTACGTTATCTTGTTCGTAGCAGCAACATTGTTACACTGAATATAGTTTGGAACACAACCCTTACTTAAATAAATTGATCACCGTATATGAGTTGCTCATACTTCAATGTCTCATGTTTCAAAATACATATGTCCTTATGAACAACTATTAAGATTACTTATGGTCTATTTATAGATCAATTATGAAGCAATTCATCCATTTGAAAATATAAGGTCTGTAGTTCTATCTTAAATCAAAGTAGGTTTGATCAAGTTTGTACATTATAAGACCGCCATGCACAATATAAAATAAATACGTAATAGAAACATATATTTTGAAAGATCTATTGATATTGTACATGATGGTCATTTTCTGTATTAAACATTGAATTTTAGGATATGAAACGGATGTAGTATAATACATAGTATTCCTACTCCATTATTATCTTGATTGTTACTAGCTAACCAACTAGCAACTACAAGTCGTAGGATCTAGCACCCCAGATTTCTGGTATGAGGTTGCTGCAAACATTAAGAGTCCACGTCGAGATGGTCCATGGTGAGATTGTTGGCTCATCATGGGCAAGGACGCCACACTTATCCTAACTATCTATCTGTAAGCAAAAATCATTGAAGCCTGGGCTGGGTCAGCAAGGTGATGTACGCTAGCTATCGACGCCTACGCACATAGCTAGGCACTATAGCACCGAGACTAGCGGGATGTGATATTTTGAAAACATCAGTCTATTGTATTTCCCTCGATAGAGAACCAACATTATCTAACCAGCAGGAACTACCATATGGCAGTTCATGATAAGTACGTGCACACAACCAACAAACTTTTGCTTGTCCTCAATGAGCCAGGAAGGTTGTCAAACTTCCTTTCTTGCTAGTTATAAGGATTAAATGTATGGTGTGATAGGAATTGTTAAATAATGATAAATAATATAATGGTTCAGATTGTAGGTAATAGAGCAAGTATTCTAGGATGAAAGCGATGGGAATAAATTGGATCGGGTGGAGTCTATAGTATGAGTTCATGATTGCCCAAGAAGTTAAAAAACGAAGATAACTGAGCCTTTATCACTTTGGCATTATTTACGAGGTGTTTATTATGGAAGGTGACATGGTAGGTAGGCATGCGTCTGGATCGACTTGTCCGAACACAGTTTACTGTCAACGCGTCCGGACGTCCATTTCCTGTAAACCGGAACAAAGCTAGGGGCTTTGTGGGAGTCTAGACATCTGTCTGGCCAAACAAATACCGTCATTTATCTGTTCGGCCGTGCAGGCTGGCGGTATGGTCCTTCTATTTGGTGGAAGAAGAGCAACTAGCCGCTGGCCGCTGCTATTTGCATGTAGCTGTTGGCAGAAGGATGCTAGCAATGCAACTTGATTTGGCGAAAAGCTGGCTATACTCCAATGCTATATGTGATTTAGCTAACCTCAAGTTGTGATTTAGCTAATGTGCTAACATCGGTCAACTATTTGGCGGAAAGCTTTGCTAGGTAACTGCTTATTTGGCGGAAGGTTGGTGTTGCTATTTTTTATTAATACAGAGATATTAGTGGCATATGATTGGACGGACACTTCTCCGGACCGGTCTGCGAAACGTGTCCAGATTAGAGGTGAGCGTTAGAGACGCCCTTGCTTCCTAACAACATATTATTATACAGTACTACATGTCCTACAATCCAGCGACTCACTGATTGCTGGTTTGTGGTTGTTGCAACCTCCTGAGTCCACATCATGATGGTCCATGGGGAAGACTATAGTGTCATCATGGACGAGGAAGCTGCACTCATTCCAGCCATGCAAAACATCATCGAAAGCGTCGGCCGGGTCAGCTAGGTGATGTACGATGTCGTCGCCTTTGTACCTGTCTTTTAAAGAGTAGCAACACAAAAAGATTGACTAAACCAACAACTCATCATGATACTCCTAGATACATGTATGCACTA
>NC_041383.1:17606558-17608117 GCF_002162155.2 Triticum dicoccoides
TACCCTTCCGTTCCTAAATGTAAGTCTTTTTAAAGATTTCAATAAGAACTACATACGGATGTATATGGACGTATTTTAGAATGTAGATTCACTCTTTTTTTTCGTATGTAATCCACATTAGAATCTCTAAAAACACTTGTATTTAGAAGTGGCGGGAGTAAAATGCAACCTTATGTCTTTTTAATAAGGTAAATAAAGTACTTCCTCTGTTCCTAAATATAAGTCATTTTAAATATTTGAATGCGGACTACGAAGCAAAATGAATGAATCTACATTCTAAAGTATGTCTATATACATCTGTATGTGGTCCTTATTGAAATCCCTAAAATATTTATATTTGGAAAAAGAGGGAGTAGGGATATACTGATTGTGATTGATTCTTTCTCATGAATTTATTGTGTTACCAAATATTTATTACCATAACAAAGAAGAGATTATTACATACCTTAAATTGATATGACTTGATTGGAGGAGACAATGTAGGTCGCGACCATACATGTGGTGGGATATTTGTGACTTAGTGTCTGGTTGGGAAGAGAGAGAGAAGAGGGGGACCATGGTCCGTGCATGTGCGGATAGGAGGATAGAGAAGAGAGGGACCATGCATGTGATTGGTCAATTGCATGTCCGGACTCAGCAAAGTTCCCCATATTTGTATGGTCGAACAAGTTTGCGGACTAATACAGGTCCCCATTGGATTGTAAAAGTGAACAAATGTGTCTGGTCGAACATATACTAGTGTTTTGCAGGTCTCCCTTGAAGATGTCCTGATGTTGGTTCAAATTAAAGACGACAAATCTGCTACATGTGTGAGTGACTATGATCCATGGAGTATTATTAATTTTGTATGCAATTAGTTTCGCCTAGAAAATATGTGCTATGTATACCACACTTTACCTTAAAGAGTAGGTCAGTGGGACCTGGTGCTATTTAAAAATCTTTGGGTAACAATGGTATTGGCATATATAATTGTTTCCGTGTTGTTTGTCGTGCTGTGCAATTGACTATTCTAAGTTCTAACACGTCTCACAATCTTTGGGTAACAATGGTATTGGCATATATAATTGTTTTCGTGTTGTTTGCCGTGTTGTGCAATTGACTGTTCTAACACGTCTCACAAGTGCATTGTTTTTCCACCTTGTTCAATAAGCAGTTACTGGAATATTTGCGAATAACCAAAGGACTAGAAATGCAGATGAAAATCGTTTAACTTGTTTGGCGGACCGATTCATGCAAATTCAGAAAATGACCCGTTTATCTTACTGATATGTAATTGTGTTTGAGCATGTTTTTAATTAGAAATTTGGCTCAGATATGGATGCAATAGTATAGTTTTCTGGCATGTAATTTAAATTTTGTTAGCCAAATTCATGGTATAAGTTTGACCTAATATACGAGTGGTATTCTCTAAGCACAGTTGGAGGAAGTATTATTTTGCGCAAAGAAGCAAGACAATACTTGTTGTTACACAATCTTGGGGCCCCTAATTAACAAGCATTTCCGAGTCACATGTGTCAACCAGACCCAACCGAAGAGCAACTCCAACTTACAGGAGTTCT
>NC_041383.1:17608391-17660349 GCF_002162155.2 Triticum dicoccoides
AGCAGATCGGAAGGGACATCCACACCCGTATAAGTCGTGTTCCGCCTCCCCCAGAACTGATGTGGGACTAAACCCAACAATCCCACACACACATCGGTCACCATGGACCTTGTATTGCGCAACAAGTGGTATCATAGCCCAGGTGTCCAGAATGAATCTTGATGGACTCATGGGTGGTCGGTCATGGTTAGTGGGGTTGTATCATGGGTAGGAGCGCCAGTAGTCAAGCCCCGGGGATGTAGCCATGATGGTGAACCTCGTTAACAAATTTCGGTGTAGTGCCTCATGTGATTGCTTAATTCTCGGTAGATTGACTATGCGCCTTGGATTTTTTTAACACTTTTCTACTAAAGTGTGTGACCTCTGACCATGCGGCCAATGAGTAGTGAAGGCCAAGAAGTGGAACACGTATGTATAGGATGATCAGCATGCCGCAAATGCAACTAGTAGGAAGGATTACCCATGGAATCGTTAGTACAAGTAAGGACAAGTCTCCAACAGGAGAAGCCTCTCACCAATGGAAACTAGCCCCATTTCCTAATAGGAATTTCAGCTTCTACTTTCTCCTTGACCCCTTCCCGGATGTTATCTAGCTATTTAACATGCACTAGCTAAATACCCATACGTTTCAACAGGGGCTACTTTATTTTAGTGGTTCCGCATATGAGAATTTTGATTGGGTTGAGACTGAGATATGATATGGGGAGAGAATTCATATGGTAAGATATGGCATGTCTGAGTTTGTGTACATGAAATTACATGGTTTGATTTTGTTGTTTGCTTGCAAGGGATTTCTTGCTATTGGTGATTTATTTGATTTTCGTCGGTTGCTTTGGAAGGGATTTCTTACCCCAGAAAAGAGGAGGTGGGGTCGGTTCGGAATAATAATAATGAGACTTATCACGTGGTTTGAAAAAAAATCCATGAGAGGGGCATCTATCGCTAGGAGGGATGGAAGCCATGGAAGCGAAACAAGGAATCACCCTTTGAATAATAGAGATATGTATTCCGAGATACTTAAAAGGAATAGATCTAATGGCACTGGTAAAATTATAGGCATACTCCTCTTGCCTTTTGACTTCCCAAAGTTACCTCACTTTTAAGTGTCGCTAATTATTGAGGTTTGGAACTTTAATTGTATTTGTGAATTTTTTTTCAATTTGAGCGTATTCTTTAACCATACATCATCGTTCCCCTCTTGTGTTTGATAATTAATATTAATAATTAAGCATATTCTTAAGGATTTACCGTGAGTAGGGGTGTCATGGACATGGAAGTTGGTATCATACGTCAATAGCTCGGTATAGTTGCACCGCAACTAGTGGGATGTGATATTTGTGAAACATCATTGATAATTCTTTGATCTGACCACTTCTTCCAATATGGTTGATTATTCTTTGATCTGACCACTTCTTCAAATACGGTTGATTATTCTTTGATCTGACCACTTCTCCTACCTCTCTATTATTTACTTAAAGACTAGTAAGGAAAGAAGATTGCCCAGCCAATTATACCTCAAGATATATACATGCATGCACCCACATTTACTATCATTCTTCAAAGAAGCAACATCACACTTTTTCTCTAAAGCGGCCTATAACCATGAATTGAGTAGTGATGTCCAAGAAGAGGAAGACGTATGTAAAGGGTGATTGAGATGTCGGACAATAGACTACTAGTAAGGACAAGTTCTGGAGCGTCATGCAACCACACACTAATTAATTAGCATACAATAGCGTACTCCATATAGAAAAATTTCATTATTGCAATCACTATCTAATCTTGACGTTACTTCCTAGCTAACTTCCTGCTGCTAAGAGCAAATAATTGCATACATTGAAACACCATCCGATTTACTTATTTATCTTGTAAGAAATATCTTTTTTAAAGAATTATAAGTACAATGACATACATAAGATAAATACCACGAATTCTTATACTTTTAGTGCAGTGCACTTTTGTTTCACCAAACTTCCAGAAGTTGGAACAATGAACTTGTCTTTCTTTTCTATGTTTATATAGTGATTTGTTGCCGCAGATCTGGTAGTTAGTTTCTGTTTCCAAAACTTTTCTCTTTATCCCCCATGAGGCGACAAGGAAGATCCAACGTCTCGCCATACACCACCAACATCGAGCTGGCAGGTTCCACCATCCTCTGCCAGCCTCAATGGCGGTGTGAGGGGTGGGTAATATCAATGCATTAACCTCGGCTCGTAGATAGTTTGGGGTTAGGGTCCCGCAGAGGTGTGTTAGTGGTGGTGATGATGATTACGTCGACCTGATGAATATGGTTCCATCAAGCATCCCATCTCAATAGTATTGATGGCTCAATGGCATAGATTCCTACAGACCTCTCTGGTTGCTTGGGCTAGGGTATGCAAGGTTTGTCGGCAAGGCTACGACGACCTTCCCTTTGCAATTTCGCACTTCAGCATCTTCACCACATTAGTGTGGCCTTCGGGGCTGGCATGAGGCCCATGAGTAGTTTTGGAGGTTTGGCTCTTGGATATGCGGCTCTTGCAACGTTAACATCTTCTCCAAATTGTCTGACGAGACCACATTGATGACTTTCAGTCCACAATCAACAATGATAAGTTGGCTCTGGTGATGGAGCAGCAATGAGGGCGTGGCGTCGGGCCATTCGGGTGGTAGATGAGGATCAACCCTCCAGGTAACTCGATGTAATCTTTTTTTATCGAGGGGTGTTTGTACTGCTGATTTGGTTAATATATATAAGGTTTTTTTGTCAAAAATAAACCTAAATGATAACGCCCACATATGTGTCCTTATCAACATGCCCACATGCACTCGATGTCATTCGATTTATTTGCACGAATTTTGAAGCAGTTGCCATCTGGGTCGAGAGCCTTTAAGCACCCAACATCGTGTGGGCCGTATCATTTAGTGTCACACGTGTGGGCGCTCCTCGCCCGAATGGATACAGGATGCTCGGCCGAACGTGTGAGCGAAACTGCTCTTCGCCCACATGACGCTCACACGGCGATAGATGGCAACTACATGTATGCATATGTGGCAAGTAGTTAATCACACACGGCAACTATTGTTTACCATACATGTCAACTATGACTTAACCACACACGGCAACTACAGGTGTGCATATGTGACAACTAGTTAATCACACACGGCAACTATGGTGATTATATATGGCAACTATGATTTGACCACACGTGGCAACTCCAATTAGTTACACATGGCAACTACATTTAATGATATATGGGAGGCATGGCAACTACAGTTAATTTCACACAGCCAACAATACACTCATACTCCTGTGTCCGTTTTTCAAATGGCAATTGTTGTCCCAGCTCACATTTGCATATTCACCTTCTTCAGTTATCTGTCAAAATAAGTGCTTAGTTGATGAATTGTCTTTGCGCATTCTCCTCCAAACTAATTCATACGGCATGGATCTAGGTACATACTTTCTCCCTCCGCGTCTGGCATGCTATGTTCCATTTTTTTTCATAAACTATCTCGCAGAAAGATGCAAGCAAAGACCCTTATTTAGATTGAGAAAATTTTGTGCATGCAAATTTATTAAATGCCACATTGAACTTTAGCGTCACGTCAACAACGGCGAGACCATTAAAATCAGTGTATTGTTGGCCTCATTTGTGGTCTGAATTAAAAAATGGAATTGTAGAAACAATCATTAAGCTATTGGCTTGGCGTCAGTGGTGATGTCATCGGATGCAATCTAGCCCTGAGAGACTCCGATTGAATCGTGTTGCATATGTTCCGTTGTGCCCTTAAGGCATTTGAACTGAACCGTTCTCTTTGTGTGATACAAACGTACTCTTTTTTCTAGCTGTTAAATGACAGTTGGTGTTGTGGATGATTCTAGTAACTTTTCTTGGTTTCTATTGCGGGCTTGCAATAAAATGAAAGAATGGATTTGAGAGAAGGAGAGGGAGACTCGTGGTTAAGTGGGAAAGATGAGATCACAAGAGTAGACGAGCAGTTTTTGACGAGAAGGGAAACATACACTTGTCAAACTTCCCAAGATATAATGATTAATTAATGCCAAACTTTACGTGGGTAAAAAAGCTAGTACAACTTTGTACTAACTAAATCTTTTCGTTAGTGCTAGCATACATGTTTCTCCTTGAAAGAGTTTTTGGAAGCTAACCCCTAGCTACAAAGGCCTTCCTCGTCTCGCTGCAGGCTAGGCCATGGGCTCCCAAGTCATATAAGATGGAGAAAACTCCAAGGTCCAAGATGTAATATCATTTCTTCTGGAGTTTTTTCTTGTAATGCTAGTATATTTTAATATAGAGCCTCAGGCTCTCCAGAAAAGAACCACATATGCAGGGTCATAGAAACCTAGAAATTTCCATGGACCAGATTGTAATTTTTATGTTTCTCACAGATATTCTTGCAATGCTAAATCTATTTTAACATAGAGCCTCGGGCTATTATGAAAGAAAACCAATAAATATAGGTTGTTGAAAGTTAGACCAAAAAAACTATAAAAGCATGACCCAACAGAGCCTCTTAGACGCATCAGCAGGTTGAACATTCCCCAGTGCACCCAGCAAAGAACGTTGGTAACGTACATACGGTGCTCATCCATCGACCATGGCTGCAAGAACCAACGGAAAGATGGTCATTCGAGAGCATGGTGAAGGCCCTGCGTCGATGCTCGCCATCGGCACGGCGAACCCGACGAACCTCTTGCTGCCCCAAGACGTGTTCGCCGACAACTTGTTCCGTGTGACCAAGAGCGAGCATATATGCATTCATTATTTCCCTTGGATTGACAATAATCTGCATGTTTTTTTTTCTTAGTCGCCAGCTGACGCGAGATAACTACTACCAATCGCCTCGCAGCGGAATCTTTAATGAAAAAAGAAGAAGAAAAGAGTTTTGCTACTCCTACGTAAAAATTCTTACAAAACTTACGTAGGTGCTGACCTAACCTGATTCGGTTGGAAAAAATAGGCCCAGACCCACACTGTGAAATTCAAGAAGGGGAGGGAGCTTTGCTACACCTAGGTAAAACTACTTATAAGAAACTTACGTAAGAGCTCATTAGTAGGTGAGGCCAACCACATGAAATTTATGGGGGAGATGACTAGTTGGCGAAATCGTAAGTTTATGTAACATTTTCACAAAACATAGGTCTATGTAGCATTTTTGCGATAAAAATGTGAGGATGCATGCGTTTTGTCCTTTTGTATTTCCAGGTCAGAACACGGGCATTGAGAAGCGCCACTTCCACCTGACCGAGGGACACTGGCCACCCACCCGGAGCTCCTCGACAGGGAGCTGCCATCCGTCTCGATGATTAAGGGAGACACTGACGCACGCATAGAAATGGCCGCCACCGCCGTGCCGAAGCTCGCGCAGTCCGTGGCCGCCAAGGCCACCGCCCCGCCACCGACATCACCCACCTCGTCTTCAGCACCTACTCAGCGTGGGAGGCCCCCAGTTCCGACCTCAAGCTGGCCACACTCCTCGGCCTCCGCCCCACCGTCTGCCGCACCATCCTCAGCCTCCACGGCTGCTACGGCGGCGGCAGGGCGCTCCACCTCGCCAAGGAGCTTGCCGAGAACAACCGCGGCGCACGCGTCCTCGTTGCCTGCGCCGAGACGACCCTCGTCTGCTTCGGCAGCCCCGACGGGGCCAACCTCGTTGGCCATGGCTTGTTCGGGGACGGCGCCGGCGCCGTCATCATCGGCGCCGGACCCTTCGGCGAAGGCGAGCGCCCGCTCTTCGAGATGGTCACCGCCACGCAGACGACGATCCCAAGGACCGAGCACGTGCTCGGCATGCAGGCCACGGCAGGCGGCATCGACTTCCACCTTGCCATCCAGGTGCCGATGCTGATCGGACAGAACGTCGAGCGATGCCTCCTCGACGCATTCGACGGGGATGCTCCGGGTTCCTGGAACGAGCTCTTCTGGGCGGTGCACCCGGGTGGCCGTCCCATCCTGGATAACATAGACACGGTGCTCAAACTGGAGCCAGGTAAGTTGGCGGCCAGCCGGCATGTGCTCCGCGAGTACGGCAACATGAGTGGCGCCACCATCATCTTTGTGCTCGACGAGCTGCGCCGGCGTCGGAAGGAGGAGGATGGTGGGCATCTGCTGCCGGAGTGGGGCGCATGCTGGCCTTCGGGCCGGGAATCACCATCGAGACCATGCTGCTTCGCTCTCCACGCTGATCGATTTCAGGGAGAAATCTATGCTACTACAAAATTGCATATACTACCGTATGCGTATCGTACTTATACTTTGTGTGCGCGTTTGTAAAAATGCATGCATGCATGCACACGTCAGTCAAGTCAAAGAACACAAACCACGTCCCATATATAGCACGATAAAAATGTATGAGACGAGTGATTACGTTACCTCGGTGCAATAAAATGAAGACCTCCAAAAGGAGATGTATTATAGGTTGTATATGGCTAAGGAGATGTCAATATTAAGACCTCCAAAAGAAAATGTATCTATATAGGTTGTATTGAATATTGACCTCCAGATATGTCCATGTGCGTTGTCAGTAATGTAAATGGAGATGCCGCTACAAAATACATCCTGAAATAATTGCAAATATTCTGGGTGATATTGGACATGCACTGGCGAAATTTATGAGCTCGTTGCATCAATGTAGCGGGACAAAATTCAGTAGTGTAACGCGGGAGATGGAAAAATATCACGAACGAGGCTTCAAGAGCTCATGAATATGAACATTGACTGGTCTGAGATTAAAAAGAATAAGGTAAAATGGATGAGTTGTTGTATCACGAGGAGATGATGTGGATGCACAGATCAAGGATTTAGTGGCTGAAGGAGGGAGATCGTAATACAAAGCTTTTCCATGCAATGTCAGTGTGGCGAGCAAGAAGAAAAATATATTAAGAAATTAGTAGACTTGCATGGAGTTGAGCATGGCGGAGATGACATGGGGGCCGCGACCAAAGCTTATTTTCAGAATATATTCTCTGCTGATTATACTCTTGAACCCACTCCTGTTATTCATCTAATACAGTCACACGTTGCTGTTTACTTGGGAAATAATATATGTACACAGCTAAGTTTAGTAAATACATTATTTATGGCGGCACAATTAATTTATTCATCCACTCCACACAAATAAGCTAGGACCATGTGCAAGTGAAAAGCCACAACAATGTGCACAAGTCACAACTGAAGTTAAGAAGAGAGTAACTAAGAGGATGTTTTAGCAAAAACTGTTGTAAAAATAATCCATGTGAAGTATATAAATAAGGCATTCTATTTGTGCTTAAAGTACCAGAGACACATGTAGGAAAAATGATATGAAGAGACGGGGAGATGGAACCGTGAAGCAGGGAGATATAATGTTTATATTTTTGTCAAAGTAATTTTAAGTGAGATGAGCTTGCTTCAACTAATTTGGATATATCTTGCAAAAACAGCATCGTCGTATAGCCAATGACAAACAGCTAAATGACTGCCTCAACTAACCTCAAGCACGACACTTTTTCCATTTGAGATTGCTTCTACAACGATTTTCACATTGTATGACATTGTTTTGGTTACTTTAGAAAATATGCAATAGGAAAAGTCCAAGATTAGTACAAAGTCCATGGTTTAAACATGAGCCAAAAGCACTAATACTATCAGTTTTTTTATAATCTTATACCGACAACACAAGACAATTCATATAGATACATGTTCACCACATCGTGGCTGTGTTTCTACAAATCATATATGTCGGTCATATTTGAATGATAGTTAATCGAATATCTTTTGAAGAAATAAAATACTCCCTCCGTCTAGGTGTGTAAGTCATTTTACGTTGCGCACCGTGACCAAGGTGGAGGGGAAAACGAGAGAACTTAATGTGTTTTTGCTAATTAATAACAATGCGTGCAACGAATTGACCAATGCATGTCGTGTTTGGTAGTCCCAAATCATTTAAAGCATGCATGACCCACATCTCTTATTGGTTGATATGTCACGAAACAAGGAACGAGATGAGAGTTAATGTACCGCGCCTAAATGTTTTGGGATTATTTGGTTTTGGTAAGATGACTTACACACCTAGACGGAGGGAGTATATAAAATCTAGCCGTGCAAATGCGCGGGGCACACTTCTAGTTCGTTTTAAAATATGAGGATATGGGGATGTGGCTCACACTGGACCACATTT
Organism: Triticum dicoccoides; assembly: GCF_002162155.2. Classification (NCBI taxonomy): domain Eukaryota; kingdom Viridiplantae; phylum Streptophyta; class Magnoliopsida; order Poales; family Poaceae; genus Triticum; species Triticum dicoccoides. Next base: position 17,616,552 of record NC_041383.1, read on the forward strand.
TCTCTTTCTTTTCGCTCTCTCTTCATCCATCAATCACATGCATTTGACAGCACAATTAGACAATAAAGTACTCTCTTCGTCCGAAATTACTTGTCGTGGAAATAGATAAAAGTGGATGTATTTAGAGCTAAAATATGTCTAGATAAAGCGAGGAAAAGAATGAATGATTGGACAGAAAAATATTCTTCCAGTGGAGCTAAGAAGACACTAATTAAATCAGTGGCCCAAGCGATTCCCACTTTTGCAATGAGTGTCTTCAAGTTCTCAGCAACCCTCTGTGAGGAGCTCATGCACATGACCAGAGACTTTTGGTGGGGAGTAACTTACAAAACGTAAAAGCCAAGGAGGTATGGGATTCAAAGATCTTAAAGTTTTTAACCAGGCTCTTCTCGCTAGGCAAGCCTGGCGACTGATTGCACATCCTGACAGCTTGTGCGCGAGAGTACTTAAGGCAAAATATTACCATGGGGCTGATCTGCTAGACACGGCGTTTATTCATAATGCGTCGCCGGGTTGGCAGGGCATCATGCATGGTTTGGAACTCCTTAAAAAAGGATGTATTTGGCGCATCTGCAACGGAAATAGTGTTCGCATTTGGAGAGACAATTGGATCCCGAGAGGAAACATGAAAATAAACATGAACCCAACAAGGTCCCGAACTCGGTGGGTAGCAGACCTCATCGACCAGGAGAGTCACGCTTGGAAGGAGGACTACATCATGCGTATATTTACACGCGAAGACGCAAATGATATTTTAAGTATCCGACTACCAAATTATGATGATGAGGATTATATTGCGTGGCAGCCCGAAAAAAATGGAATTTTCAGTGTTCATAGCGCATATCGGTTAGCCATGGACGAAAAGGGTTCTGGGGTGATTGGGTCCAGCCACAATACCCAAGGAGATCGCAGTATTTGGAATAATATCTGGAAGACAAATGTACCCCAAAAAGTATGTATTTTTACATGGAGACTAGCATCAGAGTCACTGGCGGTTCAAACTAATAGATTTCGTCGCATCCCGGGCCTCACCCCGATTTGTAATGTATGTGGGGCCGAGGATGAAACAGGCTTCCATATGGCACATCGATGCACATTTGCAAGGGCCTTGTGGCACGAACTCAAGGAGGCATGGAACCTGCCCCCTGAGCAGGAAGTAGAATATACTGGAAGGGATTGGGTCCTAATCTTGCTAGATAAGGTGAGTGAAGATATGAAACAAAAATTTATGCTATTTTGGTGGCGTGTTTGGCACCATAGAAATGACGCGATCTTCGCAAAAGGTAAAGCGAAAATTTCCCACTCTGCTCGTTTTCTGCAAAACTACCTTGCAAACATCCGCTTGATTGCGGAGGGAACTTCTGAGATAGATCGAAAAGGGAAAAGTCCGATGGTTAACTTGCCATCAGTGCAACAACATGATCATACAAAGGAAAAAGGATGGACAATGCCAGAGCTCGGATGGGCTAAGGTCAATGTTGATGAAAGTTTTTTGGAGGAAAATAGGAGTGGAGCCTGGGGAGCTGTGATTCGAGATCATGATGGAAGAATTATCTTATCAGCTTGGGATTATATACCGCGGTGCAATGGAGCGGACTGCGCGGAAGCCATGGCTTGCCTAGAAGGACTAAGGATGGCAATGTCGGGGACGAATCTACCCTTAGTCATCGAGACGGATTGCAGCTCGGTGACAAAGGCGCTTATCCTCTCGTCTATTGATAGATCGGAGGTTGCAACAATTGTAAAGGAGTTTCAAGCCATGAAAGGGAACAGAGAAGTAAAAGTTTGCAAAGTAGATAGAAGGGACAATAGGTTAGCTCATAGTCTTGCCCAGTTGGGGCGTAGAGAGTTGCGTGGTGGGGTTATGCAAGGCTCTGTGCCAACCTGCGTGTTGAGTGAGGCCTTGCACGATTGTACGAACTATGTTTCTCTACTTAATTAATACAACTCTCTATTTCAAAAAAAAAATGTCTAGATACATTCATTTCACCGACAAGTAATTCGAGACAGAGGGAAAACATGATGAACGACGTCACTGCTGACCGGATCTAAATTAGACAATCATGGTGCACTATTTGATACGGCCCCACTCTTAAAAAATAAAGCCCTCAAACTTGGAATCTCACATGCCAGTCGTCGGTCTTCACGTGCCTAAGAACTAGCGGTACAGTACGCTGAATGGTGAGTGCTAACCACCAAAAGAGGAGTTATCCTGTCCCTGTCCACGCTGCCCACACACTGATTAGATTCCCACTCACTCTGCACCGTACGAAAGCTTGAATTTCTTTTCTTTCCTGCCAGAAAACCAGAGCCTCGATCTGCATCGGCACCATCCCCAGCGACGGCATGCGTGCCGTACCCGGCGCAGGGGCACGCCACCCCGATGATGAAGCTGGCCAAGGTCCTCAACTCCAGGGGCTTCCACATCACCTTCGTCTACACCGAGCACAACCACCGGCGCCTCGTCCGCTCCCGCGGCCCAGGCGCCGTCGCTGGCCTCGCGGACTTCCGTTTCGTCACCATCCCCGACGGCCTGCCGCCGTCGGACCCCGACGCCACCCAGGACCAGGCGTACGTCCATCTGCTACTCCACCATGACCACCTGCCTCCCCCACCTGAAGAACCTGCTTGGTGACCTCAACAACAACAGTGCAACACGGACGCCGCCGGTGACGTGTGTCGTCGCAGACAGCATCATGAGCTTCGCGGTGGACGCCGCGGCGGAGCTCAGCGTGCCGTGCGCGCCTGCGGTTACATGGGTTATTACAACTTCCGTTTCCTCATAGACCAGGGCCTTACTCCTCTCAAAGGTACCAATAAACTTCTTGAAGTGGGTGTATGTCGTACCTCTGTCACAGCATAGATTTTATTTTGTGATGTGTAGTAACAAGCGAGGTTGAATGCCTGTTGTTCGGTTTGATGAGCAGGTGAAGAGCAACTGACGAACGGCTACTTGGATACGCCGGTGACAAATGCTCTCGGGATGAGCAAGCACATGCGCCTCCGCGACTTCCCGTCCTTCGTCCGCACCACAGATCGGGATGACATCCTGCTCAACTTTATGATACACGAGCTAGAGCGGGCGAGCCGTGCGGACGCCATCATTGTCAACACCTTTGACGAGTTCGAGGAGCCGGCGCTCGACGCCATGCGCGCCATCCTCACCCCGCCGGTCTATACCATCGGCCTACTCAACTTTGTTGTGGAGCAGCTGGTCCCCGACGGCGGCGATCCGCTCGCCTCGATTCGTCCTAGCCTTTGGAGGGAAGACCGGTCCTGCCTAGAGTGGCTCCGCGGCAGGGAACCCCGGTCCGTGGTGTACGTCAACTTTGGGAGCATCACCACCGTGACCAGCGAACAGCTGGTGGAGTTCGCCTGGGGGCTGGCCAACTACGGCTACGACTTCCTTTGGATCGTGAGGAACGACCTGATGAAGGGCGATGCCGCAGTGCTGCCGCTGGAGTTCCTGGAGGCGACCAAGGGCAGGTGTTTCTTGGCGAGCTGGTGCGAGCAGGAGGCGGTGTTGCGGCACGAGGCCGTGGGCATCTTCTTGACGCACTACGGGTGGAACTCGATGATGGAGGGGCTCGCCGCCGGGCTGCCAATGCTGGGCTGGCCCTTCTTCGCCGAGCAGCAGACCAACTGCCGCTACGCGTGCGTGGAGTGGGGCGTCGGGTTGGAGGTCGGCGACGACGTGCGCCGGGAGGTGGTGGAGGAGAGGATAAGGGAGGTGATGGGTGGTGGCGAGGCGGGGAGGGAGATAAGGCGGAAGGCGATAGAGTGGAAGGAGATCGCCGTCCGTGCGACGACGCGACCTGGTGGCAGATCGTTGGCCAACCTTGAGGTTCTGCTCAAGAATATACGTGCACCACCGTTGGATCATCCTTCTCCCGCAATCATGTGATTAACCAGTGCCCGGGATTAACCAGGATCAGTGAGTGACATGCATGTTATCAGTTTTGGGGATTTAGAGTTCAAGGTACGATTTAGACTGGTGGGACAAGCTCTAGTTTTGAAACATAATTTTCTCTTCCTACATTCGTATGATTGTGGGACAGTACATTTTTCATGTTGTTTCTCCCAATAAATGGACGTGTGTGGTTATGTTCTGAGCAACTTTTTTGCCGACAATGTACCAATGTTTTTAAAAAATAAGCGACATGCTTCGTTTTATACAGGTAAAATAATAAGAGATATAATTTGACCACACGAATAAACTAGGGCAACTCTCCGCGTGACGGTGAGCCCAGTTTTGTCCCATCGTGTATGCGATGCTGCACAGAAAACGCCATGGGAAAAGGCAACGGTCCGTCCCAGCCATGTGCATGCCCGCACGAAGTGGGACATGGTGGATTGGTGCTTGTCCCCGCCATTTTGTATTATTGTGTTTTTCTATCATTCGATGGAGGCTTAATTTTGAAAATTCCAAAACTCAAATGTCCAGTTTTAATTTTTTTCTGAATTTCTTTTACACATGTGAGATTCCTTGAAGGATGTAATATGTACGTGTGTAAAATTTCAGGATGAAATATCTTGAATTGGGAGCTGCATGAAAAACATTCATGGATTTTGGTGATGAACAATACTCATGGAGGAAAATTTACCAAATAAGCTTATCTTTTTGCTAATTGTTGTGCTAATATAATCCTCCGATGTCTCTGCTCGCCCTAGCCTTTTCTATGTAATATACTCTCATTTGCCCTTCCCCGTAATATCTGGTTCGCGCTCCGCCACTGCATGCCACAAGAAACGACCGAAGAAACAGTTAGTACCATACCTTGTAGCAGAGCTAAGAAAGCCGATACGAAGGAGTACCATCAAAATTTGTCAAAAAAAACTGGCACAAACCATGAAACTAATCATAGGGAGGAAGCGATGCGAGGCACCGTGAGCGGCAGGCGCAAATGCCCTCGTGATCGTCGCGAGAACCATAGACTGCCGCCTCAGCCTACCCCTTTCCCCGGTCTACCGTGCGCTGACAATGCCACGTATCCCAATGGCGATAAAATGCAGAGGCCACGCTTACTAGTAAGTAGGCCCAGATAGAAAAAGCCCTGGACCATCGGCTAAAAATTACAGTCCCACTCAACCCTTAAAGCCCAAAGTGAAGACATCTCTTCAGTTCCTGCACACAATCCAGCGAGACCCTGTCAAAATCATTGGATACAGTCCAAAATTGCCGTCCTCAATAGATCTGCCTTTGTCAATTGTAATTTCCTGTTTTGAAAGTCATCCTACAAATGTTGATGCTGATAGGTTAGCCAAGTTTTCTTTTTTTCTTGATCAGGGTTGACATGTTTGGTTGCTACAACCTCATGATCCCTTCTGTATTCCTCTCCTTCGGGAATTTGATCAATAAAGCTTGGGTTTCCTCTAAAAAAATTGACCGTGGGCCTTTGAAACTTTAGGCAGCATAGTGAGTTAAATGATAGTGCATTTTCTATTGGGTCACATTCAGACATGAGCCTCAAAATATGGCTGAAATTCCAATGGGTGTTCACCTCCGAGTCTTAGGTGGTGTCATTTTCCAAGTTCAAAAAACAATTGGCAGCCGGCTCGGGAGATTCAACAGCAATGGCAATGGCTTGGCTTATAGTCACCCTGACCACCAACCGCGTCCATTGTCCCTCCGAAGCATCACCTGCTGACAAGCCCGCCCCCACCGGATCCTAGGAACCCGTAGAATCTCGGGTGGACCGCATCAGCGATCTTCCGGATGCCATCCTTGGGGAGATCATCTCGCTTCTCCCCACCAAGGATTACTGCCGCACCCAAGTCCTCTCAATTCGGTGGCGCCCTCTTTGGCGCGCGGCGCCCCTTAATCTCGACTGTCGTCAGCTATCTGTCTTTAATGATTTTGAACTCCCCAGAGCCATCATCTCCTCCCACCAGGGCTCCGTTCAAAGCCTCTGCATCCCGTCATGATACCTGAGAAAGCATACCATGCCCTACATGGTGGACGCCTGGCTGAAATCCCCTGAATTCACAGAACTATAGTTGCTTGAGTTCTACTATTCCCCAGGAAATCACCTACCAGATACCGAACGCCATGTACTTGTGCCCTCACCACCAATGTCCATCTCGCGGTTTTCCTCCTCTCTCCACACCGCTACCTTTGCGTTGTGCTACCTACCAGACAATCTAGTACTAAACCTTGGACTCCGATTTCGCAAAAGAACTTTCACTTGTGCGGGTTCGTATATCGGAGGCCTCATTGCACAGCATCATCCACTCCAGTTGCCCTGCCCTGGAGTGCTTGGTGCTTGTTTTTGCAGTTACAATCGGCTGTCTCCAAATAAAGTCGCCTACCCTTGTAAGAATTGGAGTTTCTTTTGATGGAAGGCATCTCATCATCTAAGATGCCCCTTCACTTCAAAGGTTGATCCTTGATTCTAGTTATTCACCGTCGCAAATAACCGTCATCTATGCGCCTAAACTGGAGACCTTGGGTGTAATACATGATCTCTGTGCTCATTTCAAGATGGTGTTTGGCTCCACAGTTATTCAGGTACTGTATATTATCATCGACACTTGTAACCATAAGTTGCATTTTAAATTTCTGAGCATAAGTTTTATATCATCTTGAAGTACACATTTTGTACTAATATTATGTTCTATGCTCAATGAAGAGTTTCTCCATGGATAGCCTATCAATGGTGTTGGATTCTGTCAAGATCTTATATATCCAAATGAATAGTTTTGATCTAAACAAGATTATTGGCTTGCTGCAATGCTTTCCATGTTTGGAGAAGTTGTATATAAAGGTGATAATTTCACGCATGTTGGAAGCCTGCATATAGTGTACTAGAATTAACCGTTCAGTTGTTGCTCTTTCAACACTCTTTTTTAGACATTAACTGTTTTCAATCTTCATGTCTATTTAGGCAACTAGACGGGGCAAGAAAGTTATAACCAATCAATGGATTCGTAAGCACCGGGATTTTCTTACTTCTCATGACATTCAATTGAAGACAATAACGCTAGAATGATATGTAGCCAACCATGCAAACACTAGATTTGTCACATTCTTCCTGCTGAATGCGAGGTTACTATTGTCCATCAGGCTTAAGTTCATCAGCAGCTTGGTTTTGACGGATGGGTATGTCGAAGAGCAAAAAAAGGAGTTCCATGTGGACAAAAGAGCTTCTGAACGTTTCGGGCTTCTATTTACAACATCGTGTGGTCACAATCCAGTAAATTTTACGACCCAAGATGTTCATTCTATGGACCTAATGGATCCATTTGGCAGTGACTGCCGAAAACAGTGCTGGAGTTAGATGTTGTTGCCCTTTTCAATCTAGGTTTTGTCTAAACCTGATGAACAATTAACCCTCGTGCTTTTGTACAGTTTGTAAGCTGGAGTTAGATGTTGATTCCCGTTTCAACTCGACTGTGACTGTCATATTTTCTTTGAAACAAGGCAAATGGCTTGCCATTCGTTTAATTAAGAGTGAAATACTGTAACAAATTCGAACCAAGGGAAATAACATCACTCTCGCCGACTGCTTGAGCTCACTGTGCATTAAAGAACCCAAGTGATTAGCCCCCACCAGCACCCACAAACTTATTTTGAACTAGCACACCAAATGGGCTGTAGATTTCGATTCTGGCATTTGAGACCCATGAGGAAAAAGCCTATCCAAGGTGGTGTCAACTTACTAGCTAGTCAACAAACGATTCTGCCTACCAGCCGTTGGATTGACATCCAACATCTGTCGTGTATCATCTATCTCTTCTCTTCTTCCTCCAGACGCCCAAACCAAACCACCCCGTCGGTTCCGCCTACTCCCGCCTCCCATGGCTGGCTGCGCCTCCGCCGCCCTACCGTACCCTCCAACGTTGGCCAATCCCTCCCTCTATTCCCCCACACGTCATGTTATTCTCTAGCGATGTCAGCCCCAGCACGCACCCACACCCAAACCAGCAACCCTCGTACTCTCCTCCACCTGCAACTGGACAGGCGCATCTTCCATGGCTCCTGTTCGTTCCATCCGAGGCCTCGCCGTCGTCCTCCGCCTTGTTTAGCTCGCTGTGCGCGGTGTGCAACCCTCTTGCGTTGTCAACATCGTCAACAACCAAGAGGAACAAGGAGATGACTGTACGTGGAGATGATGACAGTAGGGACCCACCAGCGTCATGGTAGTATGCAAGCAAGTGCTTCGTTATTACAAGCCCAAAAAATGGTTCCTCCTAATGGTTGGATATCTGGGGCTGATACGTCTCCAACGTATCTATAATTTTTGATTGCTCCATGCTACTTTATCTATTGTTTTGGACTATAATGGGCTTTATTTTCCACTTTTATGTTATTTTTGGGACTAACCTATTAACCGGAGGCCCAGCCCAGAATTGCTGTTTTTTGCCTATTTCAGTGTTTCGAAGAAACGGAATATCAAACAGAGTCCAAACGGAATGAAACCTTCGGAAACGTGATCTTCTCACCGAACGTGATCCAGGAGACTTGGACCCTACTCCAAGGAGTACCAGAGGCGGTCACGAGGGTGGGGGGCGCGCCCTCCCCCCTTGGCGCGCCCCCCTACCTCGTAGCCCCCCCTGACGCTCCACCGATGTACTCCTTCCTCCTATATATACCTACGTACCCCCAACAGATCGGGGACGGAGCCAAAAACCTAATTCCACCGCCGTAACTTCCTGTATCCACGAGATCCCATCTTGGGGCCTGTTCCGGAGCTCCGCCGGAGGGGGCATCCACCACGGAGGGCTTCCACATCATCACCATAGCCCCTCCGATGAAGTGTGAGTAGTTTACTTCAGACCTTCGAGTCCATAGTTAGTAGCTAGATAGATTCTTCTCTCTTTTTGGATCTCAATACAATGTTCTCCCCCTCTCTCGTGGAGATCTATTCGATGTAATCTTCTTTTTGCGATGTGTTTGTTGAGACCGATGAATTGTGGGTTTATGATCCAGCTTATCTATGGAAAATATTTGATTCTTCTCTGAATTCTTTTATGTATGATTAAGTTATCTTTGCAAGTCTCTTCGAATTATCCGTTTGGTTTGGCCAACTAGATTGGTAGTTCTTGCAATGGGAGAAGTGCTTAGCTTTGGGTTCAATCTTGCGGTGACCTTACCCAGTGACAGAAAGGGTTGCAAGGCACGTATTGTATTGTTGCCATCGAGGATAACAAGATGGGATATTTATCATATTGCATGAATTTATTCCTCTACATCATGTCATCTTGCTTAAGGCGTTACTCTGTTTTTAACTTAATACTCTAGATGCATGCTGGATAGCGGTCGATGAGTGGAGTAATAGTAGTAGATGCAGAATCGTTTCGGTCTACTTGTCATGGACGTGATGCCTATATACATGATCATTGCCTGGATAACCTCATAACTATGCTCAATTCTGTCAATTGCTCAACAGTAATTTGTTCACCCACTGTAGAATACTTATGCTCTTGAGAGAAGCCACTAGTGAAACCTATGGCCCCCGGGTCTATTCTCATCATATCAATCTCCATCACTTTATTTACTTGTTTTTGCTTTTACTTTTTACTTTGCATCTTTATACCAAAAATATTATCTCTATCAGATCTCACCCTCGTAAGTGACCGTGAAGGGATTGACAACCCCTAAGTGTTGGTTGCGAGTAGCTATCGTTTTGTGCAGGTACAAGGGACTTGCGTGTGGTCCCCTACTGGATTGATACCTTGGTTCCCAAAAACTGAGGGAAATACTTATGCTACTGTGTTGCATCATCCTCTCCTCTTCGGGGAAATCCAACGCAAGCTCGAGACGTATCAAGAAGAATTTCTGGCGCCGTTGCCAGGGAGGCTTACGCAAAAGTCAACATACCAAGTACCCATCGCAATCCCTATCTCTCGCATTACATTATTTGCCATTTGCCTCACGTTTTCCTCTCCCCCACTTCACCTTTGCCGTTTTATTCGCCCTATCTTTCCCAATCTCCTCCTCTTTTTCCCTTTGCCTTTTGTTTGCTCGTGTGTTAGTTTGCTTGTTCGTCGTGATGGCTCAAGATGCCACCAAATTGTGTGACTTCACCAATAAAAATAATAATGATTTCCTTAGCACTCCGATTGCTCCTCTTGCCAATACCGAATCTTGTGAAATCAATACTGTTTTGTTGAATCTTGTTATGAAAGATCAATTCGCCGGCCTTCCTAGCGAAGATGCCGCTACTCATCTGAATGGCTTCGTTGATTTATGTGATATGCAAAAGAAAAAGGATGTCGATAATGAAGTCATTAAATTGAAGCTATTTCCTTTTTCGCTTAGATATCGTGCTAAAGCGTGGTTTTCATCTTTGCCTAAAAATAGTATTGATTCTTGGAACAAGTGCAAAGATGCTTTTATCTCTAAGTATTTTCCTCCCGCTAAGATTATCTCTCTTAGGAACGATATTATGAATTTTAAGCAACTTGATCACGAACATGTTGCACAAGCTTGGGAGAGAATGAAATTAATGCTATGTAATTGTCCTACTCATGGTTTGAACTTATGGATGATTATTCAAAAAAATTATGCTGGATTGATTTTGCTTCTAGAAATATTTTAGATTCGGCCGTGGGAGGCACTTTTATGGAAATCACTTTAGGAGATGCTACTAAACTCCTAGATAATATTATGGTTAATTATTCTCAATGGCATACTGAAAGATCTACTAATAAAAAAGTGCATGCTATAGAAGAAATCAATGTTTTGAGTGGAAAGATGGATGAACTTATGAATTTATTTGCTAAGAGTGTTTCTTCTGATCCCAATAATATGCCTTTATCTACCTTGATTGAGAATAATAATGAATCTATGGATGTGAATTTTGTTGGTAGGAATAGTTTTGGAAACAACCCGTATAGAGGGAATTTTAATCCTAGGCCTTATCCTAGTAATCCTTCTAATAATTATGGAAATTCCTACAACAACTCTTATGGAAATTTTAATAAGATGCCCTCTGAATTTGAGAGTAGTGTTAGAGAGTTTATGAATTCACAAAAGAATTTTAATGCTTTGCTTGAAGAGAAATTACTTAAAGTTGATGATTTGGCTAGGAACGTTGATAGAATTTCTCTTGATGTTGATTCTTTAAAGCTTAAATCTATTCCTCCTAAGCATGATATCAATGAGTCTCTCAAAGCTATGAGAATTTCCATTGATGAGTGCTAAGAAAGAACTGCTAGGATGCGTGCTTCCAAAGATGCCTTTATTAAAGCGTGTTCTTCTAATTCCTATGAAAATCAAGATGAAGATCTAAAAGTTATTGATACGTCCCCTATTGAATCTTTGTTTTGCAATATGAATCTTGATGAAACTGAATATGATCTTCCTTTACCTAGGAGGCGTTCTAAGAATTCGGAGTTTTCAGATCTTAATGATGAAATTGATCAAAGTGGGATTGAAAGAAATAGAAATCTAGATGTTGCTAAACCCACTATATTGGATCTCAAGGAATTTAATTTTGAAAATTGCTCTTTAATTGATTGTATTTCCTTGTTGCAATCCGTGCTAAATTCTCCTCATGCTTATAGTCAAAATAAGGCCTTTACTGAACACATTGTTGATGCATTGATGCAATCTTATGAAGAAAAACTTGAGTTGAAAGTTTCTATCCCTAGAAAACTCTATGATGAGTTGGAACCTACTATAAAATTAAAAATTAAAAAATATGAGTTTCATGCTTTGTGTGATTTGGGTGCTAGTGTCTCTACTATTCCCAAAACTTTGTGTGATTTGCTAGATTTCCGTGATTTTGATGATTGCTCTCTAAACTTGCATCTTGCGGATTCCACTATTAAAAAGCCTATGGGAAGAATTAATGATGTTCTTATTATTGCAAATAGGAATTATGTGCCCGTACATTTTATCGTTCTTGATATAGATTGCAATCCTTCATGTCCTATTATTCTTGGTAGACCTTTCCTTAGAACGATTGGTGCAATTATTGATATGAAGGAAGGAAATATTAGATTCCAATTCCCTTTAAAGAAAGGCATGTAACACTTTCCTAGAAAGAAAATAAAATTACCATATGAATCTATCATGAGAGCCACTTATGGATTGCCTACCAAAGATGGCAATACCTAGATCTATCCTTGCTTTTTGCCTAGCTAGGGGCGTTAAACGATAGCGCTTGTTGGGAGGCAACCCAATTTTATTTTGTGTTCTTTGTTTTTGTTACAGTTTAGTGTTAAATTTTATTTGTACTTTCTGTTTAGATGTGGTTTTATGTTTTAATTAGTGTTTGTGCCAAGTAGAACCTATAGGATAAGCTATGATGATAGTTGATTTGATTCTGCTGAAAAACAGAAACTTTGCGCTCACGAGAAACAATTCAATAAATCACAGGAACGTGATTTTGCATTGATTCTTTTTGCTGCTAATCAATAAACAAATTTTCCAGTACGTACTATTTTGGTAGAATTGTTTGGGTTCCATAAGTTTGCGTTAGTTACAGATTGCTACAGACTGTTCTGTTTTTGACAGATTCTGTTTTTCGTGTGTTGTTTGCTTATTTCAATGCATCTATGGCTAATAAATTAGTTTATAAACCATAAGGAAGTTGGAATACAGTAGGTTTAACACCAATATAAATAAATAATGAGTTCATTACAGTACCTTAAAGTAGTCTTTTGTTTTCTTTCTCTAACGGAGCTCACGAGATTTCTATTGAGTTTTGTGTTGTGAAGTTTTCAAGTTTTGGGTGAATTCTTTTGATGGATTAAGGAGTGTCAAGAGCCTAAGCTTGGGGATGCCCATGGCACCCCCAAGATAATCCAAGGACACCAAAAATTCAAAGCTTGGGCATGCCTCGGAAGGCATCCTCTCTTTCGTCCACTTCCATCGGTAATTTACTTGGAGCTATATTTTTATTCACCAACATGATATGTGTTTTGCTTGGAGCGTCTTGTATTATTTGAGTCTTTGCTTGTTAGTTTACCACAATCATCCTTGCTGTACACACCTTTTGAGAGAGCCATACATGATTTGGAATTTGATAGAATACTCTATGTGCTTCACTTATATCTTTTGAGCTTGATAATTTGCTCATAGTGATTCACTTATATCTTTTTGAGCGTGATAATTTTTGCTCTAGTGCTTCACTTAGATCTTTTAGAGCACGGTGGTGGATTTGTTTTAAAGAAACTTGATCTCTCATGCTTCACTTAGATTATTTTGAGAGTCGTTAATAGCATGGTAATTTGCTTAATGTTAATATACTTGGTGTTCAAGATATGTGAAACTTTCTTTTGAGTGAGTTGAATACTAAGATAAGTTTGATGCTTGATAATTGTTTTGATATATGGAGGTAATAATATCAAAGTCATGCTAGTTGAGTAGTTGTGAATTTGAGAAATACTTGTGTTGAAGTTTGTAAGTCCCGTAGCATGCACGTATGGTTAAAGTTATGTAACAAATTTGAAACATGAAGTGTACCTGGCTTGTGCATCCTTATGAGTGGCGGTCGGGGACGAGCGATGGTCTTTTCCTACCAATCTATCCCCCTACGAGCATGCGCGTAGTACTTGATTTTTGATGACTTCTAAATTTTTGCAATAAGTATATGAGTTCTTTTGACTAATGTTGAGTCCATGGATTATACGCACTTTTACCTTTCCGTCATTGCTAGCCTCTTCGGTACCGTGCATTGCCCTTTCTCACATTGAGAGTTGGCGCAAACTTCGCCGGTGCATCCAAACTCCGTGATACAATACGCTCTATCACACTTAAACCTCCCTATATTTTCCTCAAAACAGCCACCATACCTACCTATTATGGCATTTCCATAGCCATTCCGAGATATATTGCCATGCAACTTTCCACTATTCCGTTCATCATTATTATGACATACATTACTTTATTCATATTGACATTGCATGATCATGTAGTTGACATCGTATTTGTGGCAAAGCCACCATGCATTATTTTTTATACATGTCACTCTTGATTCATTGCACCATCCCGGTACACCACTGGAGCCATTCATATAGAGTCATACCTTGTTCTAGTTTCGATTGTAATCCTCATGTTGTAATCAATAGAAGTGTGATGATCATCATTATTAGAGCATTGCCCAAATAAAAAAAAAGAGAAAGGCCAAAAAAAAGGAAGGCCCAAAAAAAGAAAAGAAAAGGGCAATGCTACTATCGCTTTTTCCACACTTGTGCTTCAAAGTAGCACCATGTTCTTCATGTAGTGAGTCTCATATTTTGTGCTTCAAAGTAGCACCTCGTTCTTCATGTAGTGAGTCTCATATATTGTGCTTCAAAGTAGCACCATGTTTTTCATATAGTGAGTCTCATAAGTTGTCTTTTTCATACTAGTGGGAATTTTTCATTATAGAACTTGGCTTGTATATTCCTACAATGGGCTTCCTCAAATGCCCTAGGTCTTCATGAGCAAGCAAGTTGGATGCACACCCACTAGTTTTCTTTTGTTGAGCATTCATAGCTCTAGTGCATCTGTTGCATGGCAATCCCTACTCCTCATGTTGACATCAATTGATGGGCATCTCCATAGCCCGTTGATTATCCTCGTCAATGTGAGACTTTCTCCTTTTTTGTCTTCTTCACACAATCCCCATCATCATATTCTATTCCACCCATAGTGCTATATCCATGGCTCACGCTCATGTATTGCGTGAAGGTTGAAAAAGTTTGAGATTATTTAAGTATGAAACAGTTGCTTGGCTTGTCATCGGGGGTATAGAAGTTGGGAACATGTTTGTGTGACGAAAATGAAGCATAGCCTAACTAAATGATTTTGTAGGGATGAACTTTCTTTGGCCATGTTATTTTGAGATGACATAATTATTTTGATTAGTGTGCTTGAAGTATTATTATTTTTATGTCAATATGAACTTTTGTCTTGAATCTTTCGGATCTGAATATTCATATCACAATTAAGAAGATTTACATTGAAATTATGCCAAAGTATCACTCCGCATCAAAAATTCTCTTTTTATCATTTACCTACTCGAGGATGAGCAGGAATTAAGCTTGGGGATGCCTGATACGTCTCCAACGTATCTATAATTTTTGATTGCTCCATGCTACTTTATCTATTGTTTTGGACTATAATGGGCTTTATTTTCCACTTTTATATTATTTTTGGGACTAACCTATTAACCGAAGGCCCAGCCCAGAATTGCTGTTTTTTGCCTATTTCAGTGTTTCGAAGAAACGAAATATCAAACGGAGTCCAAACGAAATGAAACCTTCGGAAACGTGATCTTCTCACCGAACGTGATCCAGGAGACTTGGACCCTACTCCAAGGAGTGCCAGAGGCGGTCACGAGTGTGGGGGGCGCGCCCTCCCCCCTGGGCGTGCCCCCCTACCTCGTGGGCCTCCTGACGCTCCACCGACGTACTCCTTCCTCCTATATATACCTACGTACCCCCAACAGATCGGGGACGGAGCCAAAAACCTAATTCCACCGCTGTAACTTCCTGTATCCACGAGATCCCATCTTGGGGCCTGTTACGGAGCTCCGCCGGAGGGGGCATCCACCATGGAGGGCTTCTACATCTTCACCATAGCCCCTCCGATGAAGTGTGAGTAGTTTACTTAAGACCTTCGGGTCCATAGTTAGTAGCTAGATGGCTTCTTCTCTCTTTTTGGATCTCAATACAATGTTCTCCCCCTCTCTCATGGAGATCTATTCAATGTAATCTTCTTTTTGCGGTGTGTTTGTTGAGACCGATGAATTGTGGGTTTATGATCCAGCTTATCTATGGAAAATATTTGATTCTTCTCTGAATTCTTTTATGTATGATTAAGTTATCTTTGCAAGTCTCTTCGAATTATCCGTTTGGTTTGGCCAACTAGATTGGTAGTTCTTGCAATGGGAGAAGTGCTTAGCTTTGGGTTCAATCTTGCGGTGACCTTACCCAGTGACAGAAAGGGTTGCAAGGCACGTATTGTATTGTTGCCATCGAGGATAACAAGATGGGGTATTTATCATATTGCATGAATTTATTCCTCTACATCATGTCATCCTGCTTAAGGCGTTACTCTGTTTTTAACTTAATACTCTAGATGCATGCTGGATAGCGGTCGATGAGTGGAGTAATAGTAGTAGGTGCAGAATCGTTTCGGTCTACTTGTCACGGACGTGATGCCTATATACATGATCATTGCCTGCATAACCTCATAACTATGCTCAATTCTGTCAATTGCTCAACAGTAATTTGTTCATCCACTGTAGAATACTTATGCTCTTGAGAGAAGCCACTAGTGAAACCTATGGCCCCCGGGTCTATTCTCATCATATCAATCTCCATCACTTTATTTACTTGCTTTTGCTTTTACTTTTTACTTTGCATCTTTATACCAAAAATACAAAAAATATTATCTCTATTAGATCTCACCCTCGTAAGTGACCGTGAAGGGATTGACAACCCCTAGGCGTTGGTTGCGAGTAGCTATCGTTTTGTGCAGGTACAAGGGACTTGCACGTGGTCTCCTACTGGATTGATACCTTGGTTCTCAAAAACTGAGGGAAATACTTACGCTACTGTGCTGCATCATCCTCTCCTCTTCGGGGAAATCCAATGCAAGCTCGAGACGTAGCAGGGGTCCACGCCATTGTCAACGTAGTCAATAAACTAGAGAATTACACAACGAGCGGCTGACATGAGGGACCCATCAGGTCGCGCAGTTGTTATTTTTATACTAGTTTTAGAGACGGGTCAGGGTAACAACGGGGCTGTGTGTGGGTTGTGGCCCGTCTAACCAGGGTTTTATTTATGTTTACCACACCATGAGCCCAGTTGTGCTTTTTTCTTGCTGAAAATGGCTAGCCCAGTTCTATTTTTTAAAAGAAATACCCAACCGAGGCCTCCTTGCTTTGTCAGCCCTGCTGGGCTGCAAATCTTACAAGACGAGGAGAGTTTCATTCGGCTTGCCCAGAAAATGGGCTATTAGTAATGAAAAATGGGATGTACATTTTTAAAACACATCAAACCAGGAATTTGTTTCATTTTTTATTTCAAGATTTTAAAATCCATTGATTTTTATGCATGGACAATTATTTGGATTTAATATTTTTATAAATTTATTTTTCAAATTAGTTTGAATATGATTCAAAATTTCGGGATTAAAAATAGTTGACCGCACCGAAATATACAAAATATCGTATAATTTTTAACCGTGGCCACAATATGGGTTGTAGTGCTAACAAAAAGAAGATGGGCTCCAAAAAAATCCTTAAGAATTAGTAAATGGGTTGTAAATTATTAGAAATAATGGCAGATGGGTTGTATGCTGTTTTCCATACATTTGAGGCTGAATTGTGCGCCTACTATAGGTTGACGCGTACGCTTTCCTAAAAAAAGTTTGACGCACACGCAACGTCGTGTCAACTTAGTCAACACACAAGAGGAGTGACTGTTGGATGTCCATCCAACGACTGTCGTGCTTCTTCAATCTCTGTTATTCCTGCTCCGGCCGCTCAAACAAGCGCCGACGAGCCTGCCTGCTCCCTCCTCCTGCGGCCGGCTGTGCTGCCACGCAGGCCTCACTAACACACCGTACTTCCATCGCTGGCCTAGCCATCCCTCTACTCACCCACACCTGTTGTTATTCTCTGGCACGGCAGACAAACCAGTAAGTCCTCGTACTCCCCTCCGCGTGGGAAACAACTGCCAAGTCTTCCCTGGCTCCGTGGCATTCCCTTCATAGGCCTCATCGTCGTCCACTGCCATGGTGCTCTCGTCGCGACGTGGTCAACATGGTCAACGAACGACATCCATCGGAAGTGGACTGCACATGGAGAGGCTGACAGCTGGGTCCATGGCCGCACGTAAGGAAATGCCTCCTTATTACACGCAAATTAATGATTCCTCTACCTGACAGCTGGGACCCACCGGAAGGGCCTCTGTATTTCGCCAAAAAATGTTCCCCTCACTGATAGCTCGGACCCACCAGCTATATCTTCGCACGCAAGGAAGTGCCTCCTTATTACGCACAAAAAAATTGAATACTCCCCTGCTAGTTGGGACCACCACAGTGGGAGGCTGACTTGTGGGCCTACTAAGTTGACGCGCACGGAGGACTTTGTCAACTTAGTCAATATGAATGATTCTAGCTCCAGTGACCGTACGATATCCATCCAATGGCCGTAGTGATTCTTCAACCTCGGGTCTTCTTGCTCCAGCCGCCCAAACCAGCACCGGTCGTGCCACCTGCTCCTGCCTCCGATGCCGGCTCTGCTACCGCGCAGGTCTGACCGCCCCATCCTACTCCAACCTCTGGCTAGTCCATCCCTCTACTCACCCACAACCCCTGTTATTCTGCGGCGACGATAGCCTCACACCATAGCTGAACCAGTCAACCCTCGTACCCCTCTCCGCGTGGGTATCCACTACCGCGTCTTCCCCGGCTCCGTGCCGTCCCCTTCCTAGGCCTTGCCTTCGTCCACCGCCTTGGTGCTCTCGGCGCGGCATGATCAATGTGGTCAAGGAACGACTTCCATCGGAAGAGTACTGTACGTGGAGAGGCTGACAGCTGGGTCCATGGCCGCCGCAAGGAAGTGCAACCTTACTACGCGTAAAATAATTATTCCTCCACCTGACAGTGGGGACCCACCGGACGGGCCACCATATTTCGTGAAAAAAAACGTTTCCCCCCTAACTGCTGGGACCCACCAGCTACATCTTCGCACGCAAGGAAGTGCCTGACAGTCGGGACCCACCTGGTCAAAGCGTACATTGCATTGTCATTCTGGTCGCGAACGTGTACGTACATACTAGTCGATCGATCTTTCTGCAGGCTGCAGCGATGAACCGTGGCCGAGTAAGGAAGGGCACGTGTCGTAGTAGAGGCGCGCACGTGTTGTAGTAGAGGCGCGCAGATACCGTGTACATGTACATACAGCCAGAGTGCAAGAAAGTAAATACGGCCACGTACGTACATACGGGCGGGGTCTCGAATGCCTACTCGCGCATACATACGGCAGGGCTCGTGTGCATGGAGAGGCAGCGACGACGTCATGTTCATCGGCAGCCAACCAGCTGGGTCGGAACGGAGAAACTGTGTTGTCATGTTCATCAGGACGCAACCGGCTTGGACGGAACAGCCAATTGAAACGAGGCTTGGCATACCGCAGAACGGAGGAAAGAGCCTTGTGTTCAACCACCTACGATCGAAACGGGATCCTGTTCATCGGGAGGGGTCTGGCGTACGGCAAAACAGAGGAAACAGACTTGTGTTCGAGTGCCTACGGTCGAAACGGGGTCCTGTTGATCGGGAGGGGTGTGGCATACCGCAAAACGGAGGAAACAGACTTGTGTTGGAGCGCTACGGTCGAAATGAGGATCCTATTCATCGGGAGGGGTGATACGTCTCCAACGTATCTATAATTTTTGATTGTTCCATGCTATTATATTATCTGTTTTGGATATTTAATGGGCTTTAATATGCTATCCTATATTATTTTTGGGACTAACCTATTAACCGAGGGCCCTGTGACAATTTCTGTTTTTTTTGCCTATTTTAGAGTTTTGTAGAAAAGGAATACCAAATGGAGTCCAAACGGAATGAAACCTTCGCGATGATCTTTCTTGGACCGAAAGCAAACCAGAAGACTTGGAGATGAAGTCAGAGACGCAACAAGGAGTCCACAAGGCAGGAGGGCACGGACCCACCCTCGTGGGCCCCTCGTAGCTCCCCTGACCTAGTTCCTTCGCCTATATATATACGCTTATACCCTAAAAACATCAAGATAAGCCACTAGTGAAACCTATGGCCCCCAGGTCTCTTTTTTAAATTATTGAATCTTGTTTACATCTTGCTAGTTTCTGATCTATTGTTTTGCAATCTTTACTTTACAATCAATACACCCAAGAATACCAAAAATATTCACTTTACCGTTTATCTATCTCTATCAGATCTCACTTTTGCGAGTGACCGTGAAGGGATTGACAACCCCTTTATCGCGTTGGTTGCAAGTACTTGATTGTTTGTGCAGGTATTCGGTGACTTGTGCGTCGTCTCCTACTGGATTCATACCTTGGTTCTCAAAACTGAGGGAAATACTTACGCTACTTTGCTGCATCACCCTTTCCTCTTCAAGGGAAAACCAACGCAAGCTCAAGAGGTAGCAAGAAGGATTTCTGGCACCGTTGCCGGGGAGATCTACGCCAAGTCAAGCCATACCAAGTACCCATCATAAATTCTTCTCCCTTGCATTACATTATTCGCCATTTGCCTCTCATTTCCTCTCCCCCACTTCTAAAACGATTTTCGAAAACCTTTGCCTTTTTCTTCGCCCCTCTTCCGTTCGTATCTTTTCGCTTGCTTCTTGTGTGATTGTGTGTTGGATTTATTGCTTGTCATGATGGCTCAGGAAAATACTAAATTGTGTGACTTTTCCAACACCAACAACAATAATTTTATTATCACTCCGATTGCTCCTACTACCAATGCTGAATCTTGTGAAATTAATGTCGCTTTGTTGAATCTTGTTATGAAAGATCAATTTTCTGGCCTTCCTAGTGAAGATGCCACATCCCATCTAAACAACTTTGTTGATTTGTGCGATATGCAAAATAAGAAAGATGTGGATAATGATATTGTTAAATTGAAGATATTTCCGTTTTCGCTTAGAGATTATGCTAAAACTTGGTTCTCATCTATGCCTAAAAATAGTATTGATTCGTGGAATAAGTGCAAAGGTGCTTTTATCTCTAAGTATTTTCCTCCCGCTAAAATCATCTCCCTTAGGAACAATATTATGAATTTTAAGCAACTTGATCATGAGCATGTTTCACAATCTTGGGAGATGATGAATTTAATGATACATAATTTCCCTACACATGGTTTGAATTTGTGGATGATTATACAAAAAAATTATGCCGGATTGAATTTTGCTTCTAGAAATCTTTTAGATTCGGCCGCGGGAGGCACGTTTATGGAAATCACTTTAGGAGAAGCTACTAAACTCCTAGATAATATTATCGTTAATTATTCTCAGTGGCACACCGAAAGATCCACTAGTAAAAAAGTCCATGCAATTGAAGAGATTAATGTTTTGAGTGGAAAGATGGATGAACTTATGAAATTATTTGCTAATAAAAGTGTTTCATATGATCCTAATGATATGCCTTTGTCCACTTTTATTGAGAATAATAATGAATCTATGGATGTGAATTTTGTTGGTAGGAACAATTTTGGTAACAACGCGTATAGAGGCAATTTTAATCCTAGGTCGTTTCCAAGTAATTCCTCTAATAATTTTGGTAATTCCTAAAAACCATCTTATGGAAGTTTTAATAAGATGCCCTCTAATTTTGAGAATAGTTTTAAAGAATTTATGAGTTCGCAAAAGAATTCCAATGCTTTGATTGAAGAAAACTTGCTTAAGATTGATGAATTGGCTAGGAATGTGGATAGAATTTCTCTTGATGTTGATTCTTTGAAACTTAGATCTATTCATCCTAAGCATGATATCAATGAGTCTCTCAAAGCCATGATAATTTCCATTGATGAGTGCAAAGAAAGAACCGCTAAGATGCATGCTAAAAAAGATTGGTTTGTAAAAGCGTGTTCTTCTAGTTTTCATGATAATAATGATGAAGATCTAAAAGTGATTGATGTGACTCCTATTAAACCTTTGTTTTCCCATATGAATCTTGATAAATATGGTACTATAGATGAGTCAACTTTAGTTAAAAGGGGTCCAATGATTTGGAGTTTTTAGATCTAGATGCAAAAATTGAGAAAAGTGGGATTGAATATGTCAAAAGTTTACGTAGCAATAAACCCACTATTTTGGATTTCAAGGAATCTAACTATGATAATTGTTCTTTAATAGATTGTATTCCCTTGTTGCAATCCCTGTTAAATTCTCCTCATGGTTATAATCAAAACAAAGCTTTTACTAAATATATCGTTGATGCTATGATGCAATCTTTTGAAGAAAAGCTTGAACTAGAAGTTTCTATTCCTATAAAACTTTATGATGAGTGGGAACCTACTCTTAAGATTAAGATTAAAGATTATGATGTTATGCTTTGTGTGATTTTGGTGCTAGTTTTTCCACGATTCCAAAAACTTTGTGTGATGTGTTAGGTTTCCATGAATTTGATGATTGTTCTTTAAATTTGCACCTTGCAGATTCCACTATTAAGAAACCTATGGGAAGGATTAATGATGTTCTTATTGTTGAAAATAGTAATTATGTGCCTGTAGATTTCATTGGTCTTGATATAGATTGCAATCCAACATGTCCTATTATTATTGGTAGACCTTTCCTTAGAACGATTGGTGCAATTATTGATATGAAAGAAGGAAACATTAGATTCCAATTTCCATTAAGGAATGGCATGGAACAATTTCCTAGGAACAAAATTAAATTGCCTTATTAATCTATTATGAGAGGCACTTATGGATTATATACCAAAGATGGCAACACTTAGATCTATTCGTGTTTTTATGCCTAGCTAGGGGCGTTAAACGATAGCGCTTGTTGGGAGGCAACCCAATTTTATTTTTGTTCTTTACTTTTTGCTCCTGTTTAGTAATAAATAATCTATATAGCCTCTGTTTAGATGTGGTTTTACGTTTTAATTAGTGTTTGTGCCAAGTAGAACCTTTGGAAAGACTTGGGTGAAAGTTAATTTGATCTTGCTGAAAAACAGAAACTTTGCGCTCACGAGATTAGCTGTGATTTTTTTATAGAAGATTGATTTTAAGTTCATTCTTTTTTCAGAAGATTAATAGACAAATTACTCACGTCCACCAATTTATTTCAGAATTTTTTTAGTTATAGAAGTATTCAAAAGTTACAGATTGCTAAAGACTGTTCTGTTTTTGACAGATTCGTTTTTTGCGTGTTGTTTGCTTATTTTGATGAATCTATGAGTAGTATCGGGTGGTATGAACCATAGAGAAGTTGGAATACAGTAGGTTTTACACCAATATAAATAAAGAATGAGTTCACAACAGTGCCTTAAAGTGGCGATTTATTTTCTTATACTAATGGAGCTCATGAGATTTTCTGTTGAAGTTTTGTGTTGTGAAGTTTTCATGTTTTGGGTAAGGATTTGATGGACTTTGGAATAAGGAGTGTAAAGATCCCAAGCTTGGGGATACCCAAGGCACCCCAAGGTAAAATTCAAGGATAGCCAAAATCCTAAGCTTGGGGATGCCCCGGAAGGCATCCCATCTTTCTCTTCGTCTATCAGTAACTTTACTTGAGGCTATGTTTTTATTTACCACATGATATGTGTTTTGCTTGGAGCGTCTTGTATGATTTGAGTATTTTGTTTTAGTTTAACACAATCATCCTTGATGTACACACCATTTGGGAGAGACTGATGTCTAATACGCAACTTTATTCTTGTAGACACGTGTTGGGCCTCCAAGCGCAGAGTTTTCTAGGACAGTAGAAATTTTCCCTCAAGTGGATGACCTAAGATTTATCAATCCGTGATAGGTGTAGGATGAAGATGGTCTCTCTCAAACGACCCTACAACCAAATACAAGAAATCTCTTGTGTCCCCAACACACCCAATACAATGGCAAATTGTATAGGTGCACTAGTTAGGTGAAGAGATGGTGATAAAAGTGTAATATGGATGATAGAAATATATTTTTATAATCTGAATAAATAAAAACAGCAAGGTAGAAAATAGTAAACGGGCACACAAACGGTATTGCAATGATGAAAAATGAGGCCTAGGGTGCATACTTTCACTAGTGCAATCTCTTAACAGTGCTAACATAGTTGGATCATATAGCCATCCCTCAAAGTACGATGAAGAATCACTCCAAAGTTCCTATCTAGCGGAGAACATAAGAATAAATTGTTTGTAGGGTACGAAACCACCCCAAAGCTATTATTTCCGTTTGATCTATTCAAGAGTTCGTACTAACACAAAGCTATTTTTTCCGTTCGATCTATCCTAGAGTTCGTACTAAAATAACACCAAAGCAAATTCATATTCATAATAGTCAATCCGACACAAAGAACTTCAAAGAGTGCCCCAAGATTTCTACCAGAGAAACAAAAGACGAGAACGTGCATCAACCTCTATGCATAGATTACCCCAATGTCACCGCGGGAATCTGTGAGTTGTGTGTTGGGGAATGTAGTAATTTCAAAAAAAATCCTACGCACACGCAAGATCATGGTGATGGCATAGCAACGAGAGGGGAGAGTGTTGTCCATGTACCCTCGTAGACCGTAAGCGGAAGCGTTATGACAACGCGGTTGATGTAGTCGTACGTCTTCACGATCCGACCGATCCAAGTACCGAACGTACAGCACCTTCGAGTTCAGCACACGTTCAGCTCGATGACGATCCCCGGACTCCGATCCAGCAAAGTGTCGGGGATGAGTTCTGTCAGCACGACGGCGTGGTGATGATGATGATGCTCTACCGGCGCAGGGCTTCGCCTAAAGTCCGCGACGATATGACCGAGGTGGAATATGGTGGAGGGGGCACCGCACACGGCTAAGGAACGATACGTAGATCAACTTGTGTGTTCTGGGGTGCCCCCCTGCCCCCGTATATAAAGGAGCAAGGGGGAGGGGGCCGGCCAAGGGGAGGAGGCGCGCCCAAGGGGGAGAATCCTACTACAAGTAGGATTCCCCCCTCTTTCCTACTCCAAGTAGGAGAGGGGAAGGAAGGGAAGGAGAAGGAGAAGGAAGGAGAGGGAGGAAAAGGAGGAAAGGGGGGCCGGCCCCCTAGTCCAATTCGGTTTGGGCTAGGGGGGCTGCGCGCCCTGCCTCCTCTCTTCCACCACTTGGCCCATGAGGCCCATTGCTTCTTCCTCGTATTCCCGTAACTCCCCGGTACCCCCGAAAATACCCGAATCACTCGGAACCTTTCCGAACTCCGAATATAGTCGTCCAATATATCGATCTTTACGTCTCGACCATTTCGAGACTCCTCGTCATGTCCCCGATCTCATTCGGGACTCCGAACTCCTTCGGTACATCAAAACTCATAAACTCATAATATAACTGTCATCGAACCCTTAAGCGTGCGGACCCTACGGGTTCGAGAACTATGTAGACATGACCTAGAACTATTCTCGGTCAATAACCAATAGCGGAACCTGGATGCCCATATTGGCTCCTACATATTCTACGAAGATCTTTATCGGTCAAACCGCATAACAACATACGTTGTTCCCTTTGTCATAGGTATGTTACTTGCCCGAGATTCGATCGTCGGTATCCAATACCTAGTTCAATATCGTTACTGGCAAGTCTCTTTACTCGTTATGTAATGCATCATTCCGTAACTAACTCATTAGCTACATTGCTTGCAAGGCTTATAGTGATGTGCATTACCGAGAGGGCCCAGAGATACCTCTCCGACAATCGGAGTGACAAAACCTAATCTCGAAATACGCCAACCCAACATGTACCTTTGGGGACACCTGTAGTACTCCTTTATAAGTTACTTGTGACGTTTGGTAGCACCCAAAGTGTTCCTCCGGTAAACGGGAGTTGCATAATCTCATATTTACAGGAACATGTATAAGTCGTGAAGAAAGCAATAGCAACATACTAAACGATCAAGTGCTAGGCTAACGGAATGGGTCATGTCAATCACATCATTCTCCTAATGATGTGACCTCATTAATCAAATGACAACACATGTCTATGGTTAGGAAACATAACCATCTTTGATTAATGAGCTAGTCAAGTAGAGGCATACTAGTGACTATATGTTTGTCTATGTATTCACACATGTATCATGTTTCTGGTTAATACAATTCTAGCATGAATAATAAACCTTTATCATGAAATAAGGAAATAAATAATAACTTTATTATTGCCTCTAGGGCATATTTCCTTCAGTCTCCCACTTGCACTAGAGTCAATAATCTAGTTCACATCGTATGTGATTTAACACCAATATTCACATCTTCATGTGATTAATACCCATAGTTCACATCATCATGTGATCAACACCCAAAGGGTTTACTAGAGTCAATAATCTAGTTCACATCGCTATGTGATTAACACCCAAAAGAGTACTAAGGTATGATCATGTTTTGCTCGTGAGAGAAGCTTAGTCAACGGGTCTGTCATATTCAGAGCCGTATGTATTTTGCAAATATTCTATGTCCACAATGCTCTGCACGGAGCTACTCTAGCTAATTGCTCCCACTTTCAATATGTATCCAGATTGAGACTTAGAGTCATCTGGATTGGTGTAAAAGCTTGCATCGTTGTAACTTTTAGGACGGGCTCTTTTATCACCTCCATAATCGAGAAACATCTCCTTAGTCTTTACTAAGGATATTCTTGACCCATGTCCAGTGATCTACTATTAGATCAAAATTGTATTCCTTTGCCAAACACAGAGCAAGGTATACAATAGGTCTGGTTCACAGCATAGCATACTTTATAGAACCTATGACTGAGGCATAGGGAATGACTTTTCATTCTCTTTCTATTTTCTGCAATGGTCGGGTCTTGAGTCTTTACTCAACTTCACACCTTGTAACACAGGCAAGAACTCCTTCTTTGATTGTTCCATTTTGAACTATTTCAAAAATTTATCAAGGTATGTACTTTGTGAAAGTCCTATTAAGCGTCTTGATCTATCTCTATAGATCTTGATGCCCAATATATAAGCAGCTTCACCGAGGTCTTTCATTGAAAAACTTTTATTCAAGTATCCCTTTATGCTATCCAGAAATTCTATATCATTTCCAATTAATAATATGTCATCTACATATAATATCAGAAACGCTACAGAGCTCCCACTCACTTTCTTGTAAATACAGGCTTCTCCAAAAGTCTGTATAAAACCATATGCTTTGATCACACTATCAAAGCGTTTATTCCAACTCCAAGATGCTTGCACCAGTCCATAAATGGAACGCTGGAGTTTGCACACTTTGTTAGCACCTTTAGGATTGACAAAACCTTCTGGTTGCATCATATACAACTCTTCTTTAAGAAAACCATTAAGGAATGCAGTTTTGTTTATCCATTTGCCAAATTTCATAAAATGCGGCAATTGCTAACATGATTCAAACAGACTTAAGCATAGATATGAGTCAAAAACTCTCATCGTAGTCAACACCTTGAACTTGTCGAAAACCTTTTGCGACAATTCTAGCTTTGTAGATAGTAACACTATCAGCGTCCGTCTTCCTCTTGAAGATCCATTTAATCTCAATGTCTCGCCGATCATTGGGCAAGTCAATCAAAGTCCATACTTTGTTTTCATAGATGGATCTCATCTCAGATCTCATGGCCTCAAGCCATTTTGCGGAATCTGGGCTCACCATCGCTTCCTCATAGTTCGTAGGTTCATCATGATCAAGCAACATGACTTCCAGAATTGGATTACCGTACCACTCTGGTGCGGATCTTACTCTGGTAGACCTACGAGGTTCAGTAGAAACTTGATCTGAAGTTTCATGATCAATATCATTAGCTTCCTCACTAATTGGTGTAGTTGTCACAGGAACCGGTTCTTGTGATGAACTACTTTCCAATAAGGGAGTAGATACAGTTATCTCATTAAGTTCTACTTTCCTCCCACTCACTTCTTTCGAGAGAAACTCCTTCTCTAGAAAGGATCCGATTTTAGCAACGAAAATCTTGCCCTCGGATTTGTGATAGAAGGTGTACCCAATAGTCTCTTTTGGGTATCCTATGAAGACACATTTCTCCGATTTGGGTTCGAGCTTATCTGGTTGAAGTTTCTTCACATAAGCATCGCAGCCCCAAACTTTAAGAAACGACAACTTCGGTTTCTTGCCAAACCACAGTTCATAAGGCGTCGTCTTAACGGATTTTGATGGTGCCCTATTTAACGTGAATGCGGCCGTCTCTAAAGCATAACCCCAAAACGATAGCGGTAAATCAGTAAGAGACATCATAGATCGCACCATATCTATTAAAGTACGATTACGACGTTCGGACACACCATTTTGTTGTGGTGTTCCAGGTGGCGTGAGCTGTGAAACTATTCCACATTGTTTTAATTGAAGACCAAACTAGTAACTCAAATATTCATCTCCGCGATCAAATCGCAGAAACTTTATTTTCTTGTTATGATGATTTTTCCACTTCACTCTGAAATTCTTTGAACCTTTCAACTATTTCAAACTTATGTTTCATCAAGTAGATATACCCATATCTGCTCAAATCATCTTGTGAAGGTCAGAAAATAACGATACTTGCCACGAGCATCAACACTCATTGGATCGCATACATCGGTATGTATTATTTCCAATAAGTCAGTAGCTTGTTCCATTGTTCCGGAGAACGGAGTTTTAGTCATCTTGCCCAAAAGGCACGGTTCGCAAGCATCAAATGATTCATAACCAAGTGATTTCGAAAATCCATCTTTATGGAGTTTCTTCATGCGCTTTACACCGATATGACCCAAACGGCAGTGCCACAAACAAGTTGCACTATCATTATTAACTTTGCATCTTTTGGCATCAATATTATGAATATGTGTATCATTACGATCGAGATCCAACAAACTATTTTCATTGGGTGTATGACCATTGAAGGCTTTATTCATGTAAACAGAACAACAATTATTCTTTGACTTTAAATGAATAGCCGTATCGCAATAAACATGATCAAATCATATTCATGTTCAACGCAAACGCCAAATAACATTTATTTAGGTTTAACACTAATCCCGAAGGTATAGGGAGTGTGCGATGATGATCATATCAATCTTGGAACCACTTCCAATACACATCGTCACTTCACCCTCAACTAGTCTCTGTTTATTATGTAACTCCTGTTTCGAGTTACTAATCTTAGCAACTGAACAAGTATCAAAATACTCAGGGGCTACTATAAACACTAGTAAGGCACACATCAAACACCTGTATATCAAATATACCTTTGTTCACTTTGCCATATTTCTTATCCACCAAATATTTAGGGCATTTCCGCTTCCAGTGACCATTTCCTTTGCAGTGTAAGCACTCAGTTTCAGGCTTTGGTCCAGCTGTGGGCTTCTTCGCGGGAGTGACAAATTGCTTGTCATTCTACTTGAAGTTCCCTTTCTATCCCTTTGCCCTTTTCTTGAAACTAGTGGTCTTGTCAATCATCAACACTTGATGCTCTTTCTTGATTTCTACCTTCGTCGATTTCAACATCACGAAGAGCTCGGGAAACGTTTTCGTCATCCCTTGCACATTATAGTTCATCACAAAGTTCTACTAACTTAGTGATGGTGACTAAAGAACTCTGTCAATCACTATCTTATCTGGAAGATTAACTCCCACTTGATTCAAGCGATTGTAGTACTCAGACAATCTGAGCACATGCTCACTAGTTGAGCGATTCTCCTCCATCTTTTAGCAATAGAACTTGTTGGAGACTTCATATCTCTCAACTCTTTGCTTGAAATATTAACTTCAACTCCTGGAACATCTCATATGGTCCATGACGTTCAAAACGTCTTTGAAGTCCCGATTCTAAGCCATAAAGCGTGGTGCACAAAACTATCAAGTAGTCATCATATTGAGCTAGCCAAACGTTCATAACGTCTGCATTTGCTCCTGCAATAGGTCTGTCACCTAGCGGTGCATCAAGGACATAATTCTTCTGTGCAGCAATGAGGATAAACCTCAGATCACGGATCCAATCTGCATCATTGCTACTAACATCTTTCAACACAATTTTCTCTAGGAACATATCAAAATAAACATATGAAAGCAACAACGCAAGCTATTGATCTACAACATAATTTGCAAAATACTACCAAGACTAAGTTCATAATAAATTAAAGTTCAATTAATCATATTACTTAAGAACTCCCACTTAGACAGACATCTCTCTAGTCATCTAAGTGATCACGTGATCCAAATCAACTAAACCATGTCCGATCATCACGTGAGATGGAGTAGTTTCAATGGTGAACATCATTATGTTGATCATATCTACTATATGATTCACGCTCGACCTTTCGGTCTCCGTGTTCCGAGGCCATATCTGTATATGCTAGGCTCGTCAAGTTTAACCCGAGTATACCGTGTGTGCAACTGTTTTGCACCCGTTGTATTTGAACGTAGAGCCTATCACACCGGATCATCACGTGGTGTCTCAGCACGAAGAACTTTCGCAGCGGTGCATACTCAGGGAGAACACTTCTTGATAATTAGTGAGAGATCATCTTAAAATGCTACCGTCAATCAAAGCAAGATAAGATGCATAAAGGATAAACATCACATGCAATCAATATAAGTGATATGATATGGCCATCATCATCTTGTGCTTGTGATCTCCATCTTCGAAGCATCGTCGTGATCACCATCATCACCGGCGCGACAACATGATCTCCATGGTAGCATCATTGTCGTTACGCCATCTATTGCTTCTACGACTATCGCTACCGCTTAGAGATAAAGTAAAGCAATTACAGGGCGTTTGCATTTCATACAATAAAGCGACAACCATATGGCTCCTGCCAGTTGCCGATAACTTCGGTTACAAAACATGATCATCTCATACAATATAATATAGCATCACGTCTTGACCATATCACATCACAACATGCCCTGCAAAAACAAGTTAGACGTCCTCTACTTTGTTGTTGCAAATTTTACGTGGCTGCTACGGGCTTTAGCAAGAACCGTTCTTACCTACACATAAAAACCACAACGATAGTTCGTCAAGTTGGTGTTGTTTTAACCTTCGCAAGGACCGAGCGTAGCCACACTCGATTCAGCTAAAGTGAGAGAGACAGACAACCGCCAGCCACCTTTAAGCACGAGTGCTCGTAACGGTGAAACCAGTCTCGTGTAAGCGTACGCGTAATGTCGGTCCGGGCAGCTTCATCTCACAATACCGCCGAACCAAAGTATGACATGCTGGTAAGCAGTATGACTTGTATCGCCCACAACTCACTTGTGTTCTACTCGTGCATATAACATCAACGCATAAAACCTAGGCTCTGATACCACTGTTGGGGAACGTAGTAATTTCAAAAAATTTCCTACGCACACGCAAGATCATGGTGATGGCATAGCAACAAGAGGGGAGAGTGTTGTCCACGTACCCTCGTAGACCGTAAGCGGAAGCGTTATGACAATGCGGTTGATGTAGTCGTACGTCTTCACGATCCGACCAATCCAAGTACCGAACGTACGGCACCTCCAAGTTCAGCACACGTTCAGCTCGACGACGATCCCCGGACTCCGATCCAGCAAAGTGTCGCTGATGAGTTCCGTCAGCACGATGGCGTGGTGACGATGATGATGCTCTACCGGCGCAGGGCTTCGCCTAAACTCCGTGACGATATGACCGAGGTGGAATATGGTGGAGGGGGCACCGCACACGGCTAAGGAACGATCCGTAGATCAACTTGTGTGTTCTGGGGTGCCCCCCTGCCCCCGTATATAAAGGAGCAATGGGGAGGGGGCCGGCCAAGGGGAGGAGGCGTGCCCAAGGGGGAGAATCCTACTCCAAGTAGGATTCCCCCCTCTTTCCTAGTCCAAGTAGGAGAGGGGAAGGAAGGGAAGGAGAAGGAGAAGGAAGGAGAAGGAGGAAAAGGAGGAAAGGGGGGCCGGCCCCCTAGTCCAATTCGGTTTGGGCTAGGGGGGCCGCGCGCCCTGCCTCCTCTTTTCCACCACTTGGCCCATGAGGCCCATTGCTTCTTCCTCGTATTCTCGTAACTCCCCGGTAACCCCGAAAATACCCGAATCACTCGGAACCTTTCCGAACTCTGAATATAGTCGTCCAATATATCGATCTTTACGTCTCGACCATTTCGAGACTCCTCGTCATGTCCCCGATCTCATCCGGGACTCCGAACTCCTTCGGTACATCAAAACTCATAAACTCATAATATAACTGTCATCGAAACCTTAAGCGTGCGGACCCTACGGGTTCGAGAACTATGTAGACATGACCTAGAACTATTCTCGGTCAATAACCAATAGCGGAACCTGGATGCCCATATTGGCTCCTACATATTCTACGAAGATCTTTATCGGTCAAACCGCATAACAACATACGTTGTTCCCTTTGTCATCGGTATGTTACTTGCCCGAGATTCGATCGTCGGTATCCAATACCTAGTTCAATCTCGTTACTGGCAAGTCTCTTTACTCGTTATGTAATGTATCATTCCGTAACTAACTCATTAGCTACATTGCTTGCAAGGCTTATAGTGATGTGCATTACCGAGAGGGCCCAGAGATACCTCTCCGACAATCGGAGTGACAAAACCTAATCTCGAAATACGCCAACCCAACATGTACCTTTGGAGACACCTGTAGTACTCCTTTATAATCACCCAGTTACGTTGTGACGTTTGGTAGCACCCAAAGTGTTCATCCGGTAAACGGGAGTTGCATAATCTCATAGTTACAGGAACATGTATAAGTCATGAAGAAAGCAATAGCAACATACTAAACGATCAAGTGCTAGGCTAACGGAATGGGTCATGTCAATCACATCATTCTCCTAATGATGTGACCTCATTAATAAAATGACAACACATGTCTATGGTTAGGAAACATAACCATCTTTGATTAATGAGCTAGTCAAGTAGAGGCATACTAGTGACTATATGTTTGTCTATGTATTCACACATGTATCATGTTTCTGGTTAATACAATTCTAGCATGAATAATAAACATTTATCATGAAATAAGGAAATAAATAATAACTTTATTATTGCCTCTAGGGCATATTTCCTTCATTGTGTGCCAAAACATATATCAAGTGAATCAATACAATACCCCATTGTCACCATGAGTATTCAATTGCAAGACATATATAAAGTGTTCTCAAATCCATAAAAGTATCCAATCCGATAACAACGAAATCTCAAAGGGAAAAACTCAATTCATCACAACAAGATAGAGAGGGGAAAACACCATATGATCAGACTATATTAACAAAGCCCGTGATACATCAAGATCGTGACATCTCAAGAACATGAGAGAGAGAGAGATTAAACACATAGCTACTGGTACAAACCCTCATCCCCGAGGGTGGACTACTCCCTCCTCATCGTGGTGGCCGCCGGGATGATGAAGATGGCCACAGGTGATGATTCCCCCCTCCGGCAGGGTGCCGGAACGGTGTCTAGATTGGATCTCGTGGATACAGAGGCCTTGCGGCGGCGGAACTTCTGATCTAGGGCTACCCCAAAGGGTTTTGGAATATTTGGAATTTTATAGGATAAAGAGGCGGTCCAGGGGGTGCCCGAGATGGGCACAACCCACCTGGGCGCGCCCTGGTGGGTGCTGCCCTCCTCGAGGCACCCCCCCAGGTGCTTCCTTGGCCCACTGGTGGTCTTCCGGTCCATAAAAAATCTCCAAAAAGTTACGCGGTGTTTGGACTCCATTTGATAATGATGTCCTATGATGTAAAAGACAAGCAAACATAGCAACTGGCACTGGGCACTGGGTTAATAGGTTAGTCCCAAAAAATGATATAAAGTTTCTATAAAATGATTGTAAAACATCCAATAATGGTAATATATTAGCATGAATACTTCATAAATTATAGATACGTTGGAGACATATCGGAGACACGCATGAATCGTGATTTATTAGAATACTCTATGTGCTTCACTTATATCTTTTGAGCTAGACAATATTGCTCTAGTGCTTCACTTATATCTTTTTAGAGCACGGCGGTGGCTTTATTTTATAGAAATTGTTGAACTCTCAGGTTTCACTTATATTATTTTGAGAGACTTTTAGAACAGCATGGTAATTTTCTTTGGTTATAAAATTAGTTTTAATATGATAGGCATCCAAGATGGGTATAATAAAAACTCTCATATGAAGTGCATTTAATACTATGAGAAGTTTGATTCTTTATGATTGTTTTGAGATATGAAGATGGTAATATTAGAGTCATGCTAGTAGAGTAGCTGTGAATTTGAGAGATACTTGTGTTAAAGTTTGTGATTCCCGTAGAATGCACGTATGGTGAACCGTTATGTAATGAAGTTGGAGCATGATTTATTTATTGATTGTCTTCCTTATGAGTGGCGGTCAGGGACGAGCGATGGTATTTTCCTACCAATCTATCCCCCTAGGAGCATGCGTGTAGTACTTCGTTTCGATAACTAATAGATTTTTGAAATAAGTATGTGAGTTCTTTATGACTAATGTTGAGTCCATGGATTATATGCACTCTCACCCTTCCACCATTGCTAGCCTCTCTTGTGTCGCGCAACTTTCGCTGATACCATACACCCACCATATACCTTCCTCAAAACAGCCACCATACCTACCTATTATGGCATTTCCATATCCATTCTGAGATATATATTTTTGAACCAAACCATTCTGAGATATATTACCATGCAACTTTCCACCGTTCCATTTATTATGACACGCTCCATCATTGTCATATTGCTTTGCATGATCATGTAGTTGACATTGTATTTGTGGCAAAGCCACCGTTCATAATTTTTTCATACATGTCACTCTTGAATCATTGCACATCCCGGTACACCGCCGAAGGCATTCATATAGAGTCATATTTTGTTCTAAGTATTGAGTTGTAATTCTTGAGTTGTAAGTAAATAAAAGTGTGATGACCTTCATTATTAGAGCATTGTCCCATGTGAGGAAAGGATGATGGAGACTATGATTCGCCCATAAGTTGGGATGAGACTCCGGACAGAAAAAAAAGAGGCCATAAAAAAGAAGGTCCAAATAAAAAAATGAGAGAAAAAGAGCTAAGGGGCAATGTTACTATCCTTTTTCCACACTTGTGCTTCAAAATAGCACCATGATCTTCATGATAGAGAGTCTCCTATGTTGTCACTTTCATATACTAGTGGGAATTTTTCATTATAGAACTTGGCTTGTATATTCTAATGATGGGCTTCCTCAAAGTTCCCTAGGTCTTCGTGAGCAAGCAAGTTGGATGCACACCCACTTAGTTTCTTTTTTTAGCTTTCATACACTTATAGCTCTAGTGCATCTGTTGCATGGTAATCCCTACTCACTCACATTGATATCTATTGATGGGCATCTCCATAGCCCGTCGATACGCCTAGTTGATGTGAGACTATCTTTTCCTTTTTGTCTTCTCCACGACCACCCTTCTATTCCACCTATAGTGCTATGTCCATGGCTCACGCTCATGTATTGCGTGAAGATTGAAAAAGTTTGAGAACATCAAAAGCATGAAACAATTGCTTGGCTTGTCATCGGGGTTGTGCATGATTTAAATATTTTGTGTGATGAGGATAGAGCATAGCCAGACTATATGATGTTGTAGGGATAGCTTTCTTTGGCCATGTTATTTTGAGAAGACATGATTGCTTTGTTAGTATGCTTAAACTATTATTGTTTTTATGTCAATATTAAACTTTTGTCTTGAATCTTTCGGATCTGAACATTCATGCCATAATAAATAAAATTACATTGATAAATATGTTAGGTAGCATTCCACATCAAAAATTCTATTTTTATCATTTACCTACACGAGGATGAGCAGGAATTAAGCTTGGGGATGCTTGATACGTCTCCAACGTATCTATAATTTTTTATTGTTCCATGCTATTATATTATCTGTTTTGGATGTTTAATGGGCTTTAATATGCTATTTATATTATTTTTAGGACTAACGTATTAGCCGAGCGCCCCATGCCAGTTTCTTTTTTTTCCTATTTTAGAGTTTTGCAGAAAAGGAATACCAAACGGAGTCCGAACGGAATGAAACCTTCGCGATGATCTTTCTTGGACCGAAAGCAAACCAAAAGACTTGGAGATGAAGTCGGAGGCGCAACGAGGAAGCCACGAGGTAGGAGGGCGCGCCCAGGGGATAGGCACACCCCCCACCCTTGTGGTCCCCTCGTAGCTCCCCTGACCTAGTTCCTTCGCCTACATATACTCTTATACCCTAAAAACATCAAGAGAAGCCACTAGTGAAACCTATGGCCCCCCGGGTCTCTTTTCCATATTATTTTGCAATCTTTACTTTCCAATCTATACACCCAAAAATACCAAAAATATTTGCTTTACCGTTTATCTATCTCTATCAGATCTCACTTTTGCGAGTGAGCGTGAAGGGATTGACAACCCCTTTATCGCATTGGTTGCAAATTCTTGACTGTTTGTGCAGGTATTCGGTGACTTGGGTGGCGTCTCCTACTACATTGATACCTTTGTTCTTAAAACTGAGGGAAATACTTACGTTACTTTGCTACATCACCCTTTCCTCTTCAAGGGAAAACCAACACAAAGCTCAAGAGGTAGCAAGGGGTGTGGCGTACCGCAAAACAGGACTCCACGAGCTACTGTTCATCTCCATCGTCGACCTCCTCCAGCCTCCACGGGCTATTGTTCATCCACCGTCGACCTCCTCCAGCCTCCACCTGTGATTGTTCATCCACAGGCTCCTGTTCATCCATTCTCCACCGCTCCTCCACCGGCTACTGTTCAACCAGCCCTCTCCACGGGGTCCTATTCAACCACCCCTCCACGGGATACTGTTCATCTAGCCCTCCACCGGCTACTGTTCAACCAGCCCTTCATGGGGTCGTCATGTTCATCCAGCCCCAACCGGCTCGATCGGGACCCTGTTCATCTAGCGGCAACGGCCTCTACACCCCCACGAGGTCCTGTTCATTCAACCCCCATGGCCACCGGGAACTGTTCATCCAACCCCCAACAACGCTCATTGTTCATCAAGAGGCAGCAGGTTGAATCGGCTTCAGTTAGCAGCAGTAGTGAAGGAATCGCTCGATCGGGTTCAATTAATAGCAAGGGATCGATCGGGGTTCAGTAACGTAGCTAGTGCAATCGCTCGGGTTCAGTAGGCGAACGCCTCGCTCGGGTTCAGTTAGAGCCCAATGCCTCGCACCCACGCACGTACATGTACGAGAGAAACGCACATTGCTAGGCCCCCGACCACCCACCGTAACCGGGAACTCCCTGAAATTTTCCTCGCCCTCGCTTCTACCACGGGTTTTTCCCGTCATGGACGATCCAAAGAATGTCATGTAGCTGCGTCTCCGGCCCGCCAAGGATGAAAAGCCCATTTTCTGTCATGATTTTTTGTCATAGAAGTAGGAGCCCACCACATCTATGAACAAAAAAAATTCGTTCGGCCCAAAATGTCATGGATGTGTCTTTTTTTTGTAGTGTCTCCTTCTTGAAATGCTTGACCTCTGACATTTCTTGTGTGGAATCAACGGAGATCTTGTTGATAGATTGCTGATCGGATCAAAGCCATCTCCCCTTCCTCTTCTAGGAGGTCCACTGCATCTTGACGTGCTTGCTCTGCCTCAGCTTGAGAATAAAGTTCCACTCGGGGTGCATTATGAAGTAGATCACTCGGCAGTACAGCTTCGGCTCCATATACCATGAAGAAAGGGGTTCGGTTGGTGGATCGGTTGGGAGTTGTCCTCAATCCCCACAGAATAGACGAAAGCTCAGTCACCCAAGCTCCAGCTACGTGCTTGAGGTCGCGCATGAGTCGTGGCTTCAAACCTTGGAGGATCAGACTGTTTGCCCTTTCTATGTGGCCATTCGACTGCGGGTGCGCAACAGATGCGTAGTCCACTCGAGTCCCTTGAGAGGTGCAATACTCTTTGAACTCTTCCGAGTCAAAATTTGATCCATTGTCCATGATGATGTTGTGCGGAACTGCGAATCGGAACGTCAGCTTTCTTATGAAACTGATTGTCGTGCTCGAATCTAAACTCTTGATAGGCGTTGCCTCAGTCCATTTGGTGAACTTGTCGACTGCTACAAGGAGATGAGTGAAACCACTTCTGCTGGTCCTGAGCGGGCCAATCATGTCCAAGCCCCACATGGCAAACGGCCAGACGAGTGGAATAGTCTTCAGTGCAGATGCTGGTTTGTGAGACATGTTTTCATAGAATGGGCATCCTGTGCACTTCTCTACTATCTCCTTTGCAGCCTCATTGGCCCGTGGCCAGTAGAATCCTGCTCGGTATGCTTTGGCGGGTCCGAGAAGATGCATGGTGAGCACAGGTCCCCGAGTGGATTTCTTCCAAAATCAGTCGACCCTCTTCCGAAGAAATACATCATTGAGCCACGCGAGTGACACTCTCTATAGAGCTGCCCATCCATTACAGTGAAGGCTTTGGATCTGCGGACGATATGACGCGCTTCAACTTCATCTTTAGGAAGCTCCTTTCTGAGTATGTATGCAATGTATGGC
Organism: Triticum dicoccoides; assembly: GCF_002162155.2. Lineage (NCBI taxonomy): Eukaryota > Viridiplantae > Streptophyta > Magnoliopsida > Poales > Poaceae > Triticum > Triticum dicoccoides. The sequence continues at coordinate 17,654,645 of NC_041383.1, forward strand.
ATTGTCCGGTTGGGGGTGATCACCAGGATTTCCATAACACGATCAATTACTGCCGGCACTTCAATCTTAGTTAGATTGGTTGGACTTATCGCCTAGGGAGGTTCTTCAGTGAAAGGATCCTCTTGTACTGACGGGGAATGGAGATGCTCAAGAAACACATTACTGGGGATGGGTTCTCACTTGGAACCTATTTTTGCCAAGTCATCGGATGCTTGATTCTTGATTCGGGGAATGTGGTGAAGCTCCAATCCCTCACACTTCTTCTCCAATTTCCTCACCACGTTGTAGTATCCAGTCATGGCAGGGTTTCTGACATCCCACTCCTTCATCACTTGATTGACCACTAAATCAGAGTCGGCGTAAACCATCAGGCGACGGACGCTGAGTGAGATGGCCATACGCAACCCATATAGAAGTTCTTCGTACTCAGTTTCGTTATTGGACGAATCAAAATGAATCTGGAGGACATACTTGAGCTTGTCGCCTCTTGGGGACACCAGAACCACTCCAGCACCAGAACCATTCAACATCTTGGACCCATCAAAGAACATAGTCCAGTGTTTCGAGTGAACTTGAGCCAGTTGTTGCTGCTCAATCCACTAGGCCATGAAATCCGTGAGTGCTTGAGATTTGATCGCCTTCTTTGGTTCAAACTTGATATCCAGAGGGAGGACCTCTATTGCCACTTAGCCACTCGACGAGTTGCATCTCGATTGTTCATGATCTCAAACAATGGAGCATCGCTGACGGCTGATACCGACTGGTCTTGGAAATAATGTGCAACTTTCTTCGCAGTCAGGAAAATTCCATGGACAAGCTTCTAGTAATGTGGGTACCTCTCCTTGGATGGAGTCAAGACTTTAGAGATATAGTACACTGGGGCTAAACTTTATTGGCCTTTACCTCTTCTTCTCATTCGATTGTAAGCACTATGCTAACAACCTAACAAGTTGCCGCAATATACAAGAGTAAAGGCTCTTTGCTGATCAGAGCAGCAAGCACTGGCTGGGTGGAAAGCAGGGCTTTGAGCTCCACAAACGCTACTTCAGCTTCGGGAGTCCACTCGAACGTATCAGATTTCTTCATCAGTCAGTAAAGAGGAAGTGCCTTCTCCCCGAGACGTGAAATGAATCGACTCAATGTAGCAAGACAGCCCATAAGCTTCTGAACGTCGTGCACACGCACAGTGCGTTTCGTTCAGAAAATTGCACCAACTTTCTCAGGATTTGCATCTGTTCCCCGTTCATAAACAAGGAAATCGAGTAACTTTCCTGAATATGCATCAAGAAAAGACAAACGCTCACATCCCGCAGCCGAGTCAACTATTTGATCGATGCGAGGGAGCGGAAAATGATCTTTCGGGCAGGCCCGATTGAGATGCCTGAAGTCAATGCACATGCAGAGTGATTTATCCTTCTTTCGAACCATGAGGACATTGGCAAGCCACTCGGAGTGGTATATCTCACGGATGAACTCTGCTGCCAGGAGTCGATCCACCTCTTCGCCAATCGCCTTCCTTTTCTCTGCGGCGGACCAATGGAGATGTTCCTTGACAGGTTTGACCTTTGATTCAACATGCAAATGGTGCTCAACCAGTCCCCTGGGTACACCAGGCATGTCTGATGGTTTCCATGCAAAGATGTCCCAGTTCTCACGGAGGAACTGGATGAGCTCGGCCTCCTATTTGCTGTCGAGTGTTGTTGAAATGTGAGTTGGAGCAGCTATAGGATCATCTGGGTGAATATGAACTGGTTTAGTCTCTCCTACCTAATGAAATGCAAACTCAGAAGTGGGTTTCTTGGAGCGCAGCAAATCACTCGGATCAACGTTCCTATGATATTCCTCCATTTCAACCACTGCCATTTGCTCGTCAGCAATCTTGGACCCCTTCTAGAAACATTCTTCTGCTCTTTACCTGTTCCCAATGACCATGATCACACCTGCTTGAGGTAAACGTAACATGGTCGAGCCATGAAACGAGCATATGCTGGCCTGCCCAGCATGGCATGATAGGCACTGTGGAAATCCACCACTTCGAACGTCAACTTTTCTTTGCGGAAATTTTTTGAATCACCAAAAACTACATCTAAAGCAATCTGTCCGAGTGACTTTGCCTTCTTCCCAGGGATGACTCCGTGGAATTGCATGATGCTTTCACTGAGTTGAGACATCGAAATGTCCATTCCTTGGAGGGTCCCAGCATACAAAATGTTCAAACCACTGCCACCATCCATGAGGACCTTAGTCAGTCGGGTGCCCGTAACAACTGGGTCGACCACCACAGCTTGTCACCCGGGGTAGTAACATGAGCTGGGTGATCCAACTGACCAAAGGTGATAGGAGTCTTTGACCACTTGAGGTACGTTGTAGTTGCCGGAGCAACCATTTTCACCTCCTTGTTAATGACTTTTAGTCGACTCTTGCTTACAACGTCAGCAAAAATCACCAAGGTAGCATTGACCTTCGTGTAACCATCATCCTTCTCTTCATCTGCTTCCTTATCAGAGTCCTTCTCACTGGACGGACCCTCTCGGAACTGCTGAATCAGGAGCCTGCACTGTCGAGTGGTATGTTTGGGTAGAATAAGTTACCCTCTTCATCCTTCTTCATGTGAATGTGACACGGTAAATCTAGGACGTCCTATCCTGACTGATCTTTGACCTTCTTGGTCATCCATTGCCCCTTGGGCTTTTCCTTGAATTTTCCTTGGGTATTCACCACAGCGGCCTCTGCCTGACCTGAGGCTTCAGCTTTACGCTTCTGTTTCCGACTGGGATTTCCACCGCCAACCTCTGGGGTCGACTGTTTTCCCTTTACCATTTCTGAGTCAGTCCTCTTCTTTGCCATTGGCATAGCGAGTGGCAATTTCCATCATCCGATTCAAAGTCAAGGGTCCTAAGCGACCAAATTTTAATGTGAGCTCTCTGTACCGAATGCCTTCCTTGAAGGCACAAACAGCCTAATGCTCAAAAACATTCTCCACCGTATGGTGAAGAGTGGTCCACCGCTGGATGTAATCCCTCAGAGTTTCATTCTATTTTTGTACACAATGCTGCAGCTCAGGCAGCCCAGCGGGACACTTGCAAGTGCCCTCGAATGTCTTGATGAACAATCAGGCCAAATCTTCCCAACAGAAAATACTACCAGGGGCCAACTGATTCAACCAGGCTCTGGCTGAGCCCTAAAGCATCAGGGGCAGGTGCTTCATGGCTACCTCATCATTACCCCCACTGATATGTACTGCCACTCGGTAATCTTCCAACCAAGTGTCCGGCTTCGACTCACCAGTGAACTTGCTTACTCCTGCTACCAATCTGAAGTTGGGAGGAATTTCAGCGGCTCGGATGGCCCTGTTGAAACACTCGGGTCCAAAGACGAACGCTCTATTCCCACTCAGAAAACCTCTGTCCAAACCTTCTCTATCGGCCCTGCCTCTGTCAACTAAGCCCTAAACAAGTAATGATCTTGCATCAAACCCAGGATCTTGGGGGTCAGCTGGAACTCTCCGCTTGTCACCATGCAAGCGCCTGGCATCATATCGCCGGGGCGCGTACGATCCACCCCTCAGAGGGGGTGTAAACACTCGACGGTGGTAATCACGGTCGAATCAAGGCTCAAACGGCCCATGGCCTCTGTCCAGGTGCTGATCCTGGTGGTAACCACAGCCTTCACGTCGTAGGGGTGACCTTGGGCTCTGTGCTGAGTGATCTGCTACAACTGATCTGCTGTGAATCATGTTGCGCGACTGTGAAACAACAGAGTTCTGCTCCCCAGCCGCTTTAAGCAACGCCCGTATCTACTGTAACCCTCTGACAGCCTCAGAGCGAGACGGCTGGATTGATTCTGCTATACATGCAGCTGCTGCAACACTCTGGATCAGAGTATGGAATACCTGACAATCATCTCTGGGCTCAGTCGGGAACAACTGTCGGTGTCGTCGACTGGAACTTGGAATGTGGCCGTGGGCGCGGTCGTCGAGTGCTCGCTGAAGATTCTCCAAACGCGTACGCTCAGCCAGGGTGGCAATGCGCGCATCCTCCAAGGCTCGAGCCTCGGAGGTCTTCCCAACGATGTGGATCTGGAGAGCTTCAAAGGCCTGATCTTGCCTATGCTGCAACTCCTTCCTCTGCTCCGCCGTGAGAGCCTCGGGTAATACTCATCGTTGTCGCGTGCACGACCACCGCTGTTGCCTGTGCCATGGGGAAACCCCGACAGGCTACGATGGGAGTCGACCATCAGAACTTCCACCGCGGGGTTGTTGCTTTCGCACTCAGAAAGAGTGTCTGAATGGCCAGTCGACAGATCGAACAAGCCATACAGGGAGTCATCGGGCCCGATCACCGCGACCTAAGGAGTGGCCGACTGGAGGGCCACCGCGTGCGTCACCCACCGCTGGACCCGCGAGCGACCAGATCGCTTGCGGCGGCGAGTGGCGGGGAGCGAAGATGCCACAGGAGCTGACCGATACTGAGTCGACGGCTGCCATAGGAGGAGGACGCAGGCACTTGCGCGGAAGTGCGCCACCCCGCGGACGAGGAGCGCCTCGGCGTCGAGGGGGGCTCCTAAAGCCAGGCCGAGTCGTTGGCGATGAAGGCGAGCGCGCTGAGATGGATCTCGTGGCTGAAAGGCAAACCACCGCCGGAAACCATGTTGATGAAGGACGAAAAACTGCAACCTCACCGGAAGTCGCTAAGATGCCTACCCCATGGTTGGTGCCAACTGTCGCGGGAGTTAGTCTGACAGTAGAAGTAGGGGGTACGTGGGAGTAGAGGTCAGGCCTTAGCTATGGCGAGGTTGTTCACACACAAGTTTACAAGTTCAGGCCCCTCACGGAGAAGGTAACATCCCTACGTCTCTGGTGCCTCGGGAGGCTTTGTAGATTGAAGTGTGTAGAAGTTATATGGGGTGCGAACCCTTGTGCCAGAGGGGAGGGGTGGCTTATATAGAGTGCGCCGGCCCCTCACAGCCCTCGGTTACACAGGGGTTCAATGAGAGTTAAGTCTTGAACGTTACTGGTAAAGCCCATAATTAATGACCAAGGCTACGGAGTGAATGTCTAACCGTTGTCATTCGGGGGTGACCCTAGGTCTTCTATCTTCCAAGTGAAATAACACCAATCGAGTGGAATTGGGGTATCCGAGTGGAATGGTTTGTCAAGTTGATTGCACTTCTTGATGATTCCAGTTGGCATCTTCCTTTTAACTTTGTAGGCCTTGGCTTCTTGTATTATGTCCTTGGGAAGGGCATGTAGGTCAAGCCTAGGACCCTACCCCAGGTACGTGTCACCGCCACGGCAAGCACTTCGCCTTCATACATTGTTGCCCCAAGTTGAATGCGCAACTCATGTGGCTCCATTACGTTGCCAATTATGTCAAGACCGCTGCCAATTTCATTGAAGATGAAGATGATGATCCGTCAGCCCCAACAAAAGGAGGGCTTGACCCGGCCAACAAGGTAAAAAGACACCGAGGGAGGAGGAGGAGCGAGAAGGGATGGTAGCCAAGATGACGGAGAGGTTCAAGGTCATCATGGCGAAGGAGGAGGCGTGCGTCAAGTGCCATGACATGAAGGAGGAAAAGAAGGCCGAGAGGTTTGACAAGTTCATGAAGTTGACGGAGAATAAGACAAAACTCTAAGAGAAGAAGGTTGATCTCGCGGGTAGCTTGAGAAATGGCAAGATGTTGTCCTTGAAGATGGGGGACATG
>NC_041383.1:17660712-17691659 GCF_002162155.2 Triticum dicoccoides
AAGAATTGTGCAAGCTTACCATGCTAGGATTTTGAAGTGACTCGTGGTCGAGTTGGATGAGCTGGCCGCGGAGTAAAGAATTTGGCACAGACAACCAGCCTAGCAGGCAAAAAATGGAGTTTTTGACTGGACAGACAGACCGGCAACTTTTTGCGACCTCATGTAAGAACTTATAAACATCTGGTGATTTTTGTTGTGATTGTATATATTTGCAATTGTTTAATCTTATGCTTAAATTTCTATTTTGATCAAGATATGCATCTCAGATGCAGGTGTCTGGACCTGGGCGGACATTTGGTACATGCGATCGGATGGCGGGCTCCCCAATCCCTGTCCGCGGACGCGTCCGGATGCATTCGCGGATATTTGGTGTGTCCATTTTGATGCACGCCATTGGTAACTCCAATGCGGATCATTGTTCGGACACTGCCTGCAGTAGCGGTAGGAGAACAGGTCGTCCAACCGTAGACATCAAATGAGCATCAAATCCAAACAACAAGATTGGCCATGTAAACTTAGAAGAAAAGCACATGAAAATGTGGGGAGATGTAGCCATAGTAACAGTGAGTCGACACCTTCAAACCTCCCTAGGTTTGGTACCAGATTAAGGGAATTCAGACACCTGGACGCCGCTGACGTTTGATGCATATGATACTGAAGGACAAAAGTGTCCAGACAACACGGTCCAGACACTCAGAAATGTTTTGATGCACGATGTCGGGGTTGCCCTTAGCTGTTGTAATCCCATCTCTTTTACTCACCCAAATGATCTGGTTTGAGTCCTTGGATTGTATTTTTTTTTCTTATTCTATACAATGCAGGAGCTATTTTTACAGGGAATTTATTTGCTCTTTTCTTTCACCACAAAAATATAAATTAGATTTTATCTTGATAATCAATCAATAGCATACTAACACTAATATAGGCTAACATTGCAATAGAAGCGCAGAAACAACGGGACGTTCTGAAAAAGAGTGAACTAAAGCAACACACTTTCAATAGTGGTGTAATAAATAAATACAATCGGGAACCCAAATACAATAATACTCCTATGTAACGAAAACACTTTGAGCACACAATTGGGATCGACATTGTCTTGCTTATGGTGAGATACGATAACTCCTATTTATCGCATGGGTTGGCAGAGAGCCACCAATCACGCACCTGCTTGTGCCCCAGTGCAATTTTAGGTCGGCTCATGTGCGGGTTGGGCGCTCCCGTCATTTGTTTTTGGTTTTTATTCTTTAATTTTATCATTTTTACACTGAGCACTGTTTAGGAATGTCAAATTTAAAAATAATGTTCGGAATTTAAAAAATGTTCATGAATTTGAAGAAGTTTTGAATTTTTGAAACAGTTCATAAAATTTGAGTGATGCTCAGGGTTTTATAAAATGTTCATGAATTCATAAAATGTTCAGAATTTCACATTTTGTTCCCAACTATCAACAAACATTATTCGATTCAAAACTTATTCGCTCATTCAATAAATGCACATGAATTTGAAAATATGTTCGCAAATTCAAAATATATTCACAAATTAGAATATTGTTTGCGAATTTCAGAAAGATGTTCAATGATTAAGAAAATGTTCGCCAATTTGAAAACAAAATCCATATTCTAGCAAAATGTACATAGATTTGAGAAATGTTCATGGAATTCAAAGAATTTTCTAAAATTTCAAAAGATGTTCCCGGATGGAAAAATGTGTTCGCTCATTCCAAAAGTGTTTGCAAATTTCAACAATTCTTACCGAATTTCAAAATAATGATCATGAACAAAAAATGTTTGCCAATATAAAAAATTGGTTCTAATATTAAAATAGGAAAAAGGAAAGAAAAAGGAAAACAAAAGACCGATAGAATATACACATTACTGTCCACGAATTGAAAAATAAAAAACGAAAATAAAAAAATAATATGGATGAAACATCTGATAAAAAGGAAACACAGATTTGTATGGAAATAAACGGTTCAGGAAGACTGTGGAATCTTCCAAACGGGCTAAAAAACCCTGCAGCGGGCCAGCCCATGAAGAATCCAACGCTCGGGTGGGTACGCGTTTGGTTGGTATCTATCACGGTACGCGGTAAATACTGGCCGCGAGATACAAACTTGGTCTGCCTAAGCCATCATTACTAATAGGCCGGCCAAAGAATCTCCCTGCAGGTCAGTTTATACTCCCTTTGTTCCCTAATATAAGACTTTTTAACTATTTCAAAATAAAAAATTTGTGTGGAACTATATAAAATTATTGACTATATACAGAGTAAAATGAGTGAAAATACATACTAAAGTGTCCAGATACATACAAATTAACAAAGAGCTAAAAGGTCTTATATTAGAGAACATATCGAGTATTATTTTATATTTTTTGTTTGTTTTGACTTTTGAAAACATTTTAAGTACACATATTTCCAAACTTAAATTTACTTAGAAAACAAATCATGAAATTGAAAATTTAAATATAATGTAAAATTTTGTTTGTGTAGTTTAAAAAAATGTTGTCAGCATTAAAAAAGATGTTATAACATTTAAAAAATGGTCACACTTTTCAAGCAAAACCTATGTGCTACTTTGTAGAAAACTTTTAAATTTTAAAAAAATAGTGTAATGAAAAGAATAATTTGCACCCTTAAAATATGTACTTAACCTAAAAAATGTTCACAAATTTCCAAATTATTTGTAAATGTGTATACAATTTGCAAAGAATGTTCGTGTAGTTTCAAAATAGGGTTCGTGCCATTCCAAAAATGTTTCAAGGTGTATTTGGAAAATGTTTAACAGGTAATCGGTAAAATTCAGAAATAAGATTTTTTTTTTAAATTAATCTTATATTTGTAAAATTTTAAACATATATATAAATAAATATTTAAGCTGTATACAAAAATTTTAAAATGTATATTAAAAAAGTAGACATGAGAACATATATTTGAAAAAATGTTAAGCATGTATTTGAAAAATGTTAAATGTGTCTAAAAAATGTTTCAGATCTATAAAAGATATTGTACAGAAAAGTGAACATATGTTGAAAAAACAAAAGGTAAAAAAAAACTATAGAAAACCGGAAAAACAAATAAAAAAACACTTGACAAACCCGAAGAAAATAAAATATAAAAGCAGGAGGAAAAATATGCAACCAGTGAAAAACTGGTAAAAACCACAAAGGAAAAACAACTCACGTGCTAGCTACAGTACTAGGCTGGCCCAGTAGGTCTGCCCAGAACGAGACTGAATTAAATCTGATATCAGGCGAGAAATAGGCTCGGGGAGCGGAATAGACGACCGTGCATGCACCTCACATGGCAGATCGTATTTGGAAATATTTAAGACGGGTTTGAGGGTCCGGTTTTAGATACTCTTATACAAAACTAGTAAATGTGCACGTGCAACGCACGTCTTGACTAATATAAATGATAACAGTTAGACAAATTTATAAACTATATTGGATGTTGTATAGTTTAGCCATAACTTCAAATATTGTGTGAACTAAAATTAATTTCCATCCATTGTTTAGATCATATACATAGTATTGTGAAAATTTCACTGATCACATAAATAATAATAGGTATACTCATTACACAATGCAATGCAACTCGTGTTAAAGGACAAAAAAATGGAAAAACATGTACCATAAAACGATAATCTAGAAAACTTGTTGAACAGTCACAAAACCAAGAAAACAATGAATGAATAGGTCCTCTAATTTAGGCTCCAGGTAATGTGGAGGTAGCTCCAGTAATACTTGTTCGGCTTCGGCTGCACCAACTCTTCTCGTTTCTCCCCTTAGTTGGCTGCAAACTGTACTCAACCACATCAGTGATGCGCCATCACCGCGACAACCAGCACCAACACCTTTACACTCACCTTCATCCTTGCGTCACTGGCAAGAACCTGTACCCTGTCCAACCATGCACCGCCCTTGGCATGCAAAGCCACGCCATGTTGGGATGCTCACAATATTGATCCAGGCATGACCAAACAGGCGAGCAGAGTGCCAACGCTACAATTAGGTGCATTTTACAACTGGTATATACATGTAACAATATGTAAATTACCAAAGAACGATAGTCAAACCACCAGATCAGAAATGTATTTGTCAAAGTCCAGTGATACCGATCAGTTCAAGAAAGATATATGGGTGTTCAATGCGCTTTCAAGAAAAATGATTAAATATAAGATTCAATTAGAAGCAATCGCAATGGTACATTATTCCTGGAGTGAGGCATACTGTGCCACTAAATATTGATGTTAATAAGGCAAATTAAATTATTCTCCGAGCAAATGTAATTTTGCATATGCCTTCAAAATAGTACATCAAGGCAATGTTATTGTGCATATCAAGGCATAATACATCTTTGAGCAGTGTTATTGTGCAAGTGAAGGCAGAGTATTACAACTTAGAAAATGCATGCCAGAGAATCATCCTTTTCAAAAATACCCAACTTACTTTTCAAGTGTGTAGGATTTTCCATCAAATATTTTTAAATTTCCGACATTATTCATGGTCATAGAACTGGATTGTTTTATCTCTCCCATAAGCAGACTACTTTAATTAAAGAAGCAACTATTCTAGATCTATATGATTAATTTTAGGGAAGTGTCAAAAAAATACACTGCAAGAAACATGACTTACGGGTTAAGGTGTCATCTAACTAAAATTAATAAATTATTAGCATTAAGGGTATTCCAGTGCGGAAGAGCGCAACAAATAAAGCTATTGGCTGTGATAATAGTCAATTTCTTTACTCATTTTCCATTTAAAGTTGCTTTTTAAGCAGAAAAATATATGATGATGTTCTGCTAAAGAAGTGTATGGAAAGCAAGAGCTAGATAGCCGAATATGATATATGAATCGAAGAGCATAAAAGGGAAAGATCAATTCTAGCAATCCATGATATACATAACTTAAGTATTATCACTTTTGAGTAACCAGTTACAAATTTTCAATGGGATGTTGGACTCATCATTTTTAAGATCGCGGTGACAGATTTCCTGCATTTCTAGCATCAGTTCATGGGCATTTTTTTTTCTGCATTGGTTTCCTTTGATAATTTTCAAAAGCAAAGTGTACCATGAAATGGCAGTAGCAGACCTCCGAAAGTAGTTGCTGAAGGAAGTACCTTGCTTGTTGACAAGAGAAAGCATATGAGTTACATGATTACATCATTAGAGAACAAATAGAAGCATGTCTGATTAAATTTATTCTTCTTCACTAATAATGTAAGTGTTCACACAGGCTGCAAAGCAATTCTCAACATTCAATTCAACTGGAATCACCAATAACATCGAAGGAGAGGTATTTGAACTGACAATGAGCTCCAATATATAAATTTGGAAGTCATACATGTTACGAAAATTAATTTTATTACATCTACTTCTTTTTATCTGATTCTTCAAGGTAAAATGCTACAAATTTGGCATGTACATGTGCAGGTGCAGTTAGTGGCAAACTTAAAAATCAATCTAGTCCAGCTTCGAAATATTTATGTGAACTATATGATTCACAAATTAGAAAACATGACATGTTATCTAATCAATTTACGCCTTTAAATCATTTGTCAAGCAACAACCATACCAATTGTCATGCAAAGAAAACTTTGATGCATAATGCTTATCATTTTGAAATGCTGGTAGTCCAGGAACACGGCATGAAACATTACAGGTACATTACTCATGCAGAAATCAAGGTTATTCCTCACGATGCTGTAAGCTTCATCTAAAGTTTACATTGGTGCATGTCGGCGTTATCCAACACAGCAGCTCTCACAGGCAAACATAGTAGAGAAATGCAAGTTTAGAGATCTATCATTAGCGCACACGAACAAAATCATAATAGCAACTTCATTCACACCCAATCGGCAGTTCCTCAGGTTGACTTATCAAATCAAATTAGTAAGTTGGCACACCCAACAACAAACTGCTAAAGATCCAACCTTTGATGTAGAAGTCGTGGTAACTCATGTTCTAGTTATTCTAGAGAGTTGGATACACCGTGAGCCACGGAAACTTGGCCAGAACCCATCCATCTCTTTTTCGTCCTTCGCGGCCGCCGCAGCCACGTGCCTGATGCTCCTTCCACTGTGCTCTCCTGTTCCGGTGACGCTGCCGGAACCACAAGAATTCAATCAGAAATTGGCAGAAATTTCCTCCAAAATAGGGCGCTAAGAAACCATTAAAAAATAACATGAATTCAAATCCTACAAAACAATCGACCTGCAAAGCGCTAAGCCACCTTAATTAGTAGCATATATTCGTGGGTGCAGAGGAGTTTTCTGTTCGGCGGCGATGTACCTGGGTAGCAGAGGAGGAGCGGCGGGGCGGCCGCCTGCTCTCGCATCCGTTGGAAGAGGAGCGGCGGGAACCGCGGCCTGCTCTTGTGTCCGTTAGAAAGGGATCGGCAGGGGCGTCGGCCTACGCTCGTGTCTGTAGGAAGAGGATTGGCGACCTACATGGGGCAGCAGAGGAGAAGCAGCGCGGGAGGCGTCCTGCTCTCGCCTCCGTCGGAGGAGCGGCAACGACGGAGGCTGCTCTCGCGTCCGTCAGAAGTGGATCGACCGGGGCGGCGGCCTGCTCTCAGATGCGTCACACAAAATTTGGTGGTCTTCGCATTTTCCGCGGCCCTCGCGCCCGTCAGCAGGAAACGTGTCGTTTCCTTTTGTGATTCCGCTTTTTTTCCTACGGGCGTGGGAGGACGTGGGTTTGGCAGAGTAATCGTCCGCCAGCGTAAATTGCTAAACGCACCACTAGTAGAAAAACACCTAATATTCCCGGTTCGTAAGGGCCTTTAGTCCCGGTTCATGAACCGGGACTAATGGGTCATTACTAATACCTCCACCCATTAGTCCCGGTTCAAACACGAACCGGGACCAATGTGCCACCACGTGGCCCTGTGCGCCGAGCCCAGTCAGGGGGCCTTTGGTCCCGGTTGGTGGTACCAACCGGGACCAAAAGGCATCCACGCGTCAGCATTCTCGTGGCTGGGGTTTTTGTTTATTTTTTTGAAAGAAAGGGGGGTGGGGTTTTGGGGGGTTAATTTAGGTGTTTCATATATTGTGTTAGCTAGCTAATTAATACACAGAAGTGTCCTCTCTTATGTCCGTGCTTGGTCGACGCTACGTACTATATATACATAAGTGATCGAGAGAACCATTGAGTACAGAAGTTCGTCATGAATACCAAGAGAAGTAATCGATCGACCTCTCCTTCTCCGAGGTCGAACAACAAGTTTTCGTATATCATGTTTCCGATGCTACTAGCTACATACATGTACAATATGTATAAGATCTCTTAATTACAATCCCCTAGCGATTGAAATCAATTTGCACATGGTATTCTCCGGCTTTATTGATGACGTGGTCAAGAAAAGAATCCCGCCAATTCTTCTTGAATTGCTTTCATGCGATCTAGTTCTAGGAGTTCATTCCGCATCTGCCACGTCTAATTTGAAGAAGGGGATTAATTAATACATATATATGAATGAAACTCAATAGAAATGATGGTGTAATAAAATGAAATTGTGAATATTATTGCTTATGCACTTCATATTGTCTTTTAGAGTAGCCCCGCTTGTTTTTTAAAGTCGCGTTGTAGATGAACTCGCACACGTAGTATCCACAGAAATCATTCCATTGTTCCTGCCACAAGCACTTTGCGAGAAATAGAGGTCAATCAAACTGAGAATGAAGCATTATAAATGGCATTGATGAAAGTATAGCTATAGAATCAACAGGAGATGCGCGCAACTAGCTAGCCAGTAGTACTTACTTTCGGGTATGTATATCGCAGCTCCTTCGGCAGTCCCGGAGCTTCTGCGGTGAACTGTTTCCAAACCCTGCAAGACAAAGAAAATAATTATTATTACTTGAGATATCAGGAAATGAACAAAAAGTTGCCGATATGGTGCGATAATGATCGACTGAACTTGTTGAGCAATTCAGTCAAGTCCGCATAGGTTTTGGGATCTTTCCGTCTCGAGTCTAAGACGGTTACTAGTCCCCGCTCAAGCTTAATCTCCAGAGGAACATAGTGGTACCTGCGCACGCATGCATAACTCATCAATTACATTACTATAACCTCGCTCGAGTAATAAGGGAAACCGAATATGCACACGACAGTAACACTCACTTGCCGTTGTAAGGAAAGAGTATGGTATCTTTGTTTTGATTTTTGATCAACGATTGTAGCAAGTTGTCATCGGCCTCTTTGACGTCCTTTTTCACCAGAAATTCATCTATGATATTTGTGTTAATGAACCCAATATCATAAATTTCTTGTTCTTTACACTCGACGATCTTCAATCTGCATAATATATTGAGGATAATTAATTATAAATACATGAAATGAAAGAGCCAAGCTATATATAGAGACTTAATGACAGAAATAGTACTTACAGACAGTAGCAAAAGACCATTAGTTTATCGAGGGCCTTTTGATTAAAGAACGTGAAGAACTCATCAAATGGAACAGTCAACAGATCATTTGCAACGAGGTCGTGCTCCTCTTTAATATTCAGATACAAAGCATTCGTACCCCCAGACTCTCTGCAGGTTTCCATGTACCAATTATGGAATCTTCGCATCATTGTTGTCAGAGATTTTTCATCTTTGATGAGAGGCTTCCCATACTCGTAGCTGTGTTCGTCCACCTCCAAGAAATCAGAAAGTTGATCGTCAGGAAGGTAATATGCAAGATTGCCATAACCGGCCACCGTCCCCGGAGCATTAGACACATTGAGCGGGGGGCACGATTGATGTGCTTGTTCGCCGAGCTGGGAAATTTTTCCCCCTTTGCTCGTTCTTTTAACCTTTTAGCACTAACAGTAGTTCCCGACCGCTGGGCTTGGAGATATGTCTGTTTATTAATGCGCTCATAGTTGGTTCTCGGTGGAGACTTTGGTGGTTTCCTCAGGGCATCGATAGTGCGCTTTGCTTTCACCGGATCTACCTTCTCCTCCGGAGATGGATGTCTCTTTGCTTTCACCCCTTCAAAGAACTCCTTCACGTGGGTCCGCACAATCGTATCGTTTTCCTCCTCGGACCTCTCAGACGGTAACTTCTCTAGAGGCTTGAGAGGTGGACCGTATCTGTATTGCCTCCCGCCTCTAGTTGTGCTGCTAGACGCTGGAGCAGACGGAGCGACTATGGCGTCTGTCTTCTCTCGTGCTTGCTTACGAGGCGGAGGAGAAGGAGTACGACGTGCCGGAGCAGCCGGGGCGGCGGCGGGTCTCTTCCGCCCTTGCTGGCGAGGCGGAGAAGGAGGAGGCTGCTGGCTGCTCGGGAGCGCCGGCGCAGGCAGAGAAGGAGGCGGAGTGCCGCCACGCGCCGGAGAAGGAGGCGGAGTGCCGCCACGCGTGCCCTGATCGTCACTTGCCAGAGGAGGAGGCGGTGGAGGAGGCAGAGTGCCCTGACTCGCCGGAGGAGGAGGAGGAGGCGGAGGCGTCCAGTTCGGAAGGTTGATGAGCTCCTTCCGCCATAGGCATGGAGTCTTCAGAGCAGAACCCAGTCTAGTCTCCCCTTCACCGGTAGGGTGGTCAAGCAGGAGGTCCTCAAATCCCTCCGTTATTTCATCCACCATCACCTTAGCATATCCTTCTGGAATCGGATGGCAGTGATAAGTTGCTCCAGATCCAGTAGGATAAACAGAGCCAACAGCCGCCTTGACCTTCAAATTCATCCATCGCGCCATAATGTGGCAATGTTGAGACTCCGTGATAGCATCCACGGGATAGCTGGCAGGAGCCGTCAAGGCATGCTCCGGCTGAAGCAGCTCGGTGGAAGCCACGTTGCTTCTCCGCTGCGATGGCGGGGTAGCTTCGGGGGAAGCTTCGGCAGGTCGTTTGCTGTGATCTGCTGCTTCTCGTTCCTCTAGCCCCATTACCCTTTCGTGCAGCGCCTGCAGTTGGCCTTGCTCCAATTTCTTCCTCCTCTCGTGGGTTTTGTAACCCCTTGCGTCCGGAAAACCAACCTTCCACGGAATGGAGCCTGGCGTGCCTCGTGTCCGTCCAGGGTGCTCAGGATTCCCGAGGGCCATTGTGAGCTCGTCCTTCTCCTTGTCTGGTACGAACGTCCCTTTCTGCGCTGCATTGATATAGTGTCAAAGGTTCTTGACTGGTATTTCCAGTTGCTCGTCCGTCCAACGGCACATCCCTGATACAGGGTCCAAGGTTCCGCCAGCCCCGAAGAACCAAGTCCGGCAACGGTCTAACCATCTCATTGTCTCTAGTTCGATCCCTTTTTCAAGTAGATCATTCTCCTCCTTGGACCACTTAGGCCGGGCTTTGAGGTAGCCACCTGACCCCGTGCGATGGTGAAGCTTCTTCTTCGCAGCATTTTCCTTGTTCGTCGCCGACATCTTCTTACTCTTTTCCGATGTCTTGTGGGCCACAAATGCGGGCCAGTGATCTTTGATCTTCTCATATTTGCCGATAAATTCTGGTGTCTTATTTTTCGACAAAATGATTCAACTCTTTCCTCCACCTCCTGAATAGGGTTGCTATCTTCTTAAGAGCACAAGACTTGATTAATTGCTCTTTAACTGGCTTCTCCGGATCCTCCTCTGGCGGTAGGGTGAAATTTTCCTTCAGCTGAGTCCAAAGATCTTCTTTCTGCATATCATTGACATAAGACACCTCAGGGTCGTCCTTAGGCTTATACCATTGCTGGATGCTGATCGGGATCTTGTCCCTAACAAGAACCCCGCACTGAGCAGAAAATGTGCGCTTTGTCTGGATGGGTTCAATCGGTTCGCCGCCGGGTGTGATTTTTATGATCTCAAACCTTTCATCCGAGCTCAACTTTTTCTTCGGGCCTCGTCTCCTTACCGAAGTTGTGCTCGATCCGGAGGGCTAGAAATTAAAAGGAAGAAAGACGAGAGTAATTAATATGTGTACATATACCAAAACAATGGATGCACCAATTAACTAGCTAGTCGGCACTGGCTTAACTAATATATATATACCTGGGTGGACTCGGTTCGGTCACCGGAGCAGTCAGCACGGTCTCCTTCTTGTACCTCCATTGGGTCATCACCGGAGCCATCATGAACATAGCCCTCTTCTTGTATCGGCATTAATGGGCCGGAGCCATCATGAACATAGCCCTCTTCTTCACCTAGTCCTTCTTCCTGACCAACGACATCGTTGAAAAATGACGCAATGACATCAGTTCCTTCTGCGATCATCTCCCCCAACATTGCTTCTATTGCTTTGTCTCGATAGTGCTCCATAGTTTCTGCAAATATTTACAACATGTCAATTATTATTCAAACATGGTACAGATGGATATATATTAGTGGCAAACGTAGAACTAGCTAGCTAATCACAATAAGAAATCATGTTAGTGGCCTCGATGCTGCTTCTCTAGGGTTTGGGATCGCCTCGACACAACGCTTCAAGGGTTTGGGGTGGCCTCGACGGCAACGCTCTTTTAACTTGGTAAATTTGGGTGGCCTCGAGATTTTGGTCGAGCGAGAGGACCGAGGGGGGTGCTGCCGTTGTATAGCTAGGTTATCACGGTCGAGAGGGGGTATATATATCGACCGCCCCTCATGTCGAAGTTATCTCGAGGGGGCGGCGAGGGCGAAGGCGAGCAGCCTGACGGCGACAGACCCGATAAAACAGAAGAAAACAAAGAAGAAATAAAAAGAGGAGAAGAAGAAAGGAATAGAGGAGAAGATCAAAGAAAAAAAAGAAGAAAAAAAAAGAGGAGAAGAAGAATTTCTTCTTCTCCTCTTCTTTTTCTTCTTTTTTCTTCTTCTTATTTATTTCTCCTCTTCTTTTCCTCTCCTCTTCTTCTCCTTTCTTCTCTTCTTATTTTCCTTTTTCCTCTCATTCTTTTTCTTCTTCTTCTTCTTCCTTCTTCCTCTTTTCTTCCATTTCCTTATTTTACTTTTTCCTCTACACTAACCTAATTAAAATGCACTAACCTAAAATCGATATCTACTAACAACCTAAATAAAAAATTAATACATAGATGAAAAAACATATATAAACAAAAAAATGCTATGAACATTAATTATATTCATACATACATAGCCACATCCATTCATCATATAGCTACCACATACATATATACGTTAATTATATGTATGAAAAAAATGCAATAAAAAAAATACACATGTATGTATGAAAAAAAAGCACTGAACACAGAGCCTCGACGGCGCGGCGGCTCACAACGAGGGCAGCCGGCGAGGGCGACGGCGGTGGGGGCGAGGGCGTCGGCGACGACCACGGCGGGCCGGGGCAGGGGTGTGGCCGGCGAGGACGGGCGCGGGCGACGACGATGGCGTCGGCGGGGGAGGCCGGCGGGCGGCGTCGGGGCAGCGCCTGGCGGCGACGGGCAGGGGTGACGACGGGGCAGGGGCGACGACGGCGTCGATCTGGGCAGCCTGGCGGCGTTGATGAGCTCGGCGTCGTCGGGTGGGCCGGGGGCAACTGGCGATGTGTTCGTGAAATTTTCCCAAGTGCTGTATATATACCACGAGCATTGGTCCCGGTTCGTGGCACCAACCGGGACCCTTTAGTCCCGATTGGTGCCACCAACTGGGACCAAAGGCCTCTTTTTCGGCAGCCCAAAGGGCGGGAAGCGGCGGCCTTTGGTCCCGGTTGGTGGCACCAACCGGGACTAATGCCCCCCCTTTAGTCCCGGTTGGTGCCACCAACCGGGACCAAAGGACCCTGTGCTGCCCGCGTCGGGGCCAAAGTTTAGTCCCACCTCGCTAGTTGAGAGGGGCGCGCAGTGGTTTATAAGCCCCACTGCAGCACCCCTCTCGAGCTCCTCTCCACCGTAGTCTTGCGGGCCTAATTGCTACTGCTTTGCCTGATGGGCCTTCTGGGCCTACTGCGGGCCTGAATCCTGGCCCATGGTAGGGTTTCTAGTCGTATTCAGGCCATGGGGGCCCAGTAGGAGGCATTTTTTTTGTTTTCTTTCTTGCTTTATTTATTTTATTTTGTTTGTACTTACAACAAAATACTTATTATTGCTATTTTTTATTGTTTTCCAGTTTTTTTGTTTTGTTTTCTGCATTATTTATTTCCTTTTGTTTTTTGCTTTATTTTTAATTCTTTTTGCTTTTAGTTTTAGAAAAATTATAAACTTTCTGTTAGTGCCATTAGTTTTCAAATTTGAAAACACTTTTTTTGTTTTTTGTTTTCTTGCTTGCTTTATTTATTTTATTTTGTTTGTACTTATAACAAAATACTTATTGTTGCTATTTTTAATTGTTTTTTTGTTTTGTTTTCTGCATTATTTATTTTCTTTTGTTGTTTGCTTTATTTTTTAATTCTTTTTGCTTTTAGTTTTAGAAAAATTATAAACTTTCTGTTAGTGCCATTAGTTTTCAAATTTGAAAACACTTTTTTGTTTTTTTGTTTTCTTTCTTGCTTTATTTATTTTATTTTGTTTCTACTTACAACAAAATACTTATTTTTGCTATTTTTAATAATTACGAGGGCCGAACCATAAGACATTAAAGCATTTCAAATGAACTATGAAAAAGTTGAAAGTTGGCATGGTATTATAAATTCACCCACATAGCATGTGCATGTACAAAACGGACAATGGTATCATACTCGTGTGTTACAAAGTTGGCATGGTATCATCATAATAGTTGCGGGAGAAAGTCTTCACTTTTTCTTCGCTTGTGTCATTTGCTTATTGCGCCGTAACCATGGATAATCTTCATCGCTTATCAGGATGCTGGGGTCAGCCTTGACTTTGAAGGGAGGAATTTCATGAAACTTTTCATAATCTTCAGACATGTCTGTCTTGCCCTCCACTCCCATGATGTCCCTTTTTCCTGAAAGAACTATGTGGCGCTTTGGCTCATCGTATGATGTATTCGCTTCCTTATCTTTTCTTTTTCTCGGTCTGGTAGACATGTCCTTCACATAGATAACATGTGCCACATCATTGGCTAGGACGAACGGTTCGTCAGTGTACCCAAGATTTTTCAGATCCACTGTTGTTATTCCGTACTGTGGGTCTACATGTACCCCGCCACCTGATAGATTGACCCATTTGCACTTAAACAAAGGGACCTTAAAATCATGTACGTAGTCAAGTTCCCATATGTCCACTATGTAACCATAATATGTGTCCTTTCCCCTCTCGGTTGCTGCATCAAAGCGGACACCGCTGTTTTGGTTGGTGCTCTTTTGATCTTGGTCAATCGTGTAAAATGTATTCCCATTTATCTCGTATCCTTTTCAAATCGTAACAGTCGAAGATGGACCCCTGGAAAACAAGTACAGCTCATCACAAACAGTGTTGTCACCTCTGAGACGTGCTTCCAACCAACTGCTGAAAGTCCTGATGTGTTCACATGTAATCCAGTCGTCGCGCTACTCCGGGTGTTTGGAGCGCAGACTGTTCTTGTGTTCATCGACATACGGGGTCACCAAGGTAGAGTTCTGTAGAACTGTGTAGCGTGCTTGAGACCAAGAATATCCGTCCCTGCATATTATTGAGTCCCTTCCAAGCGTGCCTTTTCCAGTCAGTCTCCCCTCATACCGCGATTGAGGGAGACCTATCTTCTTAAGGCCAGGAATGAAGTCAACACAAAACCCGATGACATCCTCTGTTTGATGGCCCATGGAGATGCTTCCTTCTGGCCTAGCGCGGTTACGGACATATTTCTTTAGGACTTCCATGAACCTCTCAAAGGGGTACATATTGTGTAGAAATATGGCGCCCAGAATGACAATCTCGTCAACTAGATGAACTAGGACCTGCGTCATGATATTGAAGAAGGATGGTGGGAACACCAGCTCGAAACTGACAAGACATTGCACCACATTAGTCCTTAGCCTTGGTATGATTTCTGGATCGATCACCTTCTGAGAGATTGCATTGAGGAATGCACATAGCTTCATAATGGCTAATCGGACGTTTTCCGGTAGAAGCCCCCTCAATGCAACCGGAAGCAGTTGCGTCATAATCACGTGGCAGTCATGAGACTTTAGGTTCTGAAACTTTTTCTCTGACATATTTATTATTCCTTTTATATTCTATGAGAAGCCAGTGGGGACCTTCATACTAAGCAAGCATTCAAAGAAGATTTCCTTCTCTTATTTGGTAAGAGCATAGCTGGCAGGACCTTCATACTGCTTTGGAGGCAT
The DNA here is from genome assembly GCF_002162155.2 of Triticum dicoccoides. Lineage (NCBI taxonomy): Eukaryota > Viridiplantae > Streptophyta > Magnoliopsida > Poales > Poaceae > Triticum > Triticum dicoccoides. Next base: position 17,675,829 of record NC_041383.1, read on the forward strand.
GCCGTCTTTTTCGTGCAAACGTTGCAGGTCCTCCTGTGCCTCAGCTGTATATTTTGTCTTCCCATACACGCCCAAGAAGCCTAGCAGGTTCACGCAAAGGTTCTTCGTCACGTGCATCACGTCGATCGAAGAGCGGATCTCTAGGTCTTTCCAGTAGGGTAGGTCCCAAAATATAGATTTCTTCTTCCACATGGGTGCGTGTCCCCCAGCGTCACTCGGAACAGCTAGTCCGCCGGGACCCTTTCCAAAGATTACGTGTAAATCATTGACCATAGCAAGTACGCATGGCGGGCTTCCTCCGGTGATTTGCCTCGCCTTTGAAATGCTTGCCTTTCTTTCGACATTGATGGTTGGTCGGAAGAAATCGACGATGGCCCAGGTACACATTCTTCCTGGAGCTTCCCAGGTATATACTATCGGTGTCAAGTAAAAAGTGCGTGCATGTGTGGTATCCCTTGTTTGTCTGTCCTGAAAGGTTACTGAGAGCGGGCCAATCGTTGATGGTCACGAACAGCAACGCCTTTAGGTGAAATTCCTCCTGTTTGTGCTCATCCCACGTACGTACACCGTTTCCATTTCATAGCTGTAAAAGTTCTTCAACTAATGGCCTTAGGTACACATCAATGTCGTTGCCGGGTTGCTTAGGGCCTTGGATGAGAACTGACATCATAATGAACTTCCGCTTCATGCACATCCAAGGAGGAAGGTTATACATACATAGAGTAATGGGCCAGGTGCTGTGATTGCTGCTCTGCTCCCCGAAAGGATTAATGCCATCCACACTTAAAGCAAACCATACGTTCCTTGGGTCACTTGCAAACTCATCCCAGTACTTTCTCTCGATTTTTCTCCACTGCGACCCGTCAGCGGGTGCTCTCAACTTCCCGTCTTTCCTACGGTCCTCACTGTGCCATCGCATCAACTTGGCATGCTCTCTGTTTCTGAACAGACATTTCAACCGTGGTATTATAGGAGCATACCACATCACCTTCGCAGGAACCATCTTCTTGAGGGGCTCGCCGTCAGCATCACCAGGGTCATCTCGTCTGATCTTATACCGTAATGCACCGCATACCGGGCATGCGTTCAGATCCTTGTACGCACCGCGGTAGAGGATGCAGTCATTAGGGCATGCATGTATCTTCTGCACCTCCAATCCTAGAGGGCATACGACCTTCTTTGCTGCGTATGTACTGTCGGGCAATTCGTTATCCTTTGGAAGCTTCTTCTTCAATATTTTCAGTAGCTTCTCAAATCCTTTGTCAGGCACAGCATTCTGTGCCTTCAACTGCAGCAATTCCAGTACGGTACCGAGCTTTGTGTTGCCATCTTCGCAATTGGGGTACAACCCTTTTTTGTGGTCCTCTAACATGCGATCGAACTTCAGCTTCTCCTTTTGACTTTCGCATTGCGTCCTTGCATTGACAATGACCCGGCGGAGATCATCATCATTGGGCACATCGTCTGGTTCCTCTTGATCTTCAACAGCTTCGCCTATTGCAGCATCATCGTGCACATCGTCTGGTTCCTCTTGATCTTCAGTAGCATCACCGTATTCAGGGGGCACATAGTTGTCATCGTACTTTTCTTCTTCGCCGTCTTCCATCATAACCCCTATTTCTCCGTGCCTCGTCCAAACATTATAGTGTGGCATGAAATCCTTGTAAAGCAGGCGGGTGTGAAGGATTTTCCGGTCAGAGTAAGACTTCGTATTCCCACATATAGGGCATGGACAACACATAAAACCATTCTGCTTGTTTGCCTCAGCCACTTCGAGAAATTCATGCACGCCCTTAATGTACTCGGAGGTGTGTCTTGAACCGTACATCCATTGCCGGTTCATCTGCGTGCATTATATATAATTAAGTGTGTCAAAAATCATTACAGAACATCATGAATAGATAATTAAGTGACCAAATTAATAGAAGTTCATCATCACATTAAAACCAAAGTACATACATAGTTCTCATCTAACAACATAAAGCTCTGCAGAGCATCTAAATTAATTAAACCATACATTGAAACTATGTAAAACATTTCAATGCGAAAACAAATGCGATCATAATCGCAACCAATGTAACAACTGATCCAACGGCATAATGATACCAAGCCTCGGTATGAATGGCATATTTTCTAATCTTTCTAATCTACAAGCGCATTGCATCCGTCTTGATATTGTGATCATCCACGACATCGGCAACATGCAAATCCAATATCATCTTCTCCTCCTCAATTTTTCTAATTTTTTCCTTCAAGAAATTGTTTTCTTCTTCAACTAAATTTAACCTCTCGACAATAGGGTCGGTTGGAATTTCCGGTTCAACAACCTCCTAGATAAATAAAATTTATGTCACGTTGGTCAGCATAATTATCATAAATAATAGATGAACCAATAGTTATGAAAAGATAATATATACCAAATCCGAATCATAGACAGGACGAGGGCCGACGGGGGCGGATACCAAAACCATCGCACTATATAAGATGCAATAATAAAAGTAAGAAAATTATACAAGTATCTATATAAACATACAAGTAAGAATTTTTTTTTCCTTTCAGAAAGAAGATAAGAACAAGAGGCTCACCACGGTGGTGCCGCGACGAGATCGGCGCGGGCGATTGACGGCGGTGAAGACGGTAGCTAGACGTGACGGACCGCTAAACCTAGACAAATATTGAGGAAAATGGAGCTTGGAGAGGAGAAAGCTTAAGTAGTGTGGCTCGGGCATTCCATCGAACACCTCGTGTGCATAGGAGGTGAGCTAGAGTACCACAAAGCTTTCTCCTTGCCGGCCACGAAAAACAGAGCAGTGAGAGTGCTCTGCTCGCGGGTGAGGGGTATATATAGGCAATTAATTGGTCCCGGTTCGTGGCTTGAACCGGGACTAAAGGGAAGCCTTTGGTCCCGGTTCAGGCCAACAACCGGGATCAATGGTGGTGGGCCAGGAGCAATGCACATTGGTCCCGGTTCGTCCCACCAACCGGAACCAAAAGGTCCAGACGAACCGGGACCAATGGCCCACGTGGCCCGGCCGCCCCCCGGGGCTAATGAACCGGGTCCAATACCCCCATTGGTCCCGGTTCTGGATTGAACCGGGACTGGTAGGCTGACCCGGCCTGGACCATTGCCCCCTTTTCTACTAGTGCACTCTTGGCTAACGGTTAGCGTAATCTAAACGGCTAGATGAAATTAAATGACTAAGATCGTGAGGCTGTAATTGATCGGGGTTATTACGTGTAGGTTAGGCTGAGTGTGTTTAGCGATGAATATGTTTTCTTGTTTAATAATAGTAGAGATAAGATCGTGAGGCTGTAATTGATCGGGGTTATTACATGTAGGTTAGGCTGAGTGTGTTTAGCGATGAATATGTTTTCTTGTTTAATAGTAGTAGAGATTGTTTAATAATAGTAGAGATAAGATCGTGAGGCTGTAATTGATCGGGGTTATTACGTGTAGGTTAGGCTGAGTGTGTTTAGCGATGAATATGTTTTCTTGTTTAATAGTAGTAGAGATAGAGATATAGTGACCGATTCTAAAAAATATATAGTGACCAGTTAAAGAATGGTCCACGAAACCTAGTGTGCGTGTGTGTCATAGGGATAAGTGTATGCGCGTGTATATGAGCGCTTATGTCTGTACTGATGCTCAAAAAAAACCTATCTCTCCACGTGAACCCACTTTTAGAAACTTAGCGGAAATCATATTTCAATTTTTTTTACGAAAAGAATCGCACACGTAGGTATCGAATAGAAACTGACCAAGCTATATTTTCATCAAAAGTATGACAAGTAGCGGCCTATGTGGAAATCAGAATGAGAAAGATACAGTAGAAGTTTCACACATATTTCAAATGGTCATTAATTTTGTAAGAAAAAATTGAGTAAGTTCCTACCAAAGACCGATGATATTTCATAATTTTTCAAAATTGTTGAGTATAATGTTTATTTAGGAAACATAGGGTAGTGTCTACCTTGCCTTATACTCGAAGACGACCATGTACTCATAATGCCCACGAGGCTCAGGCAATACAACAACAATTCCACCAATCCCTTTATCTTCCTTCTAACATGGTATCAGTATAACCGGTCCAACACCAGCCCTTCGTCAGCGCCGCCGTCATCTTCCCCTACCACTTCTTCTACTCCGAGCACCACTGGTGACATCGGCCCTACGCCGATTGGCGCCACAACCATCTTCGAGTCTTCTTCTCTGCTGGCCCCTCCGACTCCTCGACATGGCGTACAATTAGTGCAGGTCCCTCGTCTACGCATGTCCGGTGCTGGCAACACCGATGCTGCCTTCGTCCACGACGTGTCCCGGGGCCTGGCAAGCCTGGTGCGGTGCTTCGTCAGCATCGTCTTCTTCGTCCATCTACGCATGTCCGGTGCTGGCAACACCGACGCGTGCCTTCGTCTACGACGTGTCCCCGGGTTTGGCAAACCCGGCGCAATGCTTCATCAACACCGTCTTCTTCTCGGCGCATCACTACTTTGACACCACTGTGCCCATGACTAACTCGGCGCCTCCTTGCGCCCGCGGCTCCACGGCGGCTTCCTCGACACCGGCTACCCCGACTCGACATCGACCACGGTGTTCTTCGCATGGCTACCTCGACCACGGCTACACCACCCCCCGCTCTCAGCTACCTCGACAATCGGCACAAAGGACTACCGCCTTGCTTGAGCAACCTCGTCGGTTTCAACTCCAGCCATGACTCCCGCGACGCATCGGCCGTTACGACTATGGGGGGTGTCCGTCGGCTTGCCTTCGGATTCTTCTCCAGTCTCACCGTTTGCATCGCTAGCGTTGTGACTGCTGGGGGATGTTGAGTATACTGTTTATTTAGAAAACATAGTATAGCGTAGGATTTATTTTATCTTGCCTTGTACTCCAAGATGACCATGTACTTATATATATATATGCCCACGAGGCTCAAGCAATACAACAATAATTCCATCAATCCCTCTCTCTCCTTCTAACAAAAAATAAGAAATACAATTTCCATTAAGCCTCAAAAAGTGGGTTCACATGGACCCATTTCTGAAACTCCCCCTCCGGGCCCATCATGAAAATCAGCCGCTTGAGTGACTAATGATATTATGCACAACAACATTGATCCGGCTTGTAATTTAAGATACAGTCCCTACTGTTTTTCTAGAGAACATATATATGCCCTTTATGCTATTATGCCAAAAAAGGCAAGCAAAAAAGACAGAGAGAAGTGAGAAAAGACCCTTTCTATACAATGAAAAGACACTTGTGTCAAAAAGGTAACAAAAAGACAAAGAGAAGCGAGAAAAGGTCATTTCTGTACAACAAAAATGCACTTGTGCCAATGCCATAAGAACCCCGACATCTCATATACCAGAAAAAGGAACTTATGCCAAAGGGTGTATATATAACTGCCACCATGCGGGCTAGCTACCACCATGCATAGGGAATTGCCTCTCTATGCTAAATTTGTCTTGACCAATAACATATGGTATATTCCTTTTGTTTGAGAATGTCTTTGGTAATGATGTGGATGCCCATGATGATGGAGTTAGAGCATATTTTCATGTGGACCATTTCTTAGAGGTTATCATATCAACATTATCGTGGTGGACACGAAGAATGGGAGAACAGACCAACACTATATATTTTGGTAACACAAAGGAGTAAGGAAAAAAAGAACCAATAATTCTTCTTATTCACAAACTCAACGTGCAATCGTTACCTAATACACCTGTAGAAATTTATAGTTTTACCAACAAAGTGAGTAAATTATAGGTCATTATTCATATATGAGGTTCATACTCCGAAACAGTTATAATGCGTGAGCCCACCTTCCGCTCAAGGAGCATATGGAGGAAGAATCTGGTCTTGTTGCACAATATCTAGCTGAGCGTTTTATCGATACTACTAAGCGTTCACGTGCAACGCATGCATAATCATAGAAAGAATTTTTTTAGCTTTTTTAGCAGGGTGCCGCTAAATTATACTCATGTACAATAGTCCGCTAATAGTTGACTATAGCCGGCTATAGCCGATTTGAACGACCACCCCTATTTGGCATAGCCCGCAATATAAAACACTGGTTAAGATACAATTATTTCAAATCTTAATTTGTACTACTAAATATAGCTTTTGCAGATATAGTTTTTCCACATGAGTACCATATCTCAATGAACTTCTCAACCATACAGACTTAACAAAAAACACATTACATACCTTAGTCAATTTTATCCCACAGATTGACACTTAAGTACATAGACAACATCTGATCATCGGCTCTGGATTGGTATATACAACAAAATGTGAAAGTAAATTAGACATTGAGTATATTTCACCTATTATAGACACTCGAGCATATGAAACGACTCACACGACTTTGCAGGATAAAATCTATGACATAGCCTGAAAGGTCTACTACAAAAAGAATCCGTGTGACTTGCACCCAAAATGTTGGTGAACATATTTACCATCTTGAGCGCACGTGTAGGTATCATTTTGTAGCTAAATATTTTTTTTATCAAAACTTGCCAATGGAGCAGTGTCCATGTCGTTCTAGTTAGATATAATCCAAACTTGCCAACCAATTGTTATTTTCAAGCAAATTATGTACGTTCAATGCACACCTAAAGTAATGAACAAAGATTTACAGTTAAATCCTGTTGGACAGAATGCGCCCACCATAATACAATTCACGCAAGCATCGACACAAAGTCTTCTCGGGTTCTCCGATCCCATTTTATATACCTCGATATCACGGCATCTTCATCTACATATTCACCTCCGTTGGCAATAGTCAACATGATTTTATTCAATGACCATGAGCCGATGTATTTTAATGGAACTGTATATATTGTATATACAACATGGGCAAGTTGACGGAACACTGTTGGCGCCGCTCTTCTTCCTCTCGGCTGACTCTCACAGCTCACAAGTAAAAGATGAACACGGGAATTTTTGGTGCCGAGCTGCCTCACACAGCCGGCCTTTTTCTCCTCTTCTATTCCCTTGTCTCAACTCAAACGACAAGCTTGCATCTCTTATATAGGGGAGAGACTCACGCACGCACACAGCCCACAGCCACACCGGCCACTACCACTCCCTAGCTACGAGTACGGCCACGTCCAGCACTTACAAAGCCAACGCCTACACAACACCATCTCTCCTAGAATCTCTATAGGACGTGCATGCATCACCGGCTAACAACTCATGCGTGCATGTAACTAGCTAATCACCAAGGACGTGTTTGGTTGCCGATGCTACGGTTCCATTCAGGTGATCGGTTCGTAGTTTCGTCGGTTGTAAGTTCTTAATCTCGTGTTCCCATTTGAAGCTATGAAGAATTTTATCAGATTCGTCGCGCACGATCAATCATTTGAAAAAAAAATTGACCAGCAGTCTAATCTCGCAGTTCTTCACAACATTCATGTTGTAAGTTTTTAGTTTCGACGATAGTAGCTTCATCTCTCTTGAACAGCAGTCTACTGCACTGACGCCGCCATGTCGAGCTCATCTGTCCTCTGATCCGAGCCCTCCTATTCGTCTCTCTCGACACCGAAGCCCTTCCCCTTGATCTCCTTGCCCGCGTGCTACTACACTAGAGTCGTTTCCGGCGTCGCTCATCTCGGCCTACTCTATGTCGTCCTCCTACTGCACTGATGCTGCAATGGCGCACACACTATTTTCTTGTGTCCTCCGCCTCCGCACAAACTGCAGTTCGCCGCGCCGCCGACGGGGTCGATCATCTTCGCCTCCTCTCTCTCGCCCTACTACACTGGAGACGTTTTCGGCATCGGTCATCTCGGCCTCCTCTCTCGTCCACTGCACTGACGGTACCATGGCGCGAGCACTGCATTCTCCTCCCCTGTCCACTGTCTTTGCGTGAGCACCGCAACTAGTTCGCCGACGGTGTCGCTCGCCGCGCCGCCGACAGGGTCGCTCGTCCACGACTCCATGCTCGTCATGTCAGACACGGCGCCACGGCCACTATCCACCGCAGTCGCCATGGTCCGGCACACACTGCATTTCTTCTCCCACTTCCTCTGCTAGCTCTTAACCCTGTGTGCTAAGTGCAAGTTCTAGCTCTTAATCATACCCCATGCGGTCAACCAAACAGCATGTAGTTGCATGCGCCGAGACAATGCAGGCAACTAAACAACCTGCCAAAGTTGATCTCCTAATGCAGGAAGTTCATATGCAGACAACCAAACAACTCGGAGATGTCGCATATGAGGCTGTTTTTCTAGAGCCAGACTGAGTGAAGAAGAGTATGCAACGCAGCTACTGTAGCGCACGGGCATGTACATCAGTTTAGACACCCGGTGTCTATAACATCTGTCCATGTCACTTGTAGACACGATCAGAAACAATGCGTACAACAGCGTGTCTATTTAGCTGGCTATAAGCGCAGGGCAGGTTTGGCTTGAAAAGTGGAGAGTTACTTTATTTCTAGGACATTCTCCGCCCACCATATAGACGGCTGCGCGTACTAAACAGGCCGTCGGATTTGTACGGGATTAGACTGTCGATAATTCAACAGATAGACCAAGACGTTTTTCATTTTCTCTCTCTCCCACATCATCTAAAATCCTACGTAGCCCATGTTACAGACAGCTGACTAGACATTATTATACGTGCCCTAACTTATTCTCTCAGCCCTACGGCCCCACCATATCTAGTTACCTTGCAGGCACATGCAAGGATATCAACACCATGGAAGCATGGACTAGACCTTGCCGCTACAACAAAAACCTACCTTTAGCAACGCAAATCTCACAACGGAGATGACAAATGTGTTGTTTTGGGTTCAGCCTCCCACATCTCCACGAAGGGCTAACCTCCCACCCACCTCCCCTTATTATCTGCACTTCCTTCGTCTACACACACGTAGCCAAGCGAGTAAAAAAATCAAAATAGTTTCTCTCCACCACACACTTCTCCCCTGATTCCTCTCTCAATCTCACCAGAACGTGTGGCCGCCACCTCAGATTCCGGGAAACTACGGCGCCCACGCCGTTGCTCACCGGCCTGCCCCTACCCCCGGTGTTATCCACTGATCCTCTGCCGCCGCGACATCCTCCGCGCCCAGCACCCGCGCCTGCAACAATCCTCGCCGGCACAGGTCGCTGGCATAGCCACAGCGGCTCCGGTTTGTCGGCCCACTGCCACTACAACTCATCACATCCACCATTGACGCCCCCTCCCCTCTTCTTTCTCTCCCCGTTCCCAGCACCATATCTTGTAGGCAACCTAACTCTAGATCAGTGATTGCCTTGCCCAATTGTGTGAGCATCTAACCCTGCATGATGGTGACCAACAGATTCGTGATGCTCGAGGCGATGGCCGCTTTCAGCAGTGGCCCGGTGAGAGAATTAGGATGCCGACCAAGGAGGACCTGGAGGATCCTGACGCTGCCTCGACATTGGCTTCAGGCATATCATGTAATCTCCGAGATTCGTGAATCTCAAGCATGTCATGGCGTCGAGGTTAGTACCACACTTACCTGGCCACTAATAAGATTTGTGTCCACCGTATCTAGTTATTTGTTCCACCTGTATATGGTCATGTGATTGGGTTAATAGTTTGTCAGACACAACATATTTGGGTAACCTGAATGTGTTATGGATTGCGAGTCTGTGGCTTTAATATTCGTACCCAATTTTGTTTTTTCTGATGCAATTTCTATGTGTATGTATTATGAAATTGTCCTACAGATAAGTTTTCAAACTATTGGCAATAGATTTGCAAATAGATAAGCCAATCGTGTTATAATATTTACCTTGCCTTGGCTGATAGTGTGAGGGATTAACCTGCTTTAGTGCACTTGAATGTCAATTACTTGTATCTTCAGAGGCAGATGGATGTGTAATGATTGGTGTTTCGCTACAATCAGGTCCAATGCTATTTCCTGGCGGTGTCCTCCATAACCAGGATCCCCTAATGATGCTCTGCATAATCCTTTTTTTGGTATGTTCAGCCTTTTGCACAATAATATTCTGATTACGGGTTTGGCTCCTCTGCTGTTATGTTGTGACTGTGCAGATGATGTAGCTTCAAAATCTACCGTTCACTCTAATCCAAAGGCTCTCCTTCATCTTCCTCGTTTCTCTCATTAATTAAAAAAAAACACAACACCAGCACAGCCCACGACGGCGTTCCTCAAGCTCCCTGCATCGGCAGACCGACCAGCCAGATTGTCCACAAGTCCATGTGTTCGTGTTGGTTAAGCCGGCACCAACGCCGCCGCGACGCCAAATGCCAGGAGCTCATGGCTTCTAAAATCACGATGTTATGTTACCGCCGCAGCCATGCTCATGAAGCCCAAACACACAGCGACGGCGATGTCGGAGGTCGAGCGCTTGCCAACCTCCTGTAGGATATGTAGAACAAGCGTTATGTGGCTACTAAACATGGAGTCACAAGACATGCAGAGTTAGTATTTCTTCGATGCAGAGTTGATTGATCATACAGAGTTGAGCTACTGACCTTTGACGTCCCAGCGCCATGTGTGCCGGCTAAATCAATGTGGCTGTGTGGACAACCTGGCTGGCCGGTCCGCCGATGCAGGGAACTTGAGGAACGTGCGGCGTGTTGGTGTGGTGTTTTTTAATTAATGAGAGAAACAAGGAAGATGAAGGAGAGCCTTTTGATTAGATTGGACGGTGGATTTTGAAGCTACAACACTGGTACAGTGACAACATAATAGCAGAGGAGCCGAACCCTCTGATTACCTATACATGGAGTATTTGGTTGCATTTTCTGCAGAGATTTTGATATTAAAGCCTTATTTCCTGGTAGATGTATTTCATTCCGTACCTCAGATAAAAGACAAGCATTTTATCCTAATGATTAACCAACTATCGTTGAGTTAGGCACATACTCATAAAGCATAACCTTTGTAGTACTGTTTGGTTTAACCATTTGCTTCGTAGAATCATATATTAACCGTTCATATGTTGTTCTAGCATGCTCTGAAAAAATATTTAGACATGGTCATATTATGCTTTTGGCAGCCACCAGAAATGGAAAATAAACAACATGAGATTTTTGGGTGAGCTTGAGTGCTTCATGCCATGGCGTGGTATTTTTGCATATGTTGTACAAATCCTCCCAGTGGATTCGAGAATAATATCACAATTGACCACCATCTGCACTACAGTCTATATGGCCGATCAAGTCTGCAAGTAGTTGATCATTTATTTTTATTGGAAGAAATATATGAACTATTCTGGGTTTTTTCGATGTCTTTATGGTGCAATTCACCAATAATTAACTAAGAGTCTGAAGCATTAATCGTTTATATGATGGATCCTGTAGCAAATTTGTATTTGAGTTCATCATGACTTGTATGTTAACTTAACTGAATTGTACAACCGAAATTTCTTTGCATATAACAACAGGAAACTAGTACGAAATTATGTATTATACTGAGGTTCGATTAAGTTTGTATACGTCACCCAGTTAGTTTAGTCGACCATTATTCATTTCTTCTGTATTGTTCATGATCTCATAATGCAAATATCCCAATTTTATTTTGCACCATCTTCACCTATTTTATGTTGTTTCTATTCATTCTACGTACCTGAATCCACAAGAAGTTCAGAATAAGCTACTCATTGCCAGTTCAGATAAGCTATTCATTGCCATCTTCACGTATTTTATTTTGTAAGGTTTTCTTGTATTTGTGCAGAGTTGGTTGCAGACGTACATTATGACCACTTACACATAAGAGTAAGGACCCATCAGCCGCAAGCTAGGTATGATCTGTTCTTATGCTCTCAGCGTGTTTCTTCAATGGGAATGGTTTGGCTCAACACAAACAGATTCATGCAGTTTTCAATTGAGATGTGATATATATTTTCTTCTGAAATACGTACACATGGTAACTATATGCTGATTGTTAGGTTGCTCTACTTATTTTTCTATCTGATACTATACAGAATGAAAGCTAGAAAACATCAACAGTGTCGTGTGGCCTTTCATAACACAAGTTTGCCGGAGCATGCAAGAAGAAAATTGAGAGAGGTGCCGCAAGGTGGAGATCAGAAGGCGGTGTAGGACAAGGGAGGACGCTACAAATTGCTCAATGGGGTTACTCCCTAATAGTTCCACATTCTGTTGTAGAATTGTCATTTAGGGTCAATGTTTGAGACAGTATGTTTTAGAAAATTACGACTTTGATTGCAAGGTTGAGAATTGGGCAACTAGATAGTTTCACATTTTGTAATCGTTGGATCTTGTTCTTGTAGAGAAACATAGTCATTCAAATATATGAGACCTCTCTGTTTATTATATTGTGGCTTCTATGCACTATCAGCTTGACCTAACAATTTTGGATGGCCATATGCAAAATATCATTAATTATTCATGCTATGTAGCAAAAATCATTTTGTGTAGGGCAGCCACCAACGCAAATGAAGTGTTGCGTGGATGTAGATTTATGCGTTGCTATCTTACAACGCTTATTTAGGTCATTTACCAACGGAAGTATATACGTTGTTGTAGACCCTTGCAACGCCACCAACGACAACGCATATTAATCCGTTGGTGTAGACCTTAGCATCGCTTATATGGACATACAACAACGCATTGATGCGTTGCTGAAGGGGGGTTCCTGTTGTAGATCACCCGGCTTAACCTGTACCGCAGCCGTCACGCACCAGCGTCCGTCGCGTCTTGCCGCTTCTCGCGGCTTCGGCATTTCGTCGTGCTCGCCGCATCGCACGACAGCCCGACATCTCGCCTCCTTTGCACGCTCAACCAAAGCTTCGAAGACTAGCTACTCCTGGACCATCTAAGTTTTTTTTTTTTTGCGGGAGACCTAGACCATCTAAGTTACATGCATAATGAAAACAAACTAAAATGTTGATGCAATAATATCAAGATTGGTACTAACAAACACTGTTAAGAAAAAACTTGCTGCCAACTACAGATTGTTTAGACACAAAAGCATATGGAGGAAGAATCAGGTTCTGTTGCACAATATATATCTAGCTGAGCATTTTATCGATACTATTCACTACTTTAATGTTTCTCAAAAATTCACTACTTTAATACGGCAAAGAATCTGGTTCTGTTGCACAATATATATTGTGCACTCATATGGACTGTGCGTCTGTGCGATTGTCACCAGAAGCAGAGAAGATCACGGTTTCTCCTACAAAAACAAAAAGCACAGTTTTAATCTCGATCTTCATGTCTATCTTTCCAGCCGACGACATGGGTGCTACTTTGGCCGATGAGAAGCCCCATGTGGTGTGCGTGCCTTTCCCGACGCAGGGGCACATCACGCCGATGATGAAGCTGGCCAAGGTCCTTCACCGCAAGGGCTTCCATATCACCTTCGTCAACACGGAGTATAACCAACGCCGCCTCATCCATTCCCGCGGCCCTGACGCCATAGCCGGCCTCCCGGACTTCTGCTTCGCCACCATTCTGGACGACATGCCCTTGTCTGACGCTGATGCCACGCAAGACCCGGCGTCGCTTTGCTATTCCACCATGACCACCTGCCTCCCCCACCTGAAGTACCTGCTCCACGACCTCAACAACAAATCAGCGACGCCGCTGGTAAGGTGTGTCGTGACGGACGGCCTCATGAGCCTTAGTGTTGATGCTGCTGCGGATATCGGCGTTCCCTGCGTGTTGTTCTGGACTTCCAGTGCCTGCGGTTACATGGGCTACCACAGCTTTTGGTTCCTCATAGATGAGGGTCTTACTCCTCTCAAAGGTATGTATGCATGGATGGCAAGTTTCTTGAAGTTGAACTAACATCCTAAGTCCGTAACAACCATTATTGCATGTGTAATATTCGGTTTGAGCAGATAAAGAGCAGGTGACGAACGGATATATAGACATGCCCGTGACACATGCTCGTGGTGAGCAAGCACGTGCGCCTCCAAGACTAACCGTCCGTCATTCGCACCACGTACCACAGCGACATCCTACTCAACTTCATGATACACCAGCTAGAGCAGTCGGTCCGCGCGACTGCCATTATTGTTAACACCCTTGACGAGCTAGAGCAGCCAGCACTGGATGCTATGTGCGCCATGCTTCCCCTACCAATCTACACTATCGGCCCGCTAAACTTCCTCACCGAGCAGCTGGTCCCCAATGGTGATGGCAGCAATACACTCGCCGCAATATGCCCCAACCTCTGGAGAGAAGATCGGTCCTGCCTTGAGTGGCTCTAAGGCAGGGAGCCTCGGTCCATGGTGTACATTAACTTCGGTAGCATCACCACCATGTCCAGCCCAGAGCTCCTGGAGTTCGCATGGGGGCTGGCCAACTGCGGCTATGGCTTTCTGTGGATCGTGAGAAATGACCTCGTAAAGGGCGATGTCGTCGTGCTGCCTCCCGAGTTCCTTGAGGTGACCAGGAGGCGGTGCTGCATCACGAGGCGGTGGGCGCCTTCCTGATGCACTGTGGGTGGAACTCCATGATGGAGGGGCTCAGTGCAGAGGTTGGTACCTTGAAACAATTTAAATACTACTCAGCGTATTATAGATTATTCTTCACATCTGATGTTGGTACCTTGAAACAATTTAAATACTAGTCAGCGTATACTAATTATAGATTATTCTTCACATCTGATGTTGGTACCTTTCGTTCAGTGAGCATGGCTCAAGAATCTGGTTCTGTTGCACAATTCAAAACTTTTAGATGGAGCATTTTATCGATAATATTCATTACTACTTTAGTAAAGGCAAGCGACATGACCAGTTAATCCAATACATACACATTCTCATCCATCCATCGTGCATTCGTGCCCTATTTGTCTAAGCTGTCCGACCTTTTTTTAGACTAATATTGTACTACTCTATACGCGCAGCAATTGCCACTCCCGGTCGCTATATATATGCACTGTGTGATTTCCATTTCTACCAGTCACAGAGAAGATCACATTTCCCTCTAAAAACTCAGTTTCAAATCTTGAGCTGCATTTCTACCATTCCGGGCGACGCCGACATGGGTGCTGCTACCACGAACAAGAAGCCCCACGCTGTGTTCGTGCCGTTCCCGGCTCGGGGGCACATCACTCCCATGATGAAGCTGGCAAAGATCTTTCATTACAAGGGCTTCCACGTCACCTTCGTCAACACCGAATATAATCACCGCCGTCTGGTCCACTGCCGCGGTCCTGACGCCGTGGCAGGCCTTCTGGACTTCCGCTTCGCCACCATTCCTGACGGTTTACCCCCGGCCGATGCCGACGCAACGCAGGACATACCATCCCTCTGCCATTCCATCTATTACAATTAATTATGTGGATAATCTCCACGTTGTAATTAGGAGGCAGTTAGCCATATGCTAATTGTCGCATCTTTTTCTCCCTTCTCTTCCAAACGCCGCGTCCGGTCAATGCGTCCCCTCAGGGGATATATAATGTAAATCAATGAAGAGGACAGTTGAATCATTCGTTGTCTCTCTCGCTCGTCTCTTTTTAACACGTTATCAGCACGCTCTCAGCGGAGCAATTCCATCGGCGCGATGGTTCCTGGCTACTGCATCGCCCGCGAGTTTGACGGCTACAGCCCTTGGTTCGCCGTGGTGGCGCCCGCGGCTCTCGGCCCGGCGGAAGCGCTTCCAAGCGGCAGCCTCGCGCCGTACATGCCCATGACCTGTTCACGGCACACCGGTGAGGCTCTTCCGTGGCAAGCCATGCCCGGCGAGTCTCTCAATCAGGGAAGGTAACAGAAAAGAAGATCAAGGAAGAGCAAGTGAAAACAGAGGAGTGCCCATCGATTGAGAGATGCAAACAAAGAAGAAAAAAAGGTACCATGGCATGCGTTCACTTCCTCTTGCACCGGATCGAGCGGCAACTGCTGCTGTTTTTT
>NC_041383.1:17691983-17700801 GCF_002162155.2 Triticum dicoccoides
AGGACGAGCGGGGCGGGAGATCCTCTTGCCGCCGGTGGTGCGGCCGACCGGCCGTGGGCGTCTTCGCCTGTGCCTAGTCCTGGCCATGGGAAGCCCGGCCGAATGCTGCCCCCGAGCCGGGCTCGGGCCTAGTTTTTGAGCCCGAAGGCCGGGCCGGGCCGGGCCCGGGCCCATCATTTTTGCAGTTTTCTGAAGGTCGGGCCGGGCCGGCCCGAAGCCCGACTGGCTTTGACGTGTTCGGGCCGGGCTTGGGCTCAGAAACACAGGCCCGATGGCCGGGCCGGGCCGGGCCCGGGCCTGGGTTTTTTGTGTCGGGCTTGGCTAGGCCCGGCCCAAAACCCGGCCCGGCCCGAGGTTTGGCCAGGTATACCTATGCCCAATCGAGCTGGCACGCCCTTCCCGGAGTCCTCTGGCGCAGCCTTCTCCGGCCTCCAACGCGAGGCTCGGCGGCGCTCCGCCCGGGTCGTGGTCTCTCCACGAGTTGCCGAAGAAATGGCCGACCGGCCATGGCAGTCGCCGCCCGCGTCGGTCGTGAGGATTGGGGATGGATGCTGGCCGGGGATCGCAATCCCTGGCCGCTTGCTCCTTATCCAATTGGCTGACTAGGCCGGCCCTAGGCTGGCTTCCCCAGCGTGGCCCATTTGCATAAGATTGGGCCACCGCTTTTCAGCCCCTTTTCTGTTGAGTTTTAATATTTCAGAAAATATGTGGTCATTATGTGGCATGTTCAATATGTTTGCTTTTTAGCAATCTCTATAACATGTCTTATTACTATAACGACATTGTTTTGCAATCGAGATTAAGTTTTCTCGCACAACAATATTGATTTGCGATTGAGAAATATATATTTTTCTCGCAAAACAATCTCATTGCGATTGAGATCAATTTTCTATCGCAAAATATTAATTCACCCTGCTGAATTATCTTGCAACTTGATACAAGATCATCTCATTTAATTTGAGGTCTATACAATTCAAGTTTTTCACTTGAACATCAAGTTTGCAACATCATTACTATTCATTACAATAGTAGTGTATATTTGTTGAGTACCGAGATGTATTCCAAATCTTAAGTTGATGTAATATATTTCCACGTTTATCACGTGTTGAGATTAATTACATCCATTTGCAATTGAGATTTTTTTTAATCTCTTGCAAAGATAAATTCTGTATCTATGCAATAATGTTTCTCCGTTGAGTCCTAGGTATTCTGGAATATTGTATGATGTATTTATTTCCATGTTAAACACATGTTTCTCTGTTAATACATCTATTTGCAATTGAGATTTTCAATATCTTGCAAATACAGATGCAAAATCGAAGTGATTACTTCAAATTGATGTTTGGGGTCACAAGGTAGTCATATGGATCTACTGCCTATGCAGATTATTGATGACTACTGATAAAGCCTACATTTTGTCGTTTCGACATTATGATTGCTTTACAAAGTGCTCTCCCACACATTTTACTAAGTCATGACATAAGGCATTATGAGTGAGTATCTATTGGTTTCATCAGATTATACTCCCTAGTGCTACGAGATCTACTCCATTTTGAAGATTATCTTCAAGGTGTCATATTTAGCAATTTGAGATTTACACTAATGGTTTCAAGATAACTTCTTGAAATATCCATTGATTTTGCTAAGTTCATTACAACATCAACCATGATGGTCTTTAATTTACTGGTTGTAAATTAATTATCTCTGGTTTACCCATAGAGGTAACATATGGCTATTGAGTTTGAGGCATTCGCCCTCAATGGCCACCACTGCCCTATCTGGGCCATGGACATCATGATCGCTCTTGTGTCTCGTGGGATAATGTGTGCAATCCTGGATTCACCTCTATTTTGGATCACACCACTAACAGAAAAATTGTGTCTTATATATCATAAGGCATTAGATTCAGATCTCAGCATCTGGTTATTCTGTATCAGGAATTCCTGGGATACAATGAACCTCAAGGGAAAAGGTTTGAATCTTACTTCAACCTTCAATCCGACGTCACCAGCTGTGACGGGACCCTATGGGCACGGAGAATGTGATGGTTGAATATGCCTCAACCGACATGTTTAGAGACTATGAATAGTCTTTCAATCTCCTGAGTGGTCAATATAATTAATGTCCATTTACGATGTTGTAACAACAACATAAGTATTGTTGTCATCATATACTATATGTCACAATATATTGTATCAGCACTTTGGTACAAATACATTTGTATGTATTCTATATATCTGACAGTGATTTTCTTGAGAATCTTCATGTCTATATATAGATTTCTACGGAGGTCGATCTGATGAAATATGATTTGTGCCTTGTGGACATATGCACCACAAACTCTATACTCAGGGAAGTGAAATGTTTCCACTCTCGTTGAGAGAAAGGAGATATTTTAAAATCGCTAGACGCGATGAGGTATTTGTTGGCTCAACTCGAGTCATATTTACTGTCCCTGTGGGTACTCGAGTAACGTCGGGATGATTTACTGCTTCCGGGTTTAACTCGTACCCTACTAAACTATAGAGCTACCCGTCAAAATAGTTTCCATAGTGAAACTTATGATGACAACAAAGAGGAATATCTTCTCTTTACCATACGCAACGGATATGGAAATCACATTCTCTATGTATCATCATGGTTGTACTACACATCCTACAAAACCCGTAGCACATGTTGCGTACGAGATAGTTTCTAGAGTGTCTTTTTCATGACAACCTTGGCATTTCCTGCTTTGGTCATCATTGACATTTGGTTGAAACCGAAACTATCAACAATTCCAATGGTTTATGATTATTATGATGCTAAATTCTAACAATATTTGGATTTTGTGTGCACTACAAGTGACACAGGGAAGCTAATTTTAAGGCTCGCACACCTTAAAGTCTACGCTGAACCATTCAGACTCCTTGAATGCATCAAGTCGAGATAAGTGGCTCTTCCCAGCCATTGAGTAGACTATTCAGATATTCCATGGTTTTAAAAGACATATCTACATGATGGTCTTAAGTGTGTTCTTTATTCACACGAAACCATTGGCTCATTATCCTAACATCGATTTCAAGCAAATTGAATGGATAACATTGCAGAATTCTCCTTGAGGGCCTTCTCTATGGCTTTTGGATTGAAGTTTAGCAATTTATCCTAATGTCTAGACTCAAAATGGTTTGGTAGAATCCTATCCAAAGAGTTAAGCTAATTGCATTATCTTTACTTTGGAATTGCAACTTGCCAACTTTAGGTTGGAGTCATGTAGTTTTACACGCTCATGACAGAACTACACTATATTATTCCCCTCTATCTTTGATATGTGGATATCTACCAAGCATTTCCTATCTGCGGTAATTCGGTTGCATACCGATATCATCACCCGGCATACATCATTGGCCTCTCAACATATAGTTGGGATCTATGCGAGGAATAACTGTATTTCCGTCAATACCTCAAGCCCCTCACATGGGGACTTATTCAAGGCTTGTATGCTAATTCAATGAGGAACATTTCCAGGCATTAGGGAGAGATTTCAAGTACCATAAAGAATGCCAGGAAATTAGTGGAATGTTCAACACATTTCTACCTCAAATCCACATACTCAAAGATCTGAACCATGCGTTCCGAAGATTTGCAACATATTGCAAATAACCTGCCAGATTCATTTACTGACTATAGAGGTGTCACACAATCCTACAATCCTGAAAAATATGTCTGAAAGAATGGAGGTACCAACTAAAACCACTCAACTCCCCGTTCAAAGCAACAGGGGGAGAAGTACGACAATAGTACATCAGGATTCAGCTTCTCGCAAGCAAGGATATCAAGGCTTGTGAATCAGTAAATGCAAGTCAACTTCACGTTGACAGACACCTGATGGATAGTATACACCCAGTGGACGGGAAACCTCCACCAACCTAGGTCATAATGCACAAAATGACCGGGACATCGGAATACCCGACTCAATCGCATTGGGAAATCGCGAGCAGTCACTATGGGTAATGATATTCCCATCAACTATATATTGATATATAGATTCCGGAGAATCATATAACCGGAAGTCTACAATTGTCGACATGCATTTCTCAACTAGATTGCAAAAACCTTTAAAATGATTCAGAGCCAACGACCATGGCCATGGCAAAGTGTGAACAACACTCGGACTGAACTCAAGCAAAGGGTATAATCTAGGTAGAAATGATCTTGCTCAATAATGGGAAGGTATTCATAAGCAATACCTACACCAATTTTCTTTTGGAAACAGAATTGAGAACAACGAGGTGGTGACACAAAGAGCAAGTATTGTAGCATAAGGGTTCACGCAGATACCCAACTATTCTTCAGAGATGGAATCTCTTTCCGATAACTTATATCATTGGCAGTACAAAATCATCTATCTGTGCAGTTGATGGATGTAGTGATTACATATACATGTGAATCACTAGATTCAAACATAGATGGTTCCCGATGGAATCTCAATTCTGAATCGACATACATTGTGTAAAATCAATAAGTCACCATACGACTTATTATTGTCAGTACATATGGTACAACTGACGTAGTGAGATCCTTATACACAAGGATTACTCCTACAATGATGATTATCCATGTTTATGTGTCTGCAATGACGACACATGTAATCATCTAAATGATGGAGTTTAAAATGAAGGATTTTGGTAAACTAAAGTACCACTCGTTACTACAAATTGAGCATCTTCATTCATACATTATGGTATACTATGTTGTCTATATCCATAATATATTGGAGAAATTCATTGTGGACAAATCTTATCCATCCATAACTCTCATGGTAGTTCATTCTCTAGATGTAGAGGAAGATCTATTTAGACCAAGAGATGATGGAAATGAGATATTGGGACTCAATGTTCCATAATGTCATTGGATCCACCAAACACAATTGGTTGGTTCTCAAGAATATCTTTAGATATATCCAATGCATCAAACATCTTGTCCTGGTTTTTCAGTTTCACAGAAATGTGAACACCGATATCATTGGATACATCGATCAGATCCCCACTATGTCAGATCGTAGACAAGCTTAGTGTTCCTACCAGGTGTGGTAGCCCTCTCATGAAGAGTCTTCGAAATAGACCTCGTGGCTACATTCACCAACAATTATCTCAATGATAATGTGTCTTGTGTTGCCCGGATGCAAACAGGTTACGTAATAAGCAATATCGCTATATTGCATATCTTGCAAGTTAAATCATGTGACTGATTTATTCATGAAGTAGGGGGTATCTTCCTGAATTGTTCTTGTTCAATGCATCATATTATACTCTTTTTTCCCTTTATGAGTTTACTTTACAGGTTCTCATAAAGGTTTTTAATGAGGTAATATCAACACATGATCATATGCCATACTTCCTGTTTTCCCCACCGGTTTTTTTTAGGAAAGTATATACGACATATTTATTGTTCTCTAAACTCTATGGGTTTTCTCATATTGAGTTAAACGAGACAATAACCATTATATGTTGCGTCATTTTCTCCTTATTTTTCCCACTGGGTTTGAAGAAGTTTTGGCAACATATAAAACACTATGCTCCTCATATTTTTCCCACAGGGTTTTTGGAGGAGTCTCTAATCAAGATGATGATTCTGCATGAACAAGTGTAGATTAGGGGGAGTGTTACAATTAATTATGTGGATAATCTCTTGTAATTAGGAGGCAGTTAGCCATATGCTAATTGTCGCATCTTTCTCTCCCTTCTCTTCCAAACGCCGCGTCCGGTGGATGCGTCCCCTCAGGGGATATATAATGTAAATCATCATCAATGAAGAGGACAGCTGAATCATTCGTTGTCTCTCTCGCTCGTCTCTTTTTTAACACCATCATGACCACCTGCCTCCTCCCCCATCTAAGGAACCTGCTCCACGACCTCAACAGTGTGGCTGGGGTGCCGCCAGTGAGTTGCATTGTGGCGGACGGCGTCATGAGCTTTAGCATGGATGCCGCGGTGGAACTCGGCGTGCCGTGTGTGCTGTTCTGGACTGCCAGTGTCTGCGGTTTCATGGGCTACCGCAACTTCCAGTTCCTCCTAGACGAGGGCCTCACCCCTCTCAAAGGTATGTATGGCGCCATGCCTAGTTTGTCAACACCCAGTACAACCAGCGCCGCCTCGTCCGCTCCCGCGGCCCCGGCGCCGTGGCCGGCCTCCCGGGCTTCCGCTTCGCCACCATTCCAGACGGCATACCCACATCCGATGCCGACGCCGACGCTGACTCCACGCAGCCACGCAGGACCCGCCGTCCCTGCTACTACACCATGACCACCTGCCTCCCCCACTTGAAGAGCCTGCTCTGCGACCTCAACGGCGCGGTCAGGGCGCCGCCGGTGAGCTGCGTCCTGGGCGACGGTGTCATGAGCTTCTGTGTGGACGCCGCCGCGGAGCTCGGCGTGCCATGCGTGCTGTTCTGGACTGCCAGCGCCTGCGGCTTCATGGGCTACCGCAACTTCCGGTTCCTCCTAGACGAGGGCCTCACCCCTCTCAAAGGTATGTATGGCGCCATGCCCAGTTTGTAACAAGTACTAGCAACCAGCCAACCATGTCCCGAAGATATGTTGCATTCCATGTGTGTGATGTTGGGCGTTCTCATTGACCTGAGCAGACGAAGAGCAAGTAAAGAACGGGTACTTGGACACGCCGGTGGCACATGCACGTGGGATGAGCAAGCACATGCATCTCCGAGACTTCTCATCCTTCATCAGCACAACGGACCCTGGCGACGTGATGTTCAACTTCCTCAAACATGAGGTCGAGCAGTCGGACCGTGCGGCCGCGGTCATCCTCAACACCTTTGACGAGCTTGAGCAGACGGCTCTGGACGCCATGTGTTCCATCCTCCCTCTGCCAGTCTACACCATCGGCCCACTTAACTTCCTCACTGAGCAGCTGGTTTCGGAAGGCGATGTTGGCGACAGGCTCGCCGCCATACGCCCCAGCCTCTGGAGAGAAGACCGGTCCTGCCTCGAATGGTTCCGAGGTAGGGAGCCCCGATCCGTGGTGTATGTCAACTATGGAAGCATAACCACCATGTCCGGGCAGGAGCTGGTGGAGTTTGCGTGGGGGCTTGCCAACTGTAGCTACGACTTCCTCTGGATCGTGAGGAATGACCTGGTAAAGGGCGATACAGCCGTGCTGCCTTCTGAGTTCCTGGAGGCGACCAAGGGCAGGTGCCTTCTTGCGAGCTGGTGCGAGCAGGAGGCGGTGTTGCGGCACGAGGCAGTGGGCGCCTTCTTGACACACTGCGGGTGGAACTCGATGATGGAGGGCCTTAGTGTCGGGGTGCCAATGCTGTGTTGGCCCTTCTTCGCTGAGCAGCAAACCAATTCCCGCTACGCGTGTGTGGAGTGGGGCGTTGGGATGGAAGTTGGCGATGACGTGCGCCGGGAGGCGGTCGAGGCGAGGATAAGGGAGGTGATGGGAGGAGAAGGGGTGGGGAAAGAAATGAGGCGGAAGGCGGCGGAGTGGAGCGAGATAGCCGTTCGTGCGACAACACAACCTGGTGGCAGGTCGTTGGCCAACCTCGAGAGTCTGTTCAAGGATGTACTACTGATCGCCACTAAGAATGCTGAGTAGAATTGGGAATTTGAGATGTGAATTTGAGTTTCTGCATCCAATAAGGCGTGTACTTGGCTATGAGGCTAGCATTCTTTGGTGGGGTTGTGGCCGTATGAGAAGTTGGCCATTGTGGGTCAGTTGGAAATAATTTTCGGCGAATCATATGGTCGTGTGTACATGTAATGCATTTTCAATTATGTTTGCGAGATTTGATACTTATAAAAGAATATGGCTAGTATCAGTCGATGGAGAGATAAGGTGGTGTACCATCTTTCATGAAAACGTGTAATGTATTCTAGGGGCAGAATTTTTTTGGATTTGTCTAAATATGAGTTATTTATTTATTTATTTATTGAAAATAGAGAGTTGTGTTAATTCTCACATAAAGGGCAGATTCTATTCCAGTCCCAACAAGTCTCTTCTCACCTAAAGGGCCTCCTCCACGGGCGCCGTCATCTCTTCTTTCTCCACCCTGCAGCAGCAGCAGGACCGATCAATTATCCTGCCGGTCCTGATTATTGGCGGTCATAATCAGAAGTGCCATATATTATCTATCTATCTATCTATACAGGTCCAAAATTTTATCCATAAAGTCGGAACTGCAAGAGGGTCTGCTGGTAATTAAGTTGCAAAAACAAACCTTTTACCGCTCCATTTTACCAAAAGAAAATGTATGTTTGGCAAGAATCAAAATGAAGAACAGACTCCAGATGCTGAAGCTGGCCCATGTGGAACTCAATCGACTTCATTGAACTGTTGTTGCACCTATCGAATTTTGCAGGTGGGGATATCATCAGGGGCCAACACAGGGAAGCTCATCGTGGTACTATATTGCAAGTGCTAGCTGTAGTGCCTCATTTGCAATTCTGCAGTCAGTTCCTCATGTGTAAACAACAGTTGAAATGATGTACATGTGTGAGTTGAAACGATACTATGTTTGAGTTGTGGGGGTCATAGGTGAAACGATACTATGTGCATTGACGATGTCGCCAAAGTCGAACAACCATCGTTTTATCAGTGTGCCAGGCGCCGACGTGGCTTCTCGGGCCGCCTCAGCAGGTGATCCACAGGGTCGCGTCGTACTTGGGGTTGAACCGATGAGCCCGCTTTGCTGGAGTGGCTTCAACCGCATGAACAGCCTCGCCCTTCTGTGTGTCTCGTCCAGGTCCCCGCCTCCTCTTCTCCCCTTCTCCTGGCAGCAAGGTGGCAGCATCAATGGGCAGTGTCTCGCTGCTCGTCCT
>NC_041383.1:17701270-17741452 GCF_002162155.2 Triticum dicoccoides
CTTCCTCAGGTCAGCTGCAGCATATATACATAACAGAGGGTGTGATTTGCTTCTTTTCATTTGAAACTTTTTGTGCTGCAAATGAGGATTTCTTGGTTCTTTGGTAATAACAATGCATGCTGCAATAGAAACTATTAAGTGGTAAATTGTAATCGCCGATGACTATCTCTCTGTTATAACTGATTACCAGTTAGGGTCTCGCTCTCCTATTCGAGGCAGGACAGAATCGACATACAAAAATCATGCACAAAAGGAATGAACTCTACCTGCTTCCATGTTCAGAATCCCCCCGGAAGTGCACCCTTTATTGTCATTATCTGAACCGATGATTATGTTAACTGGTTCCTGCATTTTCAAACACAAGTACGAAACCACGATTATACACTGAATATAATGCAGGCGCAACTTTTCAGTCTACTGCAGAAGCACATATGAAAAGTTACAGCTGCAGCTTGAAGCATGTTCCAGCAAATTCATAGGTATGCTTTTCTAAGAACCGTAACTCAATTTGTTTGCTCGAGGAATGCTATACCAATTTCATTACGATGGAAAGGGGCAAGGTATAACAGGTTACCTTCTTAGTTGGCTCCTGGGGATTGACCTTTTGATTCAACTCCTCTTTCTGTGAAGGTGCTAGCCTGTAGCTTGTACCAACCATGTGAGCTGCTTTTACCTTACCCTGTTCTACCTTTGGCTTCAGAACTGACAGCCTTGTAGTATAAGTGGAACATGCAGGAAGGCTGACATTAATAAGCAAGCTTTGTCAAGAATCAAAAAATCTAACAAGGACATAATGAGCAAAACAGTGAAGAGATAATGTATATGCAGAGTCATATTTACAGTACAACTGAAAAGTCATGAATATAACCTTCGTGAAGAAAGAGAAACCAGCTCTGTCATGTAGTAGCCAACAACATTTTAGTTTTGGAGCAATACAATATGTACCATTTTGGCAAAGTACCAAACGAAGTGGAAGTGGTTGGGAGGGAAAAGAAAAAAGGCCCCCGCGTCGTCCTCCCCAGGGCGACTCGGGCGGCGGCGCATCTCGTCATCGCAGCGCCCCCCCACCACCGGCTTCCCTCCCCCTCGCCGCCGCCCAACAGCCTCCGCCGGGCAAAGCCCCGCGCGGATCCGGCGGCGGCGGGGCTCTGGCGCGCCGAAGCGGCCGGTCTACGAGCAGGGGGCTCGTGTGGTGGCGGCGGTGCGTCGCTCCTCCGCGCGCGCCTTCGATTGCGTCGATGGTACAGTGTCATGGGTTTGTCTGCTTGGCGACCCCGACTTTGCCTGCGGTACACAGGCGCCGTGGCGTCGTCTGGGCCTCGCGTGACCGTTTGAATGCACCCCCGACGCAGTGGTGTCGTGGCGTTGTGCAGTCTTGGTTGCGTGATGCCTCCGATTGCGTCGATGGTGCAGTGCCATGGCTTGTTCTCGGCTGGCCAATGCCGTTCGATCTCGCTGGGGGTGCTTTGTGTTGTGTCGGGGCGTGTTTTCCCTCTTTGTTCTCCCTTGTTTATTTGTTGTGTTCTTTGCTTTACCTCTTCTCCTCCTGTGCCCCCCTGTAATTCTGGTTCACTTGAACCCATCCTGCAAAAGGCTGCGAAGTCTTATAGGCAATTTGAATACAATTCAGGTGGGGGAGTCCTCTCCCTCCCCGGTGACCTTCAAAAAAAAAAATATGTACCATTTTAAGATTTGAATTGCCAGCCTTAAACCAGCTCTGTCATGAAAATAAGCATCTTACCACAGGATTATGCAGATATGAATGGTTATTTGAACCTTTTGGGAAAGTTTAACAGTCTTCGCACTTGTGTTCGAGGGTTTCAAATTTTAGTTTTAGTTAGCACATTAAGAAACCTTTTTTTAACACCCTTTCATGAAAACTGTGACTTCAGTTCTCTAAATTACAGGGCATACATGCTCTCCTCTGAATCCCCTTCTATGTGCAAAAACACCTAGGTTAAATCTGGCATTGTGAGATTCAGGTAAATAAAATCTTGTGAGTACTGAGTAGAACTGAAATAACAGCGAGAAAACTCTCACGAAAAAAAGGAGTTTTATCTGTGGCCACACCCATGGTTTTCGAGTCGATGAGTCATTCTGGGGTAGCGACTCGGAAAAAGTCGAGCCTGCAGTTGCCCTAGTCGCGACTCGAGTCATGAGTCGACACTAAGTTGAGTCGACATTTTTTTGCGACTCATCTACTAGTCGCGACTAGTCACGCGACTCGAAATCCATGGCCACACCACATAGCTTTGTATCCCTATCAGAGCAGGATACTTCTAGGAATCTTTGTATAACATCTCTGTATATTTAGCTATCAACTGAACTATGTAAGAAATAGAGACTTAGAATATTACGGTTTTGTTGCCGGTATTTGTTCCATATGGGGCCTTCCATTTGCTACTGGTATTTGGTCCTTCTGGGGAGTTCCACTTATCTCTGGTGTTAGATCCCTCTGGGTCGTTCCATCTGTTGCCGGTGTCTGTTTCAGCTGGGACCTTCCATCTCCTACTGGAGCCTGGTTGGCGATCATGGGGCTTCCATTTTCCGCTGGTGTTTGGTTCATCAGGGGTAGTCCATTTGCTACTGGTGTCTGGTTCACTGTAGGTCTTCCGTTTGCTACAGACGTTCCGTTCATCAGGGTCTCCCTCTCTTGGCCGAGAAAGGCTTTCGCCCCGCTTTATATATAAAGCATCAAACCACAAGCATTCAGTACAAACACATGCCACGCCACCGCAACACACGCACACACCCAGGACAGGATACAAAGGCGCTGAGCACAGCAACACCACCACTAGCACTACGGCCCCGAAGAGGTGAGACTACATATGACGAACCATGCGCTCCAAGACGGCGCCTTCAGGAAGAATACGACACCGGAGCGCCGCCACCGCCCGATCCAAGGATCAGAGTTTCCCCCGGAGCCGCATGACGGGCAATGAGAGACGCGACGACGCCTTCAAGAAGGGAACGGTCTTCGCCGCCGCCGGTCCGTCCAAAGATAGAGCAGGTTTTCACCTCGGCCAACCATCACCGCCACCGAACGCCACACCCTGGCAACCACGCCGCCCACACGAGCATGGTGACCGGGCAGCACCAAGGCACGGGCTCTGCCCAAGAGCACCGAGCAACCACCACCAGGGCCGCCGCCCCAGCATCCAAGACCTCGACACCACCTCACCCGAGACCCGCTGCACCCCAATGAGAGAGACGAGCGGAAAGGTCTCACCTTTCGCGCCCCTGGGCCACCCCCAGCGTCGAGACCCAATAGGTCGGCCAGAACTGGCATCCACCGACCCGTCCTGCTGCCCCTAGCGCAAGACGAGCTCGGTCCTGCAGCATCGAGAGGGGGACGAGGTCGGTCCTGGTGCACCGTGCGCGAGACGAACTCGGTCCTGCTGCATCGTGCGCGAGACGAGCTCGGTCCTGCGGCACCGGGCGCGAGACGAGCGATGGACCGCAACCGGGAGAGGACCAGCCCATTGATGGGAGAAGCACCCGGGCGACGAGGAGATGGGGTGAAGGTCGAGACGGCCCGACCACAGGCGAGCCGACGCCGGAGAAGCCGGCCGCTGCCGCGGACAGATCCGACGAGCCACCGTGAAGCCGCCACGACACCGAGAGGTCACCACCGAGACCTCCCCACGCCGCTGCCCACGAGCGCTGCCCTACCCGCTCCGCGCGACGACCTCCAAGCACCGGAGCCGTCGGGCACGCACCACCGGAGCCATGCGCCGCCGGTCGGCCCCCAACACCAGATCTGGCCGGATCCGGCAAGAGACCGGCCGCGCGCCACCTCCCGAGACGGGAGCAACGCAGCCGCCCCGCCGCGCGCGGAACGAAGGGAGCCGGAGCGCCGCCACCAGCAGGCCACCCCGCTGCCCAGCGAGATCGCCGCCGCGCCGCTGGATCCCGCGACAACCAGCGCCACCGCTCGAAGGGGCCGCCCCGCGTCAGCGCCTACAAGCGAAGGGGGAAGAGAGGCCCCACCGCCGCCATGCCCACCGGGCTTTGCCCGACGGAGCTCGCCGGCGACGGCGGGGGGAGAGGGGATGGAGGCAGGGCGAGGGCCGCGGCAGGAGAGAATCCTCCCCGGCGCGCGCGGGCGCGCCGCGGGAGGAAAGGGGGGGAGGGGGGGAAGGGGGGGAGAGAGGCGGGGGAGGGGCGCCCGACGGCCGGCGGCGGCGGCGGGTGGGAACCCTAGCGGGAGTCGCGAGCGAGCCGAGGCGTTCCCTCTCTTTGAGGCAGGAAACTAGAAACGATATAAGAAAAGCATGCACAAAAAGGAATGAGCTCTACCTGGTTCCATGTTCAGAATCATCGATGATTATTTTAACTGGTTCCTGCATTTTCAAACACAAGTACAGAGCCACGATCACACACTGAATATAATGCAAGCGCAAGTTTTCAGTCTACTGCAGATGCACATACGAAAAGTTACAGCTGCAGCTTCAATCATGTTCCAGTAAATTCAATAATTCATAGGTATGCTTTTTTCAGAACCGTAACTCAATGGTATGCTTTTTTCAGTGGTGTTTTTTTTTTCAGAACCAGAACTCAGTGGTATGCTTTTTCAAGAAGGACATTGGCCCTGAACTGTAAGCAGTATTGCACGAAAGCATGAAAATCGTATACGAACTAGCCAACAACATTAGTTTGCTCGAGGAATCCTATACCAATTTCATTATGATGGAAAGGGGCAAGGTATCACAGATTACCTTCTTAGTTGTCTCTTGGGGATTGACCTTTTGATTCAACTTCTCTTTCTGTGCAGGTGCTAGCCTGTAGCTTGTACCAACCATGTGAGCTGCTTTTACCATACCCTCTTCTACCTTTGGCTTCAGAACTGACGCCCTCGTAGCATAAGTGGAACGTGCAGGAAGGCTGACATTAATAAGCAAGCTTTGTCAGAATCCAAAAATCTAAGAAAACAGTGAAGACATAACGTATATGCAGAGTCATATTTGTAGTACAACTGAAAAGTCGTGAATATAATAATCTTGCTGAAGAGTGAAGAGAGAAAGAAAAAGTATTGAAGCAATACAATATGTGTCATTTCATGATTTGGATTGCCAGCATTAAACCAGCTCTGCTCTATCATGAAAATAAGCATCTTACCACAGGATTATGCAGATATGAATGGTTATTTGAACATTTTGAAAAAGTTTAACAATCTTCATACTTGTGTTCAAGGATTTCAAAATTTAGTCTTAGTCAGCACATCAAGAAACCTTTTTTTAACACCTTTTCATGAAAACTGTGACTTCAATTCTCTAAATTATAGAGCATACATGTCGTGGTTTGATGCCCCTTCTATGTGCAAAAACACCTAGGTTAAATCTGGCATCGTGAGATTCAGGTAAATAAAATCTTGTGAGTAGAATTGAAATAACAGCGAGAAAACTCTCATGAAAAAAGGAGTTTTATCTGTGGCCACACCCATGGTTTTCGAGTCGATGAGTCATTCTGGGGTAGCGACTCGGAAAAAGTCGAGCCTGCAGTTGCGACTAGTCGCGACTCGAGTCATGAGTCGACACTAAGCGACTCGAAATCCATGGCCACACCACATAGCTTTGTATCCCTATCAGAGCAGGATACTTCTAGGAATCTTTGTATAACATCTCTGTATATTTAGCTATCAACTGAACTATGTAAGAAATAGAGACTTAGAATATTACGGTTTTGTTGCCGGTATTTGTTCCATATGGGGCCTTCCATTTGCTACTGGTATTCGGTCCTTCTGGGGCCTTCCATTTATCTCTGGTGTTAGATCCCTCTGGGGCGTTCCATCTGTTACCGGTGTTTGTTTCAGCTGGGACCTTCCATCTCCTACTGGAATCGTCATGGGGCTTCCATTTTTCACTGGTGTTTGGTTCATCAGGGATCGTCCATTTGCTACTGGTGTCTGGTTCATTGTAGACCTTCCATTTGCGACTGGTGATTGGTTCATCAGGG
This sequence comes from Triticum dicoccoides, assembly GCF_002162155.2. Lineage (NCBI taxonomy): Eukaryota > Viridiplantae > Streptophyta > Magnoliopsida > Poales > Poaceae > Triticum > Triticum dicoccoides. The sequence goes on from NC_041383.1 coordinate 17,707,226, forward strand.
GTCGTTCATTTGCTGCTGGTGTCTGGTTCATTGTAGGTCTTCTATTTGCTACAGACACTCCATTCATCAAGGGACTTCCTTTTGCTAGCATTGGGTTTCTCGGTAGTCTCTCATTGGGGGAGAAGTTCTGGTCCTTCAGCCACGACAGAAAAGACAGTGAGGCAAGGATAACAAAAGACTTATGGATTCGGTTAGTCGAGTAATGAGTAAACATACTGGCAGCATTGACATTGCAGCAGGCCTAGTATTCAGAGACCTGATATCTCTAACAACCCCCTGCATGAAGAGACAAAAGATCAGGCAGTTGTAGTGCAAAACTATCAACATTTGTTTCTTCAGCACGAAAAGGGAATGCCACTTGATAGACAGGACTCTGAGCTTTTTGAGCCATCTCAAAGACAAAGTAAACGCTAGCACCTACTGAGAATGCTGAATGTTATGTGACAGGATTATTATACAAGGTGTTATTTGAAGAATCTAGATACATGAAGAGATTTCTGAAAACTTATACGTTTTATATGGAACTGAACCCATACATATGGAGACAACAGAGAACTTGGGATACTGGTACATTAATTACTTATGTGCACATGCCAACCATCAGGACAATTCCTAAAAGACAAAATGTACCAAAAAAAGATGTAACAAAGCTAGCGGTAGATTAGCAGCAGAAGAAGTACCTCCATGTCCTTTGTAAGAACCCTGAAGATGTCACCATGCAGCTCTCTTAAATCTGCTTGCACTTGTTTTGGACAGACTGAAACGACCAAAGACATCTCATTCAATTTGCTGGTGCGAGAGTTGAGAACATTCAGCTGATCAGAGTTGCTTTTCATGCTGTTTTCAGCAAGTACTTTGAGATCATTTTGTCCTTTAATCTGCGATAACATGTTTGAATATATCAAACTTTGTTGCCTTTGCAAACAATGAAATGGTAGGAGAAAGAACTGAGACATCAACTTCTCTTACAATTTTCTGAAGTGTATCCTCTAGGAGATCAAACTTTTGCTGCACACCACCAGCTGCACATAACAGATAAATACGATTCAGTTATATGATGCATCAGTTGTCGAAGAAGAAGAAAAATGAAAGTGCAAGTTTATGAGCAAAGCAGAAGCTGCTGCAATTCCTATTATGATCAACAGTGCCGGTTTGCAAGGCTTACATTCAACCGATGCGTCCTTCATGGTTCTGTTTAACTGAATAACATCAGTTTGTACCGAGTCCAATACCATCCCCACCTTGTGTACTGAACCTGACAGCTGCTGAAACCTGCACTCAGCGTCCTCATTAACCCGACCTGTTGAAATGCTACCATCATCAGGCACACCAAACAAAACATACCCACGGAATAATGATGGTGAGGTCTAGACACAGAACGGCTTCCGGTGCTCTTTCTTACCATAAAAGCACACACCAGTCGAGTTTACATGCCCAGACAATGAGATAAAACAGAGGTGAACAGGAAAATTGTTGCTGAAGTTGGTGTGAGACGTTAAATCAATCGGATGCATAGCTTGGGGATTCAGAGCTTACATCTAGTGTCTGTAGGAGAGGGGTTCCAGCGCAGGGTAGTGCTGCTGGGTATGATCACCGGTTGCTGCTGCTGGGGTTCTTCTTGTGCACCACATGCTGAACTGGGAGGAAATGGAGGCATCCTCTCCGACGAGTCGTCATGCAAGCCAAATCCCTGGCCACCGGTGAGATGAAAAATGGAGGTCAAAATTGGGGTACACATATTTCGTACTCCCTCCGTCCGGAAATACTTGTCGGAGGAATGGATGTATCTAGTCGTGTTTTAGTTTTAGATGCATCCATTTTTACCCATTTTCGCGACAAGTATTTCCGGACGGAGGGAGTAGTTAGTAAGCTGTGAGTAGGAAGACAGGTGCTGTTAGTGAAACATTTAGCAGCAAGACAACGAGCAGAAGCTGCATCTATAATAAGGAGGTCAGTCCAGCAGAAGCGAGGCACAAATACAGATAAACTACCATGGACCCAGACCTCATGCTTCAGTACAGTGCAACAGACAAAAATACCACAACCTGAAGTCATCCATCATGCTTTTATGGATAACGCAGAAGTTATTCACGACGAACAGAAGTTGCATACAGTGGACCGCTTCTCTAATATATTGTGTCAAGTCCGGCAGAATGCAGATAAACTACCTGAGACGCAATGCCACCACATCCATAGCAAGAACGGTAGACTGTTCGTTTGCTCGCAAAATGAAGATTGGGCAAGCAGGCAATCTCTCGGATAGGTTGGTACTGTGTACTATTCTGCAGCATATATATACTAGACTAGATAGGTTGCACGAACGATTATTCCGAGTTTCCAAGCATATAATCAATCAATCAATCGGCTGGTGAATTCGAACTGCTAATTCCACGACACGTGAATCATCATCACCCAGACCCAGCCAATTCATCGGAAACGCCGCTAGAGTTATCCACTGAACCAATTAAGTGGCGCTGACGAACTGAACTGAACGAACCAAAAAAAAAAACGGATCCACGAACCAATTCAGTGGCAACAGCGGGGAGGAAGGGGGAGCGATGCGGCTGCGCAGGAGACCTGGTGGCGCGCGGGCGTGGGACGGTGGAGGGTCTGGTCGACGAAGGCCTCCGACTCCGGGAGCCGCGGCAGCTTCGGGCGCGGGAGCGAGAAGGCCTGCTGCTGCTGCGACGGCGCCGCCTGGGGCGGATTCCCCGCCGCCGACGCCGCGGAGGAAGAAGCAGGGGGCGCGCCGGCCCTCCCGCCGCCGCTCCTGGTCCGAAATCGAACCGCCGCACGTTTCAGCAGCAGCAGCGGACGGGGATAGGGGGGAGGGAAACGGAGGGGGGCCGGTCTTACCGGGGCGGGGGGAGAGAGACGGCGCGGAGGTCGCACGCGCTGTTGGTCCCGCGCTTCATCGGCTCCTCCTCCCTTCCCTTCCCCGGCGAGACGGCGGCGAGGAGGAGCGGAGCACCAGGAAGGAAATTTGAACCAGAGGGAGGGAGTAAGGTGTGTGGTGAGTTGCATCCTTGATGGTGATGCTGCTCACTCATCTAGTCGGTGCCACGAAAACCAGCCGAGTTATATGGACCGTTGGATGGAGCCATGGATAGCCGTCCGATCTATCCCACGTGAGCAGTGCCAACCTCTCTGCAACAAGAGCATTGTTGCAATCACCCGAACCAATGTTGTTTTCCTTCCGAAACACATCATTTGTTGCAAAGACAAAACCCCTTTTTGAAATTGGGCAGCTACTACAAGGAGGGAGAATTGAGTTTGTTGCGGCACCTGACTGAGTTGGGGAGTCCTCCGCCGTCGGGAATATGCTTCTTTGTCATAGTCGCAACAGGGGATCTGTGGGGATGCAGAAGTCACGACGATCCCCTCGCCCTTGTCAATCACCGTTGCAGGGGGAGTCTAGATGTCGCCTACCCTCGCCATCGTAGGTCGCCACCCCTACCCTTGCCACCGTCGGTCGCCGCTGCGGGGCACCCAATGCATGGCCGGCCTGCAACCCCCTTGTTGCGGTCAAAAGGATTGCAACAGGGTCCCACTAGTAGAAAAATGACCTAATGTGAGACACATTAGTCTAGGTTCAATTTTGGCCCGGTACTAATGGTACCATTAGTCCCGGTTCGGACGGCTATGCATTAATGTCGGTTCGTGTTGAACCTTTAGTATCGGTTCGTGCCACTAAAGGGATGGTGGCAGGCTGGCGTCAAGTCGGGGCCCCACGAGCCCCTTTAGTCCCGGTTCGTTGCACAAACCGGTTCGTTGCACAAACCAGTACTACATGGTTCTCCAGCCGGGACTAAAGGGCCCATTTTCAAACTCTACCACCCCGATCGCCTTTTTAGTTTTGTAAAAAGTAAAAAAAAATGATAAAAACTTCAAAAATTAAAATCCTTCGAGATGTAGTTATGTTACTACATCTACTAGTTAGGAAAATTTAAAAACTTAAATTTAGACATGTTTTACAAAAAAAAAGTGTTATGAAAATGTAAAACGGCCATATCTTTTGCATACGATGTCGAAAAAACCCGCATAATATATCAAAAAAATCAGCACAAAAATCCGCATCCGATTTTGACTACATCTCAAATTTAGAATCCTCAAATTTAAGCTTTTAAGCTTTTTAGAATCCTCAAATTCTAAAATAAAAAAAAGATATGCTCAAATTTAAGATTTTTTGAATTTTGGTCAAACTGTGGTCAAACTACTTATTCAAGAAATATTAGTGTTACTAAATAATTATTTAAGAATATTAGTGTTACTAAATAATTACTTCAGTTTTTTTGAATTTTGGTCAAATCTGGTCAAACTGTGGTCAAATTATGGTCAAACTATGGTCAAACTACTTATTCAAGAAATATTAGTGTTCGTAAATAATTACTGTTTTTAGAATAATAGTGTCAAACTCAAACGGTGAAACGTGTGACCTAATGCTCAAGCTAAACTCATGAGGGTTAATAGGATTGCCAGCTTACATTTGTCAGAAAAACAACAACTGCAGACTTGGAAAGCAGGGGGAATAGAACTCCGAAGTTAAGCATGCTCAGACTGGGGTAGTGAGAGGATGGGTGACCAGCCGGAAAGTTAGACGTTTTGGAGCAATGATGAGGCGTGATTAGAGATTAAATCGTCAAATAATTCAGAAATTTGAAAATTTGAAAAAAAAATCATTTTTTTAAATAAAAAAAAGTAAAAAAGGCCCCCCACCCTGAGCGCGGGCTCGTGCCACGTGGTGGGCCTTTGGTCCCGGGTCGTGCTGAACCAGGACTAAAGGGGGGACCTTTAGTCCCCGCCCTTTATTGCCGGTTACAGAACCGGGACTAAATGGCCTTACGAACTGGGACTAAAGGACGTTTTTCTATCAGTGTTTGTTTGTCGCCGGATGGGGAGCGCCGCTGCCGTGCCATGCGGCCCTGCTCCAGCATGCTTGCCGTGAGGCACCTCCCGTGGGGCTCCCACTTCCAGCTCCCCACGGCGGGACCGACGGTCTGCCCGCGCCTCACCTCGGGGGCTTTGGACCAGGTTGTAGGGTCTCTCTGGGGCCGCATAAGAGGGGCCGACAAATGACGGAGCCAGCGGGTATTCAATACCCACGGTCGTTGAGCCCAAGAAGATGAGCTCCGGCTCTGGTGGCAGAGCCGGAGCGAGCGAGCGGCGGCGGCATGGTGCAGAACGGAGAGGGGGCACAGGGTGCCGCCGTGAGATCCCGTCCAGAGGCGGAGAGGCCGGCAATCCATCTCTCCTGGGCGTGTTTGCTGCTAGTGATGACCAGAAGGTGCGGCGAGACGGCGGCTCTGCCATCGGAGAAACCGAACGAGTGGTGAGGGGGAGGGAGAGTGCGTGTGAACTGTCAAGGGTGGCGACCGGAAAGAGCAAGGGGAGTTACGAGACGTCTCTCACACTTTCTCACACGTGCAGGTGCCCACCTGGCTCGACTGAGCCTGGCTCGCAAAAAACGCCCGGTTCGGCGTTCCTCCAGATCTAGGTTCAGACTTGCTTTGAGATTCGTGCAGACAATCAAATAGTTCAATTTCTTTCCGTGCGGGACTGGCTGGACCTAATGCAGCCTACCAAACGCATCCCAACAGATCCACGACCAAAAGAAAGATGTAAGCGTGGATGACACATTTATGAACACCATAAACCGGATCTGCGCCACTCATTACACATCCAGCGGTCCATGACACTGCGCCGTAGTGCACGCTCGCATCTGGAGGCTAGTAGATCCGATACAGTGTCACCACGCCCGCGAAATGTCCAGCTCCGCCTCCCAAGGTTGACCGGCCCTCCCTCCCCCCTCTCCCTCGTCGCCGGCCGGGGAGCGCCGCCGCCGCCGCGCCATGCGGCCCTGCTCCCGCGTGCTCGCCGCGAGGCACCTCCTCCGCGGCTCCCGCTTCCAGCTCCCCGCGGCGCTCCGGCGGCCCGACGGTCCGCCCGCGCCGGCGCCGACTCACCTCGGGGGCTTCGGACCAGGCTGCAGGGTCTCTCCGGGGACGGGGGGACGCGCCCCCTTCGGCCGCCCCCCCTGCCTGCTCCCGGGCCCGGCCTTCCCGCCGCGGCGGTCCGCGTGGCCTCTCCGCGACCTGGTAACCTCATCCCAGTTTTTTTTAACGCTGAGATGCGCAGATATTAGAGTCATACATAGATATGCAGTATCGATGTTTTACTGAAGTAAGTGAGAATTTCCCAGTAAATCAGTAAGTAGCCTAGAATAGATTCATAGATATATACAGTGTCAATGACTCACCGAGATGCATAGATAACAGATTCACGGATATGTACAGTATCAATGTTTGCTGAAGCAAGTGATAATTTCCTGGTAAAACAGTAGTGCGCAATAGTGCGCTAATAATAATGAATCACAAGTGCTGGAGTTAGCGGGAGCTGTTGATTGGGCTTCAGTTTCTTGTCCAGTGGTCGCCGAGGGATGAATCCAGACACTAACTTAAGTGTAGCCTTATTTCTGTCTGCATACGAAGTTTTCTCTGTTGAGAACCTGAGACAACCTGCGACCTCATTGTGTTTCTGTGTGAAAATCAGTTTCTGGCCTAATCTGCCAAAGCACAAACTTAAGAACAAGTGTGGAGCCGAGCGCATGGTAGTATTGCAATTTTCTCTCTACTTGTTCTGATTCTATGAACTGTAACTGCACTTATCCTGCCCTTTTTTAGCTCCAACTGAAAATATATGGTTAAGTATGGTTCTGTGGACATCAATGGTTAACAAAATGATACAAAGAATTTGATGCATCTGTTATGTTTCTTTTCTTCTGTTTCTTTGCCAAATTATGGTTTCGTGATTCTTACTTGTTTTTAGAGAGGGAATGCATTCTCCACTTCTGCCAATGCTGTGACAGCTGGGAAACCGGCTGATGACAACGAGCATAAAGATGCCCCGAAGAAGGACATCGATGATCAGATAGCAGATATTCAGATCCTTCAAAACCTTTGGAAGTACTTGAGGCTGAACAATAGCCGTGATTTCAACATCAGGATTGTCTTGTCGTTGGGTCTCTTAGTCGGCGCAAAGGTAGATGTTACTCGTGGAAATTGTTCCCTTTACAAATATTATTCGAGCTAAAATAATGCAATCCACTTTTGTTAGCAAATGCTTTTGTTTTCTGCTGTAGTCATTAAGTACTAGCGATCTGCGATGTATTAAAAACCCCATTTGGGCTAACACTTTTCTGTAGAGTCTACCATTGACAATCATGCTGTAGGCTCAAAATTGATAATCTCCTTACCCCACTTCGTTGGAATCCAGTGCATTTGCATTACTCATAGTGTACTGATATTCTTGGCTTTTATACAAATGATCCTTTTGATCTATTCTGATGCAATGTGGTAAAATCAGATGCATCCTATTTGTTGGATGCTTATTTCTTTGTAAAACAAAATAGGTAATTTCTTCTTGTTTAATTGCTCAACAAGGTCTCAAATAGAAATAGTCAACTATCATCATTCTTAAATCAAAGAAAAGAATATTTCCCTTGCAGTTATGATATATGCCATGATGAACTTAAAACGTGGAAGCTGCTACATGAAGTTTTTTTTTTTGAAACTGTCATCGCGTGGAAGGGCTCCCCATCTGAATTGATCTAATTTCACAAAAGAGAATTGATCCAGGGTTACATGAAGCTTTCAACCTTATCACCTAACCTTTTCTATTTACAATGAACACCAGGTCATAAATGTTCAAGTGCCTTTCTTGTTTAAGCTTGCTATCGATTGGCTTGCAGCACTTGGCGGCGCTGAAGCCTCACTGGCAGGATTTACAGATGCTAATGCAACCCTGTTGGCTCTCTTTGCAAGCCCAGCAGCAGTTCTGATTGGATATGGTATTGCACGGTCAGGAGTATCAGCTTGTACAGGTAAATTTTGTTACAGAACTTGCTTATCAATGTTTTCTTATGCCTGAAAAGCTGCCGAAAGAAACTCAGCATTTTTAGGTTCTCTCTTTCTGCTCTCCCGTCATAACATATACAACTATGTTTTATGCATTATGGCAAATATTTATGGTAAATTTTCTGTTTCCAGAACTGCGGAATGCTTTATTTTCGAAAGTTACCTGGAGAGCCATCCGTTCACTCTCCAGGATGGTAAATTTTGAACCTTTTCATTTCCATGGTATTACTTTTTAGTGAAGTTGTTTGATTACTGTAGCTATACAGAATTTCAGATATTTCACACAGTATGGATATATCTTGAATGAAGTATATCTTATTTTCTTGCTATACATTTTCTCCTATATGTCCTTATATTCATGAAGATGATAAAAGGTTACTATAAGTGGTATCTGTACATTCTTTTGCTCGAACCCGCACCTAAGTGCATGTCATTTTCAATTAGCAGAAAAATGTCCAAATGGCACAAGGTCTATCTAGCAATAAAAAAAACTGAAAGCAAGCAAAACAACGCTAAAGGCCTAACTGAAACTAGAAAAGCTAGAAAAAGGAAAAGAATCATTTGAAGATCTTGCACCTCGCTGGAGCCCAACTATTTTTATCTGTACTTCTGTGAGGATCGAGTGTCATCTGTACATTTGTATCCATTTTCAGTTTTCGATGGACCTGTAGTCCTGCGCAGCTATTTTGATGTTTATCTGTAGACACTTTAAGTATTACTTTAGTTTATTAACTTTTCGTATTGCAGGTGTTTTCTCACTTGCATGAGCTTGATCTTCGTTATCATCTAAGGTACCTGTGAATGCTCTGATTCATGCCATCATGTGTGCTTCAATGTTATCCTTAATTCATTGATTGCCCACACCATATTCCGTGCGGCCAGCAAGGTGCCTCCCTGCTAGCTATTAATCGGCCCTAGGTCTAACTGCTGCTTGTGTAAATCATTGTGGAAACACTTTATAAGAATTCAACACTTGCAGTTATTATGTAGTTGCTGAGTTTTGATGTTTACGAGCTGGGGATTATTTGAATTTTTATGTTCCTTCACCTGTTTATGTTTTTCAGCCGGCAAACTGGAGCTCTAAATCGCATAATTGACAGAGGGAGCAACGCAATAAATTTCATTCTTACGGTGACAGTGTTCAATATTGTTCCCACAATACTAGAGGTACTCAAATTACTTCTCCAACGGTTACTATCCATCAGTTGTGCATATTGCCTGTGATATTGATGTTGCTTTTGGTAATTGGTGCCACTTATTCTCGGAGCGTTTGCTTGAGCTTTGTCTGCATTGTGTTTTGTTTCGTATTTACAGATTGGTATGGTGTCAAGTATACTTGCCTACAAGTTCGGCTCCACTTTTGCTTGGATTACTTCAGTTTCAGTTGCTACTTATATTGTTTTCACTTTGGCTTTGACACAGGTGCGAACGCTGTACTCTGTCATCACAGCTGTAGTCTTAGGATATTCTTGCTTACATAAATGCTCAATCTAATATATCTATTGATCACTTTTGTATCATGTCTTACTCTTATTCCTCTCATCGCTTTCTGTTTCTTTATTGCAGTGGCGGACGAAGTTCAGGACAGCCATGAATAAAGCTGATAATGCTTCTGGTGCAGTGGCAGTTGACTCCCTTCTGAATTACGAGGTCATCCCATGGTTATCCCATCCATTAATCTGGTGTCTGGTCTATTTCTCTAATCTTCAATATCTTAATTCAAGCATTTTCGTATCAATCTTTACTCTGATTGTCTACAGACTGTCAAATACTTCAACAATGAGCAATTTGAAGTTCAGAAGTATGACAAATATTTAAAGAGTGAGTACATGTGTCCATTCATTCTTGGGAGATGTCATTATAGAGCGGAAATGCACAGCTACTCACCTATTTGACCGACTGGCATTAAATATATGTTCACCTTTCTAACAAAACTGCAGACACTGAAAAATTACAGTTTGATACATATGAAATTTCTGATGTCTATGTTTCACATCTGTGTATATTGAAACCTGGTAGTTAAAAACAAAAACTAAATAAGATTAATACTTAAGAAAGTGTCAAATAAAACATTAAGTTATGCTGTAACATTAGGTGAATCTTAAATGGGATTACCATTGCATACACCATAAGTTAGTTTCGTTTGATATTTTTTATCTATTAACTAGTGTTTTCTTTAACAATGTGCTCAGGATACGAGGATGCTGCACTGAAAGCCCAAAGTAGCCTTGCCTACTTGAACTTTGGGCAAAATGTTATATTTAGTTTGACATTATCCACAGCAATGGTTTTGAGCTCATATGGTATAATGAGTGGTGCTCTGACTGTCGGTGATTTGGTAATTCTTCATGTCAATCATTTGTGTTTTATATCTTCTGTCGTTTCATTTCTGAGATCACTTTGACATACTGAGGTAGCAACCCATGCACACAAAAGTAGAAAGATATGTAACTGCAGTAAGGTAATGTTTTCCCAATATTACCTCAGGTTGTTAGAAGTGAAAAGTGTAACTGGAAAATAAAAATCTTTAAAAATGACTTGACATGAAGCTTCAGTTCTTTTCGGTTTTCTGCCTTAGTCTTGCGGTTGCATTTGATTGATGTATTGAAATCTTGCCATACAGGTCATGGTTAATGGACTTCTATTCCAGCTCTCAGTGCCTCTGAACTTCCTTGGTAGTGTATATCGAGAATCTAGACAAAGCCTAATTGACATGAAGTCCATGTTTCAATTGCTTGAGGTAAAAGCTTCGTAGTCATAGACTCGTATTGCTTAGTGCCTAATGGCATGCAGTTTTAATTTATCTTTAAAACCATGGTCTCAAAGACCTTAGAACTATTCATTGCGTCTTTTCAGGAAAAACCTGGAATAAAAGATGAGCTTCATGCACAACCTTTGCAGTTCAAGGGAGGATGCATTGAATTCGAGAATGTCCATTTTGGGTAAGTTCTGTCCTCTGTTAGCTTGTTAAGTGCCGCTAAGTGCTTATGCTATTTCCAAAAAGTAATACCACATAAGTAGCAAGTTTCAAAGCATCTCAACACTAAGGAGCTTATTTTGTTTTAACCATTGATAGTCAACACAATGGTACTCCCTCCGCTCCAAATTAATCGACGCTTGTTTAGTACAAAGTTAGAACAATATGTAAATATGACGCATGAGGTAGTATAGCTGTAATTAGAACAATCTTATTCTGTGCCATATTTATTTTATGGGTAGCTGAGAGATTTGATTTCTTCCAGGTATGTACCAGAAAGGCAGATTCTTAATGGGGCCACTTTCACTGTACCGGCAGGAAAAAGTGTGGCAATTGTTGGAACTAGTGGCAGCGGTAAAGCTAACCTTGTTTACTTAACTAATGTTAATGTCAATGCTATCAGCTATCTTATGTTTGTGTTACCAAATATAACATTCAAATTCATGGGCCTGGTTGCCTCACGGGTTTTGTGGTGCCGAGTAGAATTGTTAGCATATCATATTTGTAGACCTATAGGTCATTTGTGGTGGATATCATAAGCCACTTCTGAAAATAGAGATCAAAATGTGAATGTATGGAGGGCTTTCTTGGAATTTGAAGCTCATCTTGAAGTGCCCTTATACCCACCTCTACGTAATTATACAAGAGTTGACACCTCACTGTTAGTTGCTACTATTAACATGATTTTTTTGTAGAGTTAATTGGATCGTCTGTTTTTGTAGTGCTTCTCTAGACGTGCAATGTGATGACATATCTCAGTTGTGATTAGCAAGAACTTTGATTTATTTTATAGATCTTTAAATACGCTATTCAGAAATCTTAGTAGGGAAAGCATCAGCAATATCTTACTCCGTCCCATGATATAAGAGCGTTTTTGACACTATTATGGGAAGCAGGAGTATAATACAAGATCTTCATATATATTTGGCCAATGCATGATTTTGTAACATGCTGTTTTGTCATGGCAAATGGGGAAAAAGTAATGAAGGATACCATATTTTTCTGTAATGGATGTACAAACTTTTTATCCAAATATATTTATAGGGCTTATTTCATTTTCATATGATTATTCTGTATAGCTTTGCTTCTGCATTTTATATGAGTCCAAATCTTGTCTACAGGATTTACAGCGCATAGTGTTTAGTCTTTGCTTTAATGTGAACCATAAAAGAATTATTACTTCTGGGTGAGTGACTGTGCATTAACTAGTCCTTTCTTCTACAGGAAAGTCAACCATACTTAGGCTTCTCTTTAGATTTTTTGATTCAACTTCAGGATCTGTAAGAACACACGCATCAATCTCCCTTTTGATTTCCTGCTCATGAATTGATGCCCCTGAAGGCTTCTCAAGTTTGTCATGTACTTTAAAGTTTCTGTTCTTGTGATACCTTTGTTCTCTCTTCCTGGCAGATACGAATAGACGGGCAAGATATTCGGGGAGTCACACTGGAGAGTCTTCGGAAGTCTCTTGGTGTTGTGCCACAGGATACGGTTGGCCACCTGATACTCTATTCTCTGTCAATGCTTTAATTTATCCTACTTCTGTTGTCCTCTTACGGAATCTACTAACTTGTGCTGTAGTATCAAAATGTATTCCTATACGATTTACTTTTGAAAAGGATTTTTTTTTTGCATTATTAAGTTCTGTTTTAGAAAGCCAAGTTTCCATGTAAAACCATCGTACAGAAGAATAGCTTTTGCAGCACATCAGCTTCCCCACCACATCTGCTTCTGTTGAGGCCACAACCCACAGACAGGGCCTAAGAACTTCATTGTTGTACATTTCCTCATTATTTATTTGGAACCAAATACAAATCCTTTTTTTATTGAAATACAAATTGAAGTATCACTACATGTGGGATAAGGAATCTATTTAACACATGAGGAGGGCCAATGGACAATTGAGTACTGAGCCAAGTCCAGTAGTAACTGGTAAGGACTTGCCGGTGTGTTCTTGCCTACTAGGGTCCTACTCCTTTCAAGAGTGAATTCTGGTATATCATGAGTATTTCGACCTAAATTAGAACTGCATCAGGCTCATCCCTTGTTGGACATCCACAGGGCTTCAGCATTGTTGGACTAGTTTAAAAGGTTCCAATAGATAATTGAAAAGATATGGTGCTGCTGTATGCAAACTTTCTTCAGCGTCATAGAATCTTGGAATAGACTGGATTTGTTTTTTCTTTCGGGAATCAGGTCAATTCATTTTGTCTCCAAACTTACACCATTAATACCATTACAGGTACTTTTCAATGACACAATTAAGCATAATATACAATATGGGCTGTTATCAGCAAATGATGAAGAGGTAAAATGTTCTTTCAATCAATATGGGAGTGTTATAGCATGGTCATATGTTTTTTTTTGTGAAGCTAATGTATTCTTTTCCAATTTTCCATACAGGTTTACGATGCTGCTCGACGCGCCTCTATCCATGATACAATTATGAACTTTCCTGACAAGTATGACACGGTTGTGGGAGAGCGTGGATTGAAGGTAAGACATGGCCTCGTTTTGTGCAAAATCAGGAAATGTTGTAACCTTTTGTTCTATGACAACAGCTCAGCATATCTCAAGAACTGTGGCTTGGCTGTTTTTGCAGTTAAGTGGTGGTGAGAAACAACGAGTCTCAATTGCTCGTGTATTCTTGAAGGAGCCTTCCGTTCTGTGAGTTCCTCTCATACATTTTCTGTGGAATATGTACCTAAAGTGCACATCATTTTGTATTAGTACTTACAGCCAAAAGCTCAAAGAAAAAAAATCAGAACAAAAGAAACAAATGAGCTGTACAGCTAAACTACTCAAAAACCATCTGGTGGGCAAGCATGTTGTGGCTGCCTCCTCAGCGCCTTTGCACCAGCGATCATCCAGAGTATTGCCTCCAGGAGTATCGTGTCCACCAGTGTCTGCAACCTCTGGTTGCGCTGTCAAAAAAGTGGTCATTTTGAAGTCGCCAGATGTGCCACATCATTAGAGAGATTAGGCAACATGATCCCTTAACTTATCAACCCTGGCGCACTCTGCAGCATGGTCCAGCCGGGGCACCTGCTCATCGCCTGCCTGAGGCCATTGGAATTGTAGAGAGAACTGTCTGCCATCCTACACCCGTTCGAAGAAGTCGTCAGTGAGGATGTGTGACATGGTCTCGGCTGTCTGGTCGCACAGAGGGGCAGGCAGGCGGATGCGGTAGTTCTCTGCTCCAGTCTTTCTGCCATCTACACCCATTCTCCATCGCTAACCACACGAACACCTTGCACTTGAGGGGAGCCCAGCCCTCAGACGGCACGCCACATAGGAGACTCGGCCGTACTTATCTACACATTGAAAGCACAGTCCATTCTCACGCTGAAAATCTCGCAGCTGATGACCGCGAGTGAAATCGGCAGCAGCTGAACGCTTCTGCCAATCGGAAGATGCAGGAGGGACAGTGCTGGGTGCACGTTGAGCTCATCCTCCTGAATGCGAGCTAAGGCGACTGCGCTAGTGGCACTTGAGGGAGCTTGCAAATGAACAGAAGCGACGGCACCATAGAACTTGATGGTCGTGCTCCATCTGGTACAGGAGCTTGCATGGCGCTCAAGATCTGCCGTGTTGCTGCCAAAGCTTTGAAGGCGCCGTCCCAGCTCAACTTCAAATCAATCCAACCCGGACAAGGATTTTGTGTTGCTGAACCGGAATCGAGCAGCACCTTTCACGGTGGACGTTATGGATTGATCGTGAGATTTCATGAGCGCAGACGGAGCGGATTCCAGCTCTTATACCAGTTTGTGAGGCCTTGTGAAGGAATCCTCACAACTAGGGCACCGCGGCTGTGTTAGTGGATCGAAAGAAAAGGGGATGAGGATACAGAGTATGAGATGAGAGCTTCAGAGTTTATCCTATCTCAGATGCTTATCAAACAACTTTGCCTGTTTAAAAAAACGTGAGTTAGGCCTGCTAAAAGGGTTTGATGTTTGAACTAATTCCAGATACTTATCAAACAATTTTTTGAGTGCAAATAATGGGCTTAGGAATTTCCCTCACTGAATTAACTTTCTTACCTGATTCCTACCAGGTTATGTGATGAAGCTACAAGCGCACTGGATAGCACTACTGAATCATCGATTTTGAATTCTCTAATGTCTTTATCCGTCGATCGAACCTCAATATTTATTGCTCATCGACTCACAACTGCAATGCTATGCGACGAGGTATTCATATCTCTGCACATACATAAACAGTACAGCATACATATCTGAAAAAAATAATATCACTTCTTGCTATATCGACGATCAATATATGAATACTAAGCCAGGTTTACAGCCATAAAAGTTGCTATTGCAACTGTTCATGAAATTGCTGTACTTATTATGGGCTAAACTCCTTTATACTTCGAACCCATCTATTGAAAATCATTCACTTCCATAATTCCCATGTAAGTAATCTTTCAACTGATTTTCAGATCATCGTCTTCGAGAATGGAAGAGTAGTTGAACAAGGACCACATGATCATCTTCTGTCGAAGCGCGGGCGTTATGCCGAACTTTGGTCCCAGCAGAATACAACTGAAGCCAGTTGATGCTTCTGCTTTTGGTACATAAGTTTGATAGACCCAATACGTTTTCCCTTTGCATGGGAAAACAATACACAGCCATACTTCAACGGAAGCAGGTTTTTATTTGTCTGCCTTGTAAATGGAGTTCTTGAGATTTCAGGTACAGGGGAAACAGAAATTTACAGTTGAGGGGGAAATTCTCCATTTCATAGAGCCGAGAGGCGAAATTTTCCTGTACAGATATCTAAAATACTGGCGTATGTCCATATGTATGTAATAATTTTTTTACTACATGGAATAAGTAAATAATTTTTGCTGTTTTATGACGCTGGCTGGCAGGTAGCTTAATGTAGTAACATAGTACTAACATTCACATATTCAATTATTTTCATTTACATACCTGTCTGATCTACTGTGTGCCTCATCTTAGTTTTTTATTGTTACGTTTTGAGTCACCCTGACTGGCTGCGTGTCTCTCGGGCCAGACATCAGGGACTGAAGAAATCTTGTTGGCCGAATGATCTGCACCGTTCCACAAGCGTCGTCCTTCGTCAATTGCCGGTGTGGCAATGCGGGTGGCGGCATGGCGATAGGTAAATGCAAGCAATCTATGCATCTTTATTTTCCTATAAATGATTTGTTGTGTCTTAAGCTGCATGAATATTGGTGTTTTGTGCAGCTAGCCACCAGATATTACTCAACACTGAAACCACACCACACAATAGTCTGAACACTGAATCACCTGTTCATCTTCAGGTTGTGCATTGCATTCATAGGGCACAGACATAAGCAGAAGAACGATATATCGTCCTGCTTTCTCTAGCTTCCATCAACACATATATTTGTTAGCTTTTCTAGCCAAGAAATTCATATGGACTACCATGTTGCACGCACCAACCGTACATGATTTTCTGTTTTTATCGACCTATTTAAACTTGAAAGACAGCTTCCATGGGTAAATGGTAGAAGGCTAAAATGTGGATACATTTTCTATAAACTTGATCAAAGTTTACGAAGTTTGACTTTGGAAAAACTTATATGCACTAGTATAATTTTGCAAGGAGTGACTATATAACTAGCTTAATTATTTGTTATTGGCGGTCACTTCAGTACATCCTTGAGCAGAGTCTCAAGGTTGGCCAACGACCTGCCACCGGGTTGCACGGTTGAGCGAGAAGTGACCTCCTTCCACTCCATCGCCCTCCGTCTCATCTCCTTCCCCACCTCGCCATCACCCATCACCTCCCTTATCCTCGCCTCGACCACCTCCCGGCGCACGTCGTCGCCGCGACGACCTCCATCCCGACGCGCCATTCCACGCAAGCGTACCGGCTGTTGGTCTGCTGCTCGGCGAAGAAGGGCCAACAAAGCATCGGCACCCCGGCGCCGAGCCCCTCCATCATCGAGTTCCACCCGCAGTGCGTCAGGAAGGCGCCCACCGCCTCGTGACGCATCACCGCCTCCTGCTCGCACCAGCTCGCTAGGAGGCACCTGCCCTTGGTGGCCTCGAGGAACTCGGGAGGCAGCACGGCGGCATCGCCCTTCACCAGGTCGTTCCTCACGATCCAGAGGAAGTCGCAGCCGCAGTTGGCCAGCCCCCACGCGAACTCCACCAGCTCCTGCTTGGACATGGTGGTCACGCTCCCGTAGTTGACGTACACCACGGACCGGGGCTCCCTGCCCTGAAGCCACTCGAGGCAGGACTGGTCTTCTCTCCAGAGGCTGGAGCGTATCCCGGCGAGATCGCCTTCCGAGACCAGCTGCTCGGTGTGGAAGTTAAGCGGGCCGATGGTGTAGACGGGCAAGGGGAGGATGGCGCGCATGGCGTCGAGCGCCGTCTGCTCCAGCTCCTCAAAGGTGTTGAGGATGACGGCAGTCGCGCGTTCCGACTGCTCGACCTCGTGCAGCAGGAAGTTGAACAGGATGTCGCTGCGGTCCGTCGTGCGGACGAAGGACGAGAAGTCTCGAAGGCGCATGTGCTTGCTCATCCCGCGTGCCTGCGTCACCGGTGTGTCCAAGTACTCGTTCCTCACTTGCTCATCGTCTGCTCAGATCAACAAGACGGCGCAACATTACACATATGCGATGCACAATCATAGTAGAAACTTGCGCCCGCATGGCATGCATACCTTTGAGAGGGGTGAGGCCCTCATCTAGGAGGAACCGGAAGTTGCGGTAGCCCATGAAGCCGCAGGCGCTGGCAGTCCAGAACAGCGCGCACGGCACCCCGAGATCCGCGGCCTCGTCCACGCAGAAGCTCATGACGCCGTCGCCCACGACGCAGCTCACCGGCGGCGCCCCGACCGCGGCGTTGAGGTCGTGGAGCAGGCTCTTCAAGTGGGGGAGGCAGGTGGTCATGGTGTAGTAGCACAGGGACGTCGGGTCCTGCGTGGAGTCAGCGTCCGCGTCGGCATCGGATGTGGGTATGCCGTCTGGGATGGTGGCGAAGCGGAAGCCCGGGAGGCCGGCCACGGCGCCGGGGCCGCGGGAGCGGACGAGGCGGCGCTGGTTGTACTCGGTGTTGACGAAGGTGACGTGGAAGCCCTTGCGGTGCAGGACCTTGGCCAGCTTCATCATCGGGGTGACGTGCCCCTGCGCCGGGAACGGCACGAGCACGGCGTGCGGCTTCTTCTCGTTCGTGGCCATGTCGTCGGCTCGAGAAATGTTGCGTTCTGTGGGAGAGAATTTCCCCGCTTGCAGTGGCGATGTCACGGCGCGTATGTACATATAGCAGATGAGAATGAGTGCCCAAGTTGGCCTGAAATTGTGCGCTTTGGACTCATACCGTTCAAAGTCACAGCTGATGGCGGTACTCTTTTGTATGCATGTGCGGTTTTGAATTTTCTGAAACGGCTTCACTTGAGAGGACTAATCGTAGAAACGACTGATAAGCATGTCCATTTTTGACTTCCTACACAACTCATGGTGACAGCGGATAAGCATGTCCATTTCTGGCTTCCTAGTAGCTTCACTTGAACTCTTTTTTGAGGGTTTTATTTTTAGCGGCAAGCTTCACCCTTCTTTTTTTCCTTCTTCTTATTTTGCTCTTTCCAAACATTTCAAAACACATATATAATCATTTTGGTCCCGGCCAATAATATTCATGAAAATGAAAGTATGTGATGTCCTGAAGGAAATAGATACCCAAGTCCATACAATACCCCAAACCCGGATTTCATGAAAACGGATTGCAATAATGGTGTACTAATCTTTAGTGAACTTGACCCCATCGAAAATGAAGTGATGAGAAGTCTATTCTTGCACATCACATTCTCCCAAATTTGTGTGTTCACTTCATCTTTTTAATATGGGAACCAAGTCTGTTTAATCACTTCATCTTTTTGCAGAATGCGATTCCTTCAGACGGATCAATTTCATCAGACCAGTGCCAGTGCGTGATGTTCATGTTTCAGAGCTCCACGGGGCTCACCACCGGCCTCCCCGAGAAGAAGGCGTCGAGGTTGGCGATGACGACCTCGAGCACGCCGCCGATGGACTCTGGCGTGAGCACGGCCCTGTGGTCCGACAGCACGACGTTGTCCATGGCGAGCAGCTCCGGCGGCACGGCCGGCTCGTTCTCGTACACGTCCAGGCCGGCGCCGCCGATGACGCCCTCGCGGAGGCACCTGACCAGCTCCGGCTCGTCCACCAGGCCGCCCCGGCCGACGTTGACCAGCACCCCGTCCTTCCCCAGCGCCTCCATCACCTCCCGGTTCACCATGTGCTTGGTCTCGTCCGTCAGCGCGCAGGAGAGCACCAGCACGTCGCTGCCGGCGGCGAGGTCGCGCAGCGCGGGGACGAACGGGTACGGCACCGACGGCTTGGGCGACCTCGAGTGGTAGGAGACGGCGTAGCCGAAGGCGGCGAGACGCCGGGCGACGCCCGAGCCGATGTTGCCCAGCCCCACGATCCCCACCCGCTTGCCGCTCACCTGCCATCGCCAGCGAGACTCTAGTCGAATCATCCTCTTCTTTCTTTGGGATGGCCAAGAACAGAGTAGTCGTACTAACCTTGGTGGTGAGAGGGTAGTCGCCGTCGGCCGTCCACCTGCCGCTGCGGACGTACGCGTCGGCGGCGGCCACCCTTCGGAGCACGGCGACGAGAAGCCCGACGGCGTAGTCGGCAGAGTCGGCCGCGAACGCGACGCCGGCGTTGGTCACGCTGAGCCCTCGGCTCCGGCACGCGTCAAGGTCCACGTGGTCGACGCCCACGGAGGTGCACGTCACGAGCTCGAGCGCCGGGAGCGCGTCCAGGTGCTGGGCCGTGACCGACGGGAGCCCCCCTACCAGCAGCGCCCTCGCCTCGGCCGCGGCCGCCGTATCGGCGTCCGCCAGCAGGGCGAACCGGTAGCGGCCGGCGAGCGCCGCGGCGAACTCCGGGAAGAGCGGCTGAGCCAGCATCACAAGCGGCCTCTCGTCGGCGGGCGGCGGCGCGGACATGTTATCTGTTGGAAGAAGGGGATGGAATCAGCAGCTGATGCTTCGGAGGGTGGTGGTTAGGGTGACTAGAAGCCAAGCCATCGTCATTGCCATTGCCGGCTGCCAATTGTTTTTTGAACTTGGAAAATGACACCACCTAAGACTCAGAGGTGAACACCGTTGGGATTTCAGCCATATTTTGAGGCTCATGTCTGAATGTGACCCAATAGAAAATGCACTATCATTTAACTCACCATGCTGCCTAAAGTTTCAAAGGCCCACAGTCAATTTTTTTGAGGGGAAACCCAAGCTTTATTGATCAATACTCCCGAAGGAGAGGAATGCAGAAGGGATCATGAGGTTGTAGCAACCAAACATGTCTACCCTGATCAAGAAAATACGAAAACTTGGCTAACCTATCAGCATCAACATTTGTAGCATGACTTTCAAAACAGAAAATTACAATTGACAAAGGCGGATCTATTGAGGACGGCAATTTTGGATTGTGTCCATCGATTTTATCCGGCTCTCGCTGGATTGTGTGCAGGAATTGGCGAGATGTCTTCACTTTGGGCTTTAAGGCTCGAGTGGGACTGCAATTTTTAGCCCGTGGTCGAGGGCTTTTTCCTATCTGGGCCTACTTACTAGTACGGTTGTCCTCTGCATTTTATTGCCATTGGGATACGTGGCATTGTCAGCGCACGGTAGACCAGGGAAAGGGGTAGGCTGAGGTGGAAGTCTATGGTTCCCGCGACGACCACGAGGGCATTTGCGCCCGCCGCTCACGGTGCCTCGCATCGCTTCCTCCCTATGATTAGTTTCACGGTTTGTGCCAGTTCCTTTCACTAAAATTTCTTCGGAGTTGGTCATCATTTTGTTGATTTTTTTCACAAACTTTCATTGTACTCCTTCGTATCGGCTTTCTCGTGGCATGGTGCTAACTGTTTCTTCTGTCGTTTCTTGTGGCATGCAGTGGCGGAGCGTGAGCCAGATATTAGGGGTAAGGGCAAATGAGAGTATATTACATAGAAAAGGCTAGGGTGATCAAAGACATCGGAGGATTAGCACAACAATTAGTAAAAAATAAGCTTATTTTGCAAATTTTCCTTCATGAGTACTGTTCATCCCCATAATCCATGATTGTTTTTTGTGCAGCTCCCAATTCAAGATATTTCATCCTGAAATTTTACACACACACACATTACATCCTCTTGTCAAAATGGCGGGGACATGCACATGGCTGGCATTTCACTAAAATTAAAACTGAAAGTTTGAGTTTCGAAATTTTCAAAATTAAGCCTCCATTGAATGATAGAAGAATACAGTAATACAGGACCACATGCAAATGGCGGGGACATGCACATGGCTGGGAGGGACCGCTGCCTTTTCCCATGCGTTTTCTGCTGCACATCAGATGGACCAGTTTATTCCTCTTGTCAAAGCGGCTTCAACCCTTTGAAAAATCAAGAAAGCCAGATGCCAGAGATAATATAGGGATTTTGTTAAAATTTCAAAAACATTCGGCAAAGTTCAGGGTAAAATTGTCCAAATTTCAGAATTTTTTCATTGGAGGTTCCAGAGAAAATTATTACAAGCTTAATCTTTGTTGCAAAATTTGTTGAAAGTTCCGGAAAAAATGTCGGAACTTGCAAAGAAAAAGTTAAACGAACGAGATTGTCGATAAATCGTTGCTCAAAACAAACCACACATATCCACTTATCGGGAGAAACAACATGAGAAAACGCTGCATTTGTAGTGTCTCCACAATCATATGTTTCCAGGAAGAGAAAAGTATGTTTTTCAAACCTAGAGCTTGTAGAGCCGGTCCAAATCGTACCTTTTTTGAACTTATATAAATGCCCAAAAATTGATATCCTCTAGTACTACTACTTACGGATCGCGGTCAATCCCGGGCACTAGATCTGTTTGCACCGCGGCGGGAGAAGGACGATCCAACGGTGGTGCTTGTATATTCTTGAGCAGAAGCTCAAGGTTGGCCAACGATCTGCCACCAGGTTGCGTCGTGGCACGCACAGCGATGTTCTTCCACTCCATCGCCTTCCGCCTCATCTCCCTCCCCACCTCGCCACCACCCATCACCTCCCTTATCCTCTCCTCCACCACCTCCCGGCGCACGTCGTCACCGACCTCCAATCCGACGCCCCACTCCACGCACGCGTTGCGGCAGTTGGTCTGCTGCTCAGCGAAGAAGGGCCAGCCCAGCATCGGCAACCCGGCGCTGAGCCCCTCCATCATCGAGTTCCACCCGTAGTGCGTCAAGAAGATGCCCACGGCCTCGCGCCGCAGCACCGCCTCCTGCTCGCACCAGCTCGCCAAGAAACACCGGCCCTTGGTCGCCTCCAGGAACTCCGGCGGCAGCACTGCGGCGTCGCCCTTCACCAAGTCGTTCCTCACGATCCAAAGGAAGTCGTAGCCGCAGTTGGCCAGCCCCCAGGCGAACTCCACCAGCTGTTCGCCGGTCATGGTGGTGATGCTCCCGAAGTTGACGTACACCACGGACCGGGGTTCCCTGCCGCGGAGCCACTCTAGGCAGGACCGGTCTTCCCTCCAAAGGCTAGGACGAATCGAGGCGAGCGGATCGCCGCCATCGGGGACCAGCTGCTCCACAACAAAGTTGAGTGGGCCGATGGTATAGACCGGCGGGGTGAGGATGGCGCGCATGGCGTCGAGCGCCGGCTCCTCGAACTCGTCAAAGGTGTTGACAATGATGGCGTCCGCACGGCTCGCCCGCTCTAGCTCGTGTATCATAAAGTTGAGCAGGATGTCATCCCGGTCTGTGGTGCGGACGAAGGACGGGAAGTCGCGGAGGCGCATGTGCTTGCTCATCCCGAGAGCATTTGTCACCGGCGTGTCCAAGTAGCCGTTCGTCAGTTGCTCTTCACCTGCTCATCAAACCGAACAGCAGGCATGCAACCTCGCTTGTTACTACTACTTGTTACACATCACAAAATAAAATATATGCTGTTACCCACTTCAAGAAGTTTATTTGTACCTTTGAGAGGAGTAAGGCCCTGGTCTATGAGGAAACGGA
Organism: Triticum dicoccoides; assembly: GCF_002162155.2. Classification (NCBI taxonomy): domain Eukaryota; kingdom Viridiplantae; phylum Streptophyta; class Magnoliopsida; order Poales; family Poaceae; genus Triticum; species Triticum dicoccoides. Next base: position 17,730,120 of record NC_041383.1, read on the forward strand.
AGTTGTAATAGCCCATGTAACCGCAGGCGCTGGCAGTCCAGAACAGCGCGCACGGCACGCCGATCTCCGCCGTGGCGTCCACTACGAAGCTCATGATGCTGTCCGCGACGACGCACGTCACCGGCGGCGTCCCCGCTGCACCGTTGTTGAGGTCACCAATCAGGCTCTTCAGGTGGGGGAGGCAGGTGGTCGTGGTGGAGTAGCAGATGGACGCCTGGTCCTGGGTGGTGTCGGGGTCGGACGGGGGCAGGCCGTCGGGGATGGTGGCGAAGCGGAAGTCCGGGAGGCCAGCGACGGCGCCTGGGCCGCGGGAGCGGACGAGGCGCCGGTGGTTGTGCTCGGTGTAGACGAAGGTGATGTGGAAGCCCCTCGAGTGGAGGACCTTGGCCAGCTTCATCATCGGGGTGGCGTGGCCCTGCGCCGGGTACGGCACGCACACCGCGTGTGGCTTGCCGTCGACGAGCATGTCGTCGCCGGGATGGTGCTGATGCAGATCGAGGCTATGGTTTTCTGGCAGGAAAGAAAAGAAATTCAAGCTTACGTACGGTACAGAGTGAGTGGGAATACTAATCAGTGCGTGGACAGCGTGGACAGGGACAGGATAACTCCTTGGTGGTTAGCACTCACCATTCAGTGTACTGTACCGCTAGTTCTTGGCACGTGAAAACACCGACGACTAGCATGTGAGATTCCAAGTTTGAGGCTTTATTTTTTAAGTGTGGGGCCGTATTAAATAATGCACCACGATGTCTAATTCTGATCCGGTCTAGTTCACCATGTTTCCTACTTTATTGTCTAATTGTCCTGTCAAATGTATGTGATTGGTGGGATGAAGAGAGAGGGAAAGAAAGAAAAAAAGGTGGTCCATTGTGAGCCACATCCACATATCCCTCATATTTAGGGCAACCTCCTTGCCGATCTTCGCTCGATGGTGCTCCGTGTGGCTCCCCCGCTCCCGCCCCCTCCTCCTGAGCCCGACTAGGCTGTCGGTCTGCTTTGCACCTTGCACCTTGCGTTGTGCGCCGTGCGCTGTGTTGTGTGTGTTTAGGACTTGTTGTGCTGTGCCCTCAGCTCGGACCCTCTTGTCTTTGTGTTTGCTTGTGAACCTCCGTGTGTGTGTTTGTGTTTGGACTTGTGTGGATCCTTGTGGGATGCTTGTTGTTAGCGGTTGCTTTATAATATAAAGCGGGGCGAAAGCCTTTTTCGGTACATATCCCTTATATTTTAAAACGAATATCACATTAATCTATGAAAACAGTAGTGCATGTTATATTTATAAGCAAGCAAAATTTTAGAATTATTCTCTAAACTAAGTCTAGAGGAATGTACCTTAATTATGTCTTCTACACTTCCTTAGGACAAACGTGGCCATCGTTTTTGTTCTTGCTCTTCTCTTTCTTGCTTTGCTTTCCACCCTTATCTCTAAATCCCTTTAGTCTTTTAATCCGACCCCTTATCATTTGGAGGATGGATGTCTACCTCACTTCGAATGGAACAACCCAGAAATTCTTCTAATTCTTCAGTTTGAGTTTGTTATTTCCATGGAACTTGGGTAGAAAACTGCTCTCCAAGTGTGAAAATGACATCTCCCAGGAATTGAATGCCAGCCTGAGATTGCTTCACCTGAATTAAAAGTTCTTCCATCTTCTTACATGTTTCTGAAACGAACCTTTTTTATCGCCGGATCAACTGAACTCTTCTCATTAGCTTCCAATAAAATGCCATCCTCATCAAAGACCAGCTCAGTTTTATAATCATTTCTAAACCTTTTGAGTAAATAGAGGCTTGGCAGTTCATCTAGCTAGGCAACTCTTAGGACATGGATGAGATTACGACACGAGCTACAACGTGTCTCAAATAACTTACATGTGTAAGAACCCACCATGGTTGTTGTTTTGTAAGTTTCTAACCTTAGTTTCTTATAACCATCACGTACAGTGGTTGTTTTAACCTCACCATCATGTGACATCATCTCAACAAGGCAATGATCCCTATCAGCAAGCAACTCATTCTGAAAACCCTCAAATAGCTCATGCGTGAATACCTCATTACCATGCTTTTCAATCGTCCAAGATGTCTTCAACACATGCTATGTCTCTAAGCCATATGGTCCTCTTTCAACTCCTTATGACGTTGTTCCTCCAAAGTCATGTTATGTCTCTAAGCCAAAACTCAACCGAAGCATGTTTGTAACCGATTGGCATTCTCTAACCTTGAAGTGGTTCTCATAAGCCCTACAAAGCTCTTTTCACATAAGCTCTGCTGCAAAGGACTGATCGTCAAGAGTGTAGTCGACAACGGCGGCAAGGTCAGTCTCGGTGTCTACCGGAGATAAGAGGGGGAAGAAATAATAAATATAAAGCAATTAAATGCATCACAATGCATGACATGACAGTATGCAGTGCTAGAGGTGACCAAATTAAATTAGGTTTGATTAGTCCAAATTAAATTAGGCAGTGGGGCCCAGCTGTTAGTGGCATTGTGGTTAATTAGACGCTACAGTAGCATGGCCCACATGTCAGGGACTCGACAGTGGGTTAATTAGGTGCTAAGCACCTGGGCCCACATGTCTTGGCCCAGGGCGTGGTGGCGCGCTGATGATGAAGGTCTGGCGACCAACCAGGACGGCGGCGTACACAGGGATTTGCCGTCCGACGGCCACAATGAGTGTGGGCGGGCTCGTTCAAACGTAGGCATCCAACCGCGTCGATTGGAGGCAGTGGCATAAGCTGCGGGTGGCCGGAGTCGAATGGAGCAACGCCGGAGAGCGTCAACTGGAGCTCATGTTGTGCGGGCGAGGCGATTTAGCACGCAAATGAGCAAATAAATGGGCTGCGGTGCTCTACGCGAAGCATCAAAGATGTTGGACACAAGAGGGTGAACATTTGGTCACCGGAGCATTGCCGGAGACGAGCTCGAGCGACGCTGAGCTTCGGCTCACATGTTAGCGATGGCTAGCGGGCGAATCAGACAATAGAGAGAGAGAGAGAGAGAGAGAGAGAGAGAGAGAGAGAGAGAGAGAGAGAGAGAGAGAGAGGAAGCACGCAATGCTCACATAGGGATCACGCAGTGGCTAGCGGAGGAGCCGGAATTGATGGAGGTCTTCGACGGTGGTGCAAGGAAGAAGATGATGGTGATCTAGATCCGCAGAAGCTCTTGGCTCCATTTCTTGGGCGTGGGCGAAGTAGAAGACGGCAGCGGAGCTCCGGGACACCGGCTCAGGGCGTGGGAGCGACGGTGGGCGCGTGGGCGACGACGGTCATGGTGACGGTGTCGTTCGGGAATGGGCAGAGGTGACGAGCGGAGAGGGGGAGCGAGCGAGGTGTATGGGAATGAGTGGGAGGCGGGGTGCTCGAGGGGGCGCGAGGAGGTGACTCCTTATCCTATCGGCGGCGGGGATAGCTTGTGCATATCATACTGATCCTGGATGAGCCGGAGCACTAAGTCGCCTTCCTAAAAGGTTCTACTTCTAACCCGGCGGTTGTGATAGCGACGAAGGTCTTGCTGGTAAGCCGAGCGGGCTATTGCCAAGTCTCGCTCCTCATCCAACAAGTCAAGTGCATCCTGACGAGCTTTTTCGTTATCAGCCTCAACGTAAGCCGCCACGCGGGGTGAGTCGTGTCGGATGTCACTTGGCAGGACTGCCTCTGCTCCATAGACCATGAAAAAAGATGTGTAACCCGTGGATCTGTTAGGCGTAGTGTTGATGCACCACAGTACAGAGGGTAGCGATGGCCCCACGGTGGGCGCCAACTGTCGTGGAATTGTCACGTCATATGTCCTAGCGAAAGGACTTAATCGTGGAGCCATCGCTACTAGGAAGCTTGAAGGGGTTATTAGGACAAGAGACACGAGAGGTTTATACTAGTTCGGCCCCTTACGATGAAGGTAAGGCCTACGTCTAGTTGGGTTGGTATTGCTTGATGTTTCGATGACCAGGGAGCGAGATACGCTATGCCCGGTTCTCCATGAGTTGTTTCTCGCCCTCAGCCGCCAGCGGGTCGTCCCCTTATATACACGGGTGGACGCCTTGCGGCCTACAGAGTCCCGGCCGGCTCATAGACAGTGTCCGGCTCGGTGACTAGTTAATTCTACCTTACGTTACAAGTCATATCTTCATGACGGTTTACCACTGTGGGCTTTAAGCCACCTACGGGCCTTAGACCCTTTATTGAACCGCCATCTTCAGGCTTGGTCTTGGGCTTCTTTCTGGTGAGTCTTCTTTGCGTAACCCGGCCCCTCCTGGGCGGCTTACACAAATAGTTATATCCCCAATATTAGGCCCCAGATTGATTTGAACACGTTCATGTCAATCTTAAAATACCTTAAGAAATAAGCCTTTTGTCTTTTGTCTGTGCAAAAGGTTTTAACCCGACATGACGTCATCTTCTGGATCCACGTTAACCCGCCGTGACGTCATCTCCAATTAAATCCTTATTTTATCTTGCTATATCTTCAAGGGATCTTTGCCTTTATTGATTGTCCTGAAACCCGAGGCATCGGGGTCGCTAGATAATAATATCCAATCTCCTCGTTTATCGCACCGTCCTGGTCGGCCCTTCCCTATAAATAGGCTCGACCTAGGTCTTCTTCATTTTCTTCCTCAGTCATTCATCTTCTTCCTCTCGCCGTCTCTCTGCCGCTCGAGCTCCTCCACCGCCGCCGTCGCAGATCTCCTCGTCCTCGCCAACTCAGGCCGCCGCATCAACCTGATTTGACCAGAAAAGCGCGACAAACCTCCACAGCAACTCTGCATCTGTAAGTTTCCTCCTTCTTTTTCCTCAAATCCGCATTAAGACCTTCGAGTTCCTTGGTGTTCCTCGTTGTTCGTCAGGAACCCCTCATAGATTTCATCACCACCGCCGTTTCTTGATCTTTAAGATGATATAAAACTGATGCGGTAGCTATTTCGCACCCATTTCGAATGCAAGTAGACCCCTTTTCATCGCACAGAGGCCCCGTTCGAGCCCTTGAGCTTCATATGTGCCAGTCCTAGGTCTAGAAATTTTTCTTTTCAGAACAGCCGTTTGATCCAAAATAATAGCCGCAACTTGTGAAACCTGTTTGTTCCACCCTTAAATAAAAAATTGCCTCTGTCCTCGTGACTTAAGAAAATTTAACTGCCTTTGGTACCTGTAGTGGCTTAAATATCACTGCATGGTTACCCATATATCATTAGGCCCCAGCGGAGGCGCCATCTTGAATAAACTTAAAATGTTTTCCTCCAGGTTAAATCTGAACAGGAACCTCTTATTTTGTCATAGGCTTCAATTTACGTAATGGCACTCAAGGCCCCCAAAACTCCCGTGACCTGCAACTGGGTCAAATCCACTGTTACAGAGAGCACTTTGTCTGATTTTGTGAAATCCGGCCATCTGCCCAAAACGAAGGAGGTCATGTCTTATCGTGCTCCTAACCCGTTAGAGGAGAAGCCTCAACCCAAAAAGGGGGAGGTAATCGTGTTTACTGATCACATGAACCGGGGCTTCGCTCCACCCGGTTAAAAATTCTTCAGGGATGTTTTGCATTTCTTTGACCTCAGACCTCAAGACATCGGACCCAATTCCATGTCAAACATTTGCAACTTCCAAGTCTTCTGCGAGGTATACCTTGGAGAAGAGCCCAATATACTTTTATTCAGAGAGCTATTCTATTTAAACCGACAGAATGAACGTGCCAACGGGCCTAGTCTTGAACTCGGTGGCATCTCGATTCAGCGGCGGAGAGACTGCCTCTTTCCTTATGCTGAACTGCCGAGTCACCCAAAGGATTGGAATCAGACGTGGTTCTACTGCCAGGACACTTCTCCGGCCGAGGAAAATCCTCTGCCCGGCTTCCGCGCCCTGCGCCTTGAGTCCAACCACCCGCTGTCGGATAACATGACTGCTGTTGAACGTCTGCCACTTGCTCCCACCATTAGAAATATCAAAGCTCTTTTGGGAAATGGCTTGGACGGCATCGACCTGGTCCGAGTCTGGGTTACTTGGCGAGTGCTTCCGTTAAGCCGCCGCCCCGGCTTAATGTGCACTTACTCCGATGAGAAGGATGACCCACTGCGTCATAGCCCCGATGACTTACCAGAAGATGTGGTGGAGGTCATGACCCAATCATTGTTGAAAGAAGGCACGGTGATTAGTAATGCCTTTGGCTTACTTCCCTTCTGCAAGAAGAACCCGGCCCCTGCTGTGAGTCACCAACCTCAACGAATACTCTTTACTATATTACATTCTGCTTTTAGTCATAACCCCTTATCATTTTTCACAGGCCGATGACATCTTCTGGAAGGTCAAATATGACCATGAGGCAGCCAAACAAGCCAGAGCGGCAAAAAGAGCCGAAAGGAAAGCCGCCAAAACAGGAACTTCAAGGAAGAAAAAACCAAGCGCTTCATATTTATTCAAATTGGACGACACTTCTGATGATGAAGAAGAGGTAATTCTTAACTCTCCTGACTCTTTTGTCATTATTTTATTGACATTCTATCCTTTCAGGAGGATACGGGGAACAGCCAAGTGATTGATGAAGAGGTAACTATAATCTCCTCCGACTCAAAGCCTTTGCCAAGGCAAAAAATCCGAAGGGTGACCCGGAAAGTAAGATTTTCACATCCTCTAGCTTATCAAGATCCTCAATTTTTTCTGAAGCAACAACAGTTTGAAAGTCGGAGGCAGACCCGGAACAGCAAGGATGTAGAGATCTCCTCCGGCTTACCTGACGTAACCAAGAAGCGTCGGACTGAGGTTATCTCTGATTTACGTTCTGTTTTACCTTTCGCGGGTTTAATTCGCCAACCTCTCAATTCATCTGACTCCAATTATCAGGATACCTCTCCTTCCTCCGGCGAGTCTATGCAATCTAACATGCCGACTTTCAAAACTGCCCCCGGGTAACGTATTTTTGTTTACCTTATGCTTTACCTTACCCATGCTTTTGTACTCATCCTTCTGCCTTTGTCCACAGCGTGCAAGTGAAGCCTAGTAAGAGGGCAAAAAAGAGTAGGCCGTCCCGAGACCTGGTCGTGACTGAACCGGAGCTTGGCACGATTGCTCCTGATAGTTCTACCCATCAGCCGCCGCCTGAACCAGCCTATGACATTCCAGCACCAACCTCTGATCCACCCGCCGAAGATACTCTCAACAGCTCTGATAACCCGGAAGCTCCTAGCCCAGCCAAGACAATTGATCTGAACATTGAAATTCTGAAGACTCACTTTGTTGAGCCAGGGCGACCCACTTTCCTTGCTAAGTGTTCTGCTAAGGAGGAACTTCTGGAACGCCGAAAGGCCAAGCTAGACATTGCTGACTATACTCATTTAAGTATTGGAGATATAGTCTCTGGCTATCTCAATCAAGTACATAGCAGCCGTGACCTGGAAATTGACATGGTGTAGCAAATACAGCAAAAATCTGAGGTATGACTGATGCTACTTTTTCGAATCATACTTACTGTATCAGCCCCTAAGTCTATTGCTTATGAATAAATATGTTGTATACTTAGAAAACTACTTAGCACTGCTTTGTCCGGTTTAGAAAGAAGATATTTAACCCGGTTGTAACATGATAGTTTAAACTTGCGATACACATTAGCCCCCAAGTGTCAAGCATCTTTGCTTGCAAAGTGCTTGAGACTTAATTTCCATGAGCCGGCATTGTAAGTTTAAAATTCTTCAGCACACATTAGCCCCCAAGTGTTAAGTATCTTTGCTTGCAAAATGCTTGGGACTTAATGTTATCTTACCATGATTCTGATTATAACCTGGCATTAATGCAGGCCACCATAAGTCAATTTGAGTCGGAGACTGCTGACCTGAAGAGCCGCCTGGCAGCTCAAGAACTTGAAATTCAAAAGGCCAACTCCAAATTCGAATTCAGTGTCTCTGAACAAGAGAAGTTGAAGAAGAATTTTGAGGCGGAGAAGAAAATTTGGGCTGATGAAAAAGCTTCACTGGTGACCCAGGCTGAGACGGCAGAGGCTTTACTTGCAGAAGCAACAACGGAGCTGTCCGGCTTAAAGCGCCAGATATCTCAAATGGTCTCAGCAATCTTTGGTAAGTTACTCATATAAACTTTAAACTTGCAAACCTCCTTTCAATGATTACTTCAATTGTCAGCTCCGGCTCACCTTATGCTTAATAATGTAGGCCATAGGAGCACAAACCTCAAGCAGAATATGTTGATCAAGCTGAAGGCGGTTTATACTCTTGTGGAGCAGCTCTACACCGGGTCACAACGTGCTCTGGCTGTTTTAGCTTTATCAGATGACGTTCCTTAACTCCTGCAAGACATGCTGAAATGGCTTGCTTCACTACCTCAATGGTCCAAGATATAAGGAGGGCGCCCGCAAGAGCCGGGGCCATAGCCGCGTTGAGCCGAGCGAAAGCATGGATTCCAGAGCTAGACCCGGCCGACCTCGCTCTTGGATACCCGATTCTGAAAGAAGATGGGACCGTATTTGATGAACATGACTCCACCGCCTGTGTCAAAGATATACGCCCCGTGGCTGCTCTTATCGGGAACGATACTGATCTTACCAAGTATCAGCCGGGCTATGACAGCGAGAACCGGAGAATCCCAACCCCTCCCTATGATGAAGTCAGCCTGATCCCTCCAACTCGTAAGCATACCTTTGCCCCTGAAGTGGACCCAGCCGGTTTAATAGATGATGAAGCCGAGTTTGAAGCCTTGAGCGACATTGACTGGGCCTCGTCAACTTTCCAGGACAAAGCAGCCGACGGAGAAGCGGAGAAGGATAACCCAGAGTCTTCAAGCCCACCAAAGGAGTGAACCGCCAGGCGTTTATGACTTTGCAAAACAATGCTTCATTATTCATACTCGGGGAGTCTTGTTATAGGGTAGAAAAAACCTCTCAATTTTGTCATGCCTTCGCGCATGTTTATGGCGCTTAATACTTTCGTAAGCCGCCATCGCTATATACTTCCAGCTTATATTGATCTTTTATCTCCTTGATGTCAAAATTTGCTTGCCTTATCCTGCAATCCTTTTGATAATCTCGCCTGCTTATATGACCTACCCCATGCGGGTAAATTCAACTCCTGAAGGTTGGAACATATAATGTTCACCTGGCACTTAACAACCAGGGGTGATAAATATTAAGCCGAAAGAACCAACAAATCATCTCATAGTGCTTTTAAAAAGGTCTCAAGATAGTCAAATAACTATGCTTATAAAATATAATGGATAATAAATAAAGGCTTCTGATTCGAATACGACCAGTAAACCGTTCCAAAGGGGTTAAGCTAAGATTCAGATACGATCGTATAGCCCCCAGTGGCTTTGGCGATGCCGATCAAGTGGGTATCGACAACTATGTTCTCTTTGGTTCGAATACGACCTATGTTTGAACAGGAAGCCCCCAAGTGACCATAAGAGTTGTTTAATGACGCTGATTCGAATACGATCCATGTCAGACCCAAAGGGGTTAAGCTATGATTCAAATATGATCAAGAAGCCCCCAGGTGGGTTTGGCAGTATGTCGATCAAGTGAGTATCGACAACTATGTTCTCTTTGGTTCGAATACGACCTATGTTTGAACAGGAAGCCCCCAAGTGATCATGGCTAGATTCAGATATGATCATAAGCCGGACCAAAGGGAAAGCCGGATTCAGATATGATCCGCTCCCTGTTGGTTGTTTCCACCATCTGATAAAGAAGACATATAGACCTTCGAGGGTAAAAAAGGACAAAGGTCCTGCTTTATTGCTTTATATAATATATACATCGTCAAAATATATACATCTTGAGAGCCGGTGGCTCAAGTATAGTAAGGCAGAAGATGGGCGATATTCCATGGCCGGCGGGTATCCTCCTCCGACTTACGTGAGTCTTTGTGCTCTCGAACATCGATGAGGTAGTATGACCCGTTGTTCAGATTCTTACTGACCACAAAGGGTCCTTCCCAAGGAGGGGATAGCTTGTGCATATCAGACTGATCCTGGATGAGCCGGAGCACTAAGTCGCCTTCCTGAAAGGTTCTGCTTCTAACCCGGCGGCTGTGATAGCGACGAAGGTCTTGCTGGTAAATCGCCGAGCGGGCTATTGCCAAGTCTCGCTCCTCATCCAACAAGTCAAGTGCATCCTGGTGAGCTTTTTCGTTATCAGCCTCAACGTAAGCCGCCACGCGGGGTGAGTCGTGTCGGATGTCACTTGGCAGGACTGCCTCTGCTCCATAGACCATGAAAAAAGGTGTGTAACCCGTGGATCTGTTAGGCGTAGTGTTGATGCTCCACAGTACAGAGGGTAGCGATGGCCCCACGGTGGGCGCCAACTGTCATGGAATTGTCACGTCAGATGTCCTAGTGAAAGGACTTAATCGTGGAGCCATCGCTACTAGGAAGCTTGAAGGGGTTATTAGGACAAGAGACACGAGAGGTTTATACTAGTTCGGCCCCTTACGATGAAGGTAAGGCCTACCTCTAGTTGGGTTGGTATTGCTTGATGTTTCGATGACCAGGGAGCGAGATACGCTATGCCCGGTTCTCCATGAGTTGTTTCTTGCCCTCAGCCACCAGCGGGTCGTCCCCTTATATACACGGGTGGACGCCCTGCGGCCTACAGAGTCCCGTACGGCTCATAGACAGTGTCCGGCTCGGTGACTAGTTAATTCTACCTTACGTTACAAGTCATATCTTCATGACGGTTTACCACTATGGGCTTTAAGCCACCTGCGGGCCTTAGACCCTTTATTGAACAACCATCTTCAAGCTTGGTCTTGGGCTTCTTTTTGATGAGTCTTCTTTGCGTAACCCGGCCCCTCTTTGGCGGCTTACACAAATAGTTATATCCCCAACAGACGCCACACGCAGCTCCATCCAATGGTCGCGGATGCGGCGGATCTTTTTATATTATCCGCCGTCAGACCCGTAGCATCGCCCATTTCAGAAAGGGATTTTGTCTTTGCAACAAATGTTGTGTTTCACAAGGGAAACAACATTGGCTCGGGTGATTGCAACAAGGCTCTTGTTGCAGAGAGGGTGGCATTGCTTACGCTGCTGCAATAGATTGGACGGCTATCCATGGCTCCATCCAATGGTCCATATAATCTCGGCTGGCTTTCGTGCCACCGATCAGGCGGGTCAGCAGCATCAACCCACACACACCTCTCTCCCTGTGGTGGTTCAAATTTTAATTTTCCTGGTGCTCCGCTCCGCTCCTCCTCGCCGGCCGGCCATCGCCGCCGCCTCGCCGGGGAAGGGAAGGGAGGAGGAGCCGATGAAGCGCGGGACCAACAGCGCGTGCGACCTCCGCGCCGTCTCTCTCCCCCCGCCCCTGTAAGACCGGGCCCCCTCCATCCCCTCCCCCCCCTATCCCCGTCC
>NC_041383.1:17742115-17750273 GCF_002162155.2 Triticum dicoccoides
AATTTCGGACCAGGAGCGGCGCCGGGAGGGCCAGCGCGCCCCCTGCTTCCTCCGCGTCGGCGGCGGGGAATCCGCCCCAGGCGGTGGGGACCCAGCAGCAGAGCTTCTCGCTCCCGCGCCCGAAGCTGCCGCGGCTCTCGGAGTCGGAGGCCTTCGTCGACCGGACCCTCCACCGCCCCACGCCCGCGCGCCACCAGGTCTCCTGCGCAGCCGCATCGCTCCCCCTTCCTCCTCGCTGTTGCCACTGAATTGGTTCGTGCGTGTTTTTTTTGGTTCAGTTCAGTTCAGTTCGTCAGCGCCACTTAATTGGTTCAGTGGATAACTCCAGCGGGGTTTCCGATGAATTGGCTGGGTGCCTGGGTCTGGAATTAGCAGTTCGAATTCACCAGCCGATTGATTGATTGATTATATGCTTGGAAACTCGGAATAATCGTTCCTGCAACCTATCTAGTCTAGTATATATATGCTGCAGAATAGTACAGTACCAAACTGAATGAAGCTGGTGCAGGGATCCAAGAGATTGCCTGCTTGCCCAATCTTCATTTTGCGAGCGAACGAACAGTCTACCCTTCTTGCTATGGCCACGGTGGCATTGTGCCATCTTGGCATCTTTTCTGTTTGTTGCACGTGCACTGAAGCATCAAGCATGAGGGTCAATGTCTCAGGCAGTTTATCTGCATTCTGCCGGACTTGCTTCTGTTCGTCGTGAATAACTTCTGCGTTATCCATAAAAGCATGATGAATGGCTTCAGGTTGTGGTATTTCTGTTTGTTGCATGTGTACTGAAGCATGAGGTCTGGGTCCCAGGTAGTTTATCTGTGTTTGTGCCTTGCTTCTGCTGGACTGACCTCCTTATTATAGATGCAGCTTCCGTTTGTCGTGAATGAATTCTGAGTTATCCAATAAAGCGTGATGAATGCCAATTGTGTTATAGATGCAGCTTTCTGGTCGTTGTCTTGCTGCTAAATGTTCCACTAACAACACCTGTCTTTCTACACACAGCTTACTAATTATGAAACATGTCTCGCTCTTGTGCCTTCCCCAATTTTTACCTCCATTTTCCGCTCATTGGTGGCCAGGGATTTGGCTTGCATGACGACTCGTCGAAGAGGATGCCTCCATTTCCTCCCACTTCAGTGTCTCGTGCACAAGAAGAGCCCCAGCAGCAGCAACCGGTGATCATATCCAACAGCACTATCCCACACTGGAACCCCTCTCCTACAGACACTAGATGTAAGCTCTGAATCCCCAAGTGATGCATCCGATTGATTTAACGTCTCTCACCAACTTCAGGAACATTTTTCTCGTTCACCTCTGTTTTATCTCATTGTCTGGGCGTGCAAACTGGACTGGCGTGTGCTTTTATGGTAGAAAGAGCACCGGAAGCCGTTCTGTGTCTAGACCTCACCATCATTATTCCGTGGGTATGTTTTGTTTGGTGTGCCTGATGATGGTAGTATTTCAACAGGTCGGGTTAACGAAGATGCTGAGTGCAGGTTTCAGCAGCTGTCAGGTTCAGTACACAAGGTGGGGATGGTATTGGACTCGGTACAAACTGATGTTATTCAGTTAAACAGAACCATGAAGGACGCATCAGTTGAATGTAAGCCTTGCAAACCGGCACTGTTGATCATAATAGGAATTGCAGCAGCTTCTGCTTTACTCATAAACCTGCACTTTCATTTTTCTTCTTCTTCGACAACTGATGCATCATATAACTGAATCGTATTTATCTGTTATGTGCAGCTGGTGGTGTGCAGCAGAAGTTTGATCTCCTAGAGGATACACTTCAGAAAATTGTAAGAGAAGTTGATGTCTCAGTTCTTTCTCCTACCATTTCATTGTTTGCAAAGACAACAAAGTTTGATATATTCAAATATGTTATCACAGATTCAAGGACAAAATGATCTCAAAGTACTTGCTGAAAATAGCATGAAAAGCAACTCTGATCAGCTGAATGTTCTCAACTCTCGCACCAGCAAATTGAATGAGATGTCTTTGGTCGTTTCAGCCTGCCCAAAACAAGTGCAAGCAGATTTAAGGGAGCTGCATGGTGACATCTTCAGGGTTCTTACAAAGGACATGGAGGTACTTCTTCTGCTGCTAATCTACGGCTAGCTTTGGTACATCTTTTTCTGGTACATTTTGTCTTTTAGGAATTATCCTGATGTTTGGCATGTGCACATAAGTAATTAATGTACCAGCATCTCAAGTTCTCTGTTGTCTCCATATGTGTGGGTTCAGTTCCATATAAAACGTATAAGTTTTCAGAAATCTCTTCATGTATCCAGATTCTTGAAACAACACCTTGTATAATAATCCTGTCACGTAACATTCAGCATTCTCAGTAGGTGCTAGCGTTTACTTTGTCTTTGAGATGGCTCAAAAAGCTCAGTCCTGTCTATCAAGTGGAATGCCACTCTTTTCGTGCTGAAGAAACAATGGATAGTTTTGCACTACAACTGCCTGATCTTTTGTCTCTTCATGCAGGGGGTTGTTAGAGATATCAGGTCTCTGAATACTAGGCCTGCTGCAATGCCGATGCTGCCAGTATGTTAACTCATTACTCGACTAGCTGAATCCATAAGTCTTTTGTTATCCTTGCCTCACTGTCTTTTCTGTCGTAGCTGAAGGACAAGAACTTCTCCCCCAATGAGAGACTACAGAGAAACCAAGTGGTGGCAAAAGGAATTCCCCTGATGAACGGAGTGTCTGTAGCAAATAGAAGACCTATAATGAACCAGACACCAGTAGCAAATGGACGACCCCTGATGAACCAAACACCAGTGGAAAATGGAAGCCCCATGATCATCAACCAGGCTCCAGTAGGATATGGAAGGTCCCAGCTGAAACAAACACCAGTTACACCCCAGAGGGATCTAACATCAGAGATAAATGGAAGGCCCCAGAAGGACCGAATACCAGTAGCAGATGGAAGTCCCCATATGGAACAAATTCCGCCAACAAAACCGTAATATTCTAGTCTCAGTTTCTTGCATAGTTCAGTTATTAGCTAAATATACAGAGATGTTATACAAAGATTCCTAGAAGTATCCTGCTCTGATAGGGATACAAAGCTATGTGGTGTAGCCACAGAGAAAACTCCTTTTTTTTGCGATAGTTTTCTCGCTGTTATTTCTGTTCTATCAGCAAGGTTTTCTTTACCTGAATGTCATGATGCCAGATTTAACCTAGGTGTTTTTGCACATAGAAGGGGCATCAGAGCACAACATGTATGCCCAATAATTTAGAGAATTGAAGTCACAGTTTTCATGAAAGGGTATTAAGAAAAAGGTTTCTTAATGTGCTGACTAAGACTGAATTTTGAAATCCTTGAACACAAGTACAAAGATTGTTAAACTTTTTCAAAATGTTCAAATAACCATTCATATCTGCATAATCCTGTGGTAAGATGCTTATTTTCATGATAGAGCAGAGCTGGTTTAATGCTGGAAATTCATATCTTTGAAATGTTACATGTTGTATTGCTCCAAAACTCTCTCTCTCTCTTCAGGAAGATTATATTCATGACTTTTCAGTTGTACTGCAAATATGACTGTGCATATACATTATGTCTTCAATGTTCTGCTCATTATATCCTTATTAGATTTCTGGATTCTGACAAAGCTTGCCTATTAATGCCAGCCTTCCTGCATGTTCCACTTGTACTACAAGGGCGTCAGTTCTGAAGCCAAAGATAGAACAGGGTGAGGTAAAAGCAGCTCACATGGTTGGTACCATCTACAAAGGGCGTCAGTTCTACAGGCTAGCACCTACACAGAAAGAGGTGTTGAATCAAAAGGTCAATCCCCAAGAGCCAACTAAGAAGGTAACCTGTGATACCTTGCCCCTTTGTACCGTAATGAAATTGTTATAGGATACCTCGAGCAAACTAATGTTGTTGGCTAGTTCGTATACGATTTTCATGCTTTCGTGCAATACTGCTTACAGTTCAGGGCCAATGTCCTTGAAAAAGCATACCACTGAGTTCTGGTTCTGAAAAAAAGCACACCACTGAAAAAAGCATACCATTGAGTTACCGTTCTGAAAAAAGCATACCTATGAATTATTGAATTTACTGGAACATGATTGAAGCTGCAGCTGTAACTTTTCGTATGTGCATCTGCAGTAGACTGAAAACTTGCGCTTGCATTATATTCAGTGTGTGATCGTGGCTCTGTACTTGTGTTTGAAATGCAGGAACCAGTTAAAATAATCATCGGTTCAGATAATGACAGTAAAGGGTGCACTTCCCGGGGGATTCTGAACATGGAACCAGGTAGAGTTCATTCCTTTTTGTGCATGCTTTTCTTATGTCGATTCTGGTTTCCTGCCTCAGTAGGAGAGGAAGACCCTGACTGGTAATCATTCATAACAGAGAGATAGTCATCAGCGATTACGATTTACCACATACTAGTTTCTATTGCGGCATGCATTTTTATTGCCAAAGAACCAAGAAATCCTCATTTGCAGCACAAAAATGATTCAAATGAAAAGAAGTAAACCACACCCTCTGTTATGTATATATGCTGCAGCTGACCTGATGAAGGAAGTCGGCAGCGAGTCGGGCCCACGGCTTGTGTGGGGGGTGAGGAAGAGGAGGACGAGCAGCGAGACGCTGCCCATTGATGCCGCCACCTTGCTGCCAGGAGAAGGGGAGAAGAGGAGGCGGGGACCTGGACCAGACGCACAGAAGGACGAGGCTGTTCACGCGGTTGAAGCTGCTCCAGCAAAGCGGGCTCACAGGTTCAACCCCAAGTACGACGCGACCCTGTGGATCACCTGCTGAGGCGGCCCGAGAAGCCACGTCGGCGCCGGGCACACCGACAAAACAATGGTTGTTCGACTTTGGCAACATCATCAATGCACATAGTATTGTTTCACCTTTGACACCCACCACTCAAACACATTACACATAGATGTCCAGGGAGGTAAAGTCCCTTTTTTTCAACCATTTCAACTCTTGTTTACACGAGGTCCACATGAGGAACAGATTGAAGAATTACAAATGTGATATACAAGTAGCACTTGCAGCATGGTAGGCCGTGAGTTTATTCTGTATGCAATCTATGATTCTAAGTTAGTCCACTGGCACTGGCTGCATTGCCTCAGCTTCCTTCCTCAAACCCTCCAATAGAGCTGACGATAGGTACCGCTCTCCCGCGCTCGGATCAACAGTTTGAAACAACATGTGCATTTGTAACTCTTCTGAAACTTCTTCATGTTAACATTTTTTGTGTGTGCATAATTTTCAGAGATGGGTATGTATGACGCACCACGACGAGCTTCCCTTTGTTTTCTGGCCTCCTTGCGAGCTCAATCGCCGCCACTGCGTTGGCTCCTGATGATATCCCCACCTGCAAAAATTCAGACAGGTTCAGCAATAGTTCAATGAGATCGATCTAGTTTCACACGAGTCTGTTTTTCATCTTGGTTCTTCACAAACTTACATTTTCTTTGGCAAGGGAGGGGTAAATTTAATTTTTGCAACTTATCAACAGACCGGATATTTACAGATAGATAGATATCGATATCTCGGCTTTTGATTATGGCCGTCAATAATCAGACCGGCTGGATATTCGATTGGTACTACTTCTGCTGCAGCAGGGTGGAGAAGGAAGAGACGACGGCGGTGGAGGAGGATGAAGAGGAGGCTAGTCTGCCGCGGCTGGCTTCCGCGAGAAGAGACTTGTGGGGAGACTAGAATAGAATCTGCCTTTTAGGTGAAAAAAAAAATCATGTTTAGACAAATCCAGAAAATTCTGACCCAGAATACATCACGTGGTTTCCTGAAGGAAGGTCATATTATTTTCAAAGTATCAAGTCTCACAAACATAATTGAAAATGCATTACATGTACACACGACCATATGATTGGGCGAAACATTATTTCCCTAGCACAACCAACTTACCCACAATGGCTAACTTGTTGCCCGGCCACAGCCCAACCAAACAATATGCTAACCTTATAGCTACGGACACACCTTATTCGATCAACAGTCCATGCAGAAACTCAAATTCACATCTCGCAACCTATCGGTTGGATCCGCATACATCTCAAATTCCCAATTCTACCCAACAATTTTAGCGGCGGTCAGTAGTACATCCTTGAACAGACTCTCGAGGTTGGCCAACGACCTGCCACCAGGTTGTGTTGTTGCACGAACGGCTATCTCGCTCCACTCCGCCGCCTTCCGCCTCATTTCTTTCCCCACCCCTTCTCCTCCCATCACCTCCCGTATCCTTGCCTCGACCACCTCCCGATGCACATCATCGCCAACTTCCATCCCAATGCCCCACTCCACACACGCGTAACGGGAATTGGTTTCCTGCTCAGCGAAGAAGGGCCAACACAACATTGGCACCCCGGCACTAAGGCCCTCCATCATTGAGTTCCACCCACAGTGTGTCAAGAAGGCGCCCACCGCCTCGTGCCGCAACACCGCCTCCTGCTCGCACCAGCTCGCAAGAAGGCACCTGCCCTTGGTTGCCTCCAGGAACTCAGGAGGTAGGACGGCTGTATCGCCCTTTACCAGGTCATTCCTCACGATCCAGAGGAAGTCGTAGCCGCAGTTGGCAAGCCCCCACGCAAACTCCACCAGCTCCTGCCCGGACATGGTGGTTATGCTTCCATAGTTGACATACACCACGGATCGGGGCTCCCTACCCCGGAGCCATTCGAGGCAGGACCAGTCTTCTCTCCAGAGGCTGGGGCGTATGGCGGCGAGCCTGTCACCAACATCGCCTTCCGAAACCAGCCGCTCAGTGAGGAAGTTAAGTGGGCCGACGGTGTAGACGGGCAGAGGGAGGATGGAACACATGGCGTCCAGAGCCGTCTGCTCAAGCTCGTCAAAGGTGTTGAGGATGACAGCGGCCGCACGGTCCGACTGCTCGACCTCATGCTTGAGGAAGTTGAACATCACGTCGCCAGGGTCCGTCGTGCGGATGAAGGATGAGAAGTCTCGGAGACGCATGTGCTTGCTCATCCCACGTGCGTGTGCCACCGGCGTGTCCAAGTACCCGTTCTTCACTTGCTCTTCGTCTGCTCAGGTCAATGAGAACGCCCAACATCACACACATGGAATGCAACATATATTCAGGACATGGTTGCTACTTGTTACAAACTAGGCATGGCGCCATACATACCTTTGAGAGGGGTGAGGCCCTCGTCTAGGAGGAACTGGAAGTTGCGGTAGCCCATGAAACCGCAGACGCTGGCAGTCCAGAACAACACACACGGCACGCCGAGTTCCACCACGGCATCCATGCTAAAGCTCATGACGCCATCCGCCACGACACATGTCACCTGTGGCACCTCAGCTGCACTGTTGAGGTCGTGGAGTAGGTTCTTTAGGTTGGGGAGGCAGGTGGTCATGATGGAATTGCAGAGGGATGGTATGTCCTGCGTGGCATCGGCATCGGACGGGGGCAAACCGTCAGGAATGGTGGCGAAGCGGAAGTCCGAAAGGCCTGCCACGGCGTCAGGACCGCGGGAGCGGACCAGACGGCGGTGATTATATTCGGTGTTGACGAAGGTGACATGGAAGCCCTTGCAGTGAAAGATCTTTGCCAGCTTCATCATCGGCGTGATGTGCCCCTGAGCCGGGAACGGCACGAACACAGCGTGGGGCTTCTTGTTCGTGGTAGCAGCACCCATGTCGGCGTCGCCCGCAATGGTAGAAATGCAGCTCAAGATTTGAAACTGAGTTTTTAGAGGGAAATGTGATCTTCTCTGTGACTGGTAGAAATGGAAATCACACAGTGCATATATATAGCGACTGGGAGTGGCAATTGCTGCGCGTATAGAGTACAATATTAGTCTAAAAAAAGGTCGGACAGTTTAGTCAAATAGGGCATGGATGCACGACGGATGGATGAGAATGTGTATGTATTGGATTAAGTGTAAGTGGTCATGTCGTTTGCCTTTACTAATAAAGTAGTAATGAATATTGTCGATTAAATGCTCCATCTAGAAGTTTTGTGCAACAGAACCAGATTCTTGAGCCATGCTCACTGAACGAAAGGTGACTGCTGAGTATTTAAATTGTTTCAAGGTACCAACCTCAGATGTGAAGAATAATCTCTAATTAACTTTGTGTCTGAGGCTATTATATATGTGTGTTTGGAGATAATTGCCATTTGTTTTTGTGAAAAAGAAA